>NC_041386.1:82581715-82582307 GCF_002162155.2 Triticum dicoccoides | reverse complement strand
TCTTTTAATAGAGAACCAGAACGAAGCATTAACACATAGTGAATACATGAACTCCTCAAACTACGATCATCACCGAATAGTATCCCGACTATTGTCCCTCCGGGGTTTACAGATCATAACACATAATAGGTGAATATAACTTGCAAGATCGGATCTAGAACATAGATATAATGGTGATAACATAAATGGTTCAGGTATGAAATCATGGTACCCGAGCCCAAAGTGACAAGCATTAAGCATGGCAAAGTCATATCAACATCAATCTTTGAGCATAGTGGATACTAGGGATCAATCCCTAACAAAACTAACTCAATTACATGATGAATCTCATCCAACTCCTCACCGACCCGTGATCCTATGAAGGAATTACTAACTCCTGGTGGGGAGCATCATGGAATTGGCGATGAAGGAGAGTTGGTGATGACGAAGATCGAAGATCCCCCTCTCTGGAGCCCAAAACAGACTCTAGATCTGGCTTCCTGATGAAGAACAGGAGGTGGCGGCGGCTCTGTATTGCGAAATTTGATAATTCTTCCTCCCTCTTTTTTTCTGGAAAATAGGTATTTATGGAGTTGGGGTCAGGGTCTGCGGG
>NC_041386.1:82571633-82581467 GCF_002162155.2 Triticum dicoccoides | reverse complement strand
GGGCGCCCTGGTGTGTTGTGCTCACCCAAGGGGCCCCTCCGGTGGTTCTTGGCTCTATTACTTTTCTTTTATTGTATAAAAATTCCCCACAAAGTTTCATTCCAATCCGAGAACTTTTATTTCTGGACAAAAACAACATCATGGTAGTTCTACTTAAAACATCGTCAGTCCAGGTTAGTTTCATTCAAATCATGCAAATTAGAGTCCAAAACAAGGGGAAAAGCGTTAGGAAAAGTAGATACGACGGAGATGTATCATCCCGCCGCGCTGCAAATGCAGAAGAGAGGTCCTCCCACACCACAACGGCCTGGGAAAATGTCTTGCGGGCAGGCGAGGAGTCTCACAGGCGCATGCGTGCTATGCTCGATGACCTGATGGGTCGGATCTCAAGTTGGATGAAGGTGCAGGACGAGATGAATGGCTTGTTTTAAAATGCTACCGGCATCATCCTGGGACTAGGGGAGGACAAGGCGAAGCTCCGCACCGAGCGCGCCCTGCTGAGGGCGAAGATCGCTAGATGGGCAATGGAGCACAAGGAGACCACTTCCTTGTTGAATAGGATGGGCTTCATCATCAAGAAACTTATAGACAAGAATGCCATGCTCTACATCGAGCGCAAAAGGCTAGTGGAGGAATCCATCGATGCTCGCAAGCAGCATATTGAGGACATGAAAGAGATCATCGCCGCTTGATACGTCTCCAACGTATTTATAATTTTTGCTTGTTCCATGCTGTTATATTATCATTCTTGGATGTTTTACAATCATTTTATAGCAACTTTATATCATTTTTTGGGACTAAGCAATTGACATAGTGCCAGGTGCCAGTTCCTATTTTCCTTGTTTTTTACTTCACAAAAAATCAATACCAAATGAAGTCCAAACACAACAAAACTTTTTGGAGAATTTTTCTGGACCAGAAGGAGCACAATGGGCCAAAGAAGTACCAGAGGGGGCTCCGAGGGGAGCACAACCCACCTGGGCGCACCTGGGGGGGTCAAGCACGCCCAAGTGGGTTTGTGCCAACCTTGGCCGCCTCCCACACCACCTCTTTGCTCTATAAATACCCCGAAAATCCAAAAACCCTAGGGGAGTCGATGAAACACAATTCTAGCCGCCGGAAGTTCCAGAACCACCAGATCCAATCTAGACACCATCACGGAGGGGTTCATCATCCTCATTGGTGCCTCTTCGATAATGCGTGAGTAGTTCATTGTAGACCTATGGTTCCGTAGGTAGTAGCTAGATGGCTTCTTCTCTCTCTTTTGATTCTCAATACAATGGTCTCTTGGAGATCTATTTGATGTAACTCTTTTTGCGGTGTGTTTGTTCGGATCCGATGAACTTTGAGTTTATAATCAGATCTATTTTATCCATGAAAGTTATTTGAGTTTTGATCTCTTATATGCATGATTACTTATAGCCTAGTATTTCTTATTTGAGTCTTTGGTTTAGTTAGGCCAACTAGATCGATTTTTCTTTCCATGGGAAGAGGTGCTTTGTGATGGGTTCGGTCGTGCGGTGTTCTTTCCCAGTGATAGAAGGGGCAGCAAGACACGTATTGATCGTTGCTATTAAGGATAACAAGATGGTGTCTATTCCTGCATGAATAGATCTTGTCTATATCATGTCATCATTCTTATTGCATTACTCCATTTTTTCATGAACTTAATACACTAGATTCATGCTGGATAGCGGTTGATGTGTGGAGTAATAGTAGTAGATGCAGGCAGGAGTCGGTCTGCTAATCTTGGAGGTAATGCCTATCTAATGATCATTGCCTGGATATCGTCATAATTATTTGAAGTTCTATCAATTGCCCAACAGTAATTTGTTTACCTGTCGTATGCTATTTTTCTCGAGAGAAGCTACTAGTGAAATATATGGCCCCCGGGTCTCTTCTTTATCCTATTTGCTTTCCGGTCTATTATTTACCTCTTTTATTTTCAGATCTATTAATCCAAAAACCCAAAAATACCTTGCTGCATTTTTTTGTTATTTATTTTATCTCGCATTCCCGCGAGATATTTTTATCCAATCTACTACAATTTTATCTATCTTTTACTCAGGAGGGATTGACAACCCCTCTTACGCGTAGGGTTGCAAGTATTTGTTCTTTGTGTGCAGGTACCATTTACATAGTGTTGTGTGGTTCTCCTACTGGTTCCATAACCTTGGTCTCATCACTAAGGGAAATACCTACCATAGTTGTGCTGCATCATCTCTTCCTCTTTGGGGAAAATACTGATGCAGACATGAGCCATCACCGCTCGCCGCGAGAACTAGTCTCTGCAGCCTGCAGTGCATCTAGAAAGTAGAGCTCAACGAGCTAGATCGTTGTCTGCGTCTTCCTTCTTTTTTTGCCCTTGTGTATCGGGCATTGCCGCATGTGGTAATTTCAATTATCTTCCTAAATATGTAAGACTATTATTATCCACTGTCATCGACCTTATATATTCATATCAATCTTGCTATAAGTCGCAGTCGATGCTATATATGTCCATCAGATCTTCATCAAGATCCATGCAAAAATTTCTTTTCAGATTTTCTTTTTTCTCTCTTAAATCTCGGTCCAATGAGACATAGCCATGCCATAAAACAAGGGTCTCGGGCGCCATTAATGGAGGAGTTGGGAGAGAGGTGGGCGATGGATGGAGGTCAAAGGGCTCTCTTTCCGATATGCACGCACAGGGGCTAATCGCACGCGTCCCATACTCAAATAGCTACCCCGCACGATGCCTCCTAGCCAATAAAAATAAATGGTAAGTAGAACGCCCACGGTTTCAATAATACTTGTGTTTCTGATTGTAACATGACAACGCTTGTTCCAAAATGACTTTGTTGGTTGTTAATGTGTGTGCCTTCGCAAACCAGACAAAAAATTACCACATCATGTTGGTGCCATGTCATGACACCATGCCAAGTTTCATGATTTTCTAGCGAGTTTTGGAATTACAGAAATTTAAAAACAAAGTTTCTCGATGTTTCTGGCTGAGCCACGACACCTAGATGTTTGAATTCCATTCCCATTTCTTGCATGGGACCTAAAAATTCACCCAAGTACACATAAACGATTTTTCAACCAACCTTGGCGCACTAGAGCATGTGCTTGTAGTTCAAATTTGAATTATGCACATAACATGCCTGGAAACTCAACTAATGTATAAAAAAGTCCAAACAAACCCGGAATAATTCCAAAATTTAGCACAAAACTCCTATTGGTCTATGTTGCCTCTGTTAAAAAACCGATGCGGGAAAAGGCAGTGTATGTTGTTTCGCACACTAAGGTGACACATTCCCTCTGGGAATCACGAGCCTTCTTGAGACCTTCTCTGGTGTGCAAGAAGCTTATTCCAAATCTTGTCCCAATTCAGCCAAAAAAATGCCACAACATGTTGGTGCCATGTCATGACATCATGCCAAGTTTCATGATTTTCAGGCGAGTTTTGGATTTACATGAATTTAAAAACCAAGTTTCTCGATGTTTCCGGCTGAGCTAGGACACCCAGATGTTTGAATTCCATTCTCATTTCTTGCATGGGACCTAGAAATTCACCCAAGTACACATAAACGATTTTTCAACCAACCTTGGCGCACTGGAGCATGTGCTTGTAGTTCAAATTTGAATTGTGCGCATTAAATGTCTAGAAACTCAATTAATGTATAAAAAAGACCAAACGAACCCGGAATAATTCCAAAATTTAGCATGAAATTCCTATTGGTCTATGCTGCCTTCCTAAAAAACCAAGGTGGGGAAAGGCAGTATATGTCGTTTCGCACACTGAGGTGACACGTTACCTCTCGGAACCACGAGCCTTCTTGAGAGAAGCTCCGGGTTGCAAGAAGCTTATTCAAAAGCTTGTCCCAATTCGGCCAAAAAATTTACCATGGCATGTTGGTGCCATGTCATGATACCATGCCAAGTTTCATGATTTTCAGGTGAGTTTTGGATTTACAAGAATTTAAAAACCAAGTTTCTCAATGTTTCCGGCCGAGCCACGACCCCCAGATGTTTGAATTTCATTCCCATTTCTTGCATGGGACCTAGAAATTCACCCAAGGACACACATGTGTTTTTTCAACCAACTTCGGTGCACTGGAGCATGTGCTTGTAGTTCAAATTTGATTTATGTACATTAAATGCCCGAAAACTCAATTAATGCATAAAAAGGGCAGATGAACCCGGAATAATTCCAAATTTTAACACGAGACTCATATAGTTCTATGTTGCCTCTGTAAAAAATCAAGGGGGGAGGCAACGTATATCATTTTTCACACAAAGGTGGCATGTTTCCTCTCGGAGCCATGGGCCTTGTTGATAGAAGCTCCGGTTTGCAAGAAGCTTATACCAAAACTTGTCCCAATTCGGCCAATTTTTTACCACAACATGTTGGTGCCATGCCATGACACCATGCCAAGTTTCATGATTTTCAGGCGAGTTTTGGATTTATAGGAATTTAAAAACCAAGTTTCTCAATGTTTCCGGCCGAGCCACGACGCCTAGATGTTTGAATTTCATTCCTATTTCTTGCATGGGACCTATAAATTCACCCAAAGACACACATGTGATTTTTCAACAAACTTTGGTGCACTGGAGCATGTGCTTCTAGTTCAAATTTGAATTATGCACATTAAATGCCCAAAACTCAATTTATGCATAAAAAGGCCAAACGAACTCGGAATAATTCCAAATTTTAACACGACACTCATATAGCTGCATGCTCAATTCAGATAAATGTTCTAGCAATTCAAACACCATCATTTCCCTCCGTAACACCATTTTGTCTTTCAAAACATAATGAAAAAAATCAAGTCTGCCACAAAACAGTTTACTAGCAAGAATCGTGTGGGATGCGATATAAAATATCTTGGTGCACTATCTTGTCTGGCTTACGCAGGAAGATTCGTCGTCTACAGTCCACCGCCCACGCTTGAACCACACTTGCGCGCCAGTTTCTCGTGGCACAGAGCGAAATTTTTCTGCCACCACGGAATCTATCTCCCTGCCCCACCCCAACCAAAAGCCACATTTCCACTGTTCCTCCTTGCTTTCCAAGTTCAAACCTTCACCGCTGCTTATTGGCAGCGCCACCTCCTCGCCGGTGACCCTTCTTCTTGCTGCGCGGCCACGTCGATATGGTCAGGTAATCCACACCCTACCCACACCATCCTCCTCCTTCCCCATCCCACATGCCCCGACCGATGGCGCGATGCCTTCTGCCCAAATCACTGCCCCGTTCTACAATTAAGCGCCGCCCATAGCCATTTGGCACACGGTACAGCATGGAGCTCAGTAGCATCTAGTAGCAGAGAAGCAAATCGCGGCCGCATGCGCGGACGAGGTCGCGATGGCTGCCGACCGCCAGATCTTGGAGGAGCACCTCGTCTTTGAGGCCAAAGTTGACACCGCCATGCGGTTGTCTACTTGAAAATACAGTTCGTGTTGTTTTCTCGAGGCCACCGCCAGCGCCTTCTAGTGATTTGTCCTCTGTAATGTTAATATGCAATCTGATATTCTGAAATGTAATGTTCAGTTAATAGTTTGGTCCAACAATTGCTACATTTCGTAGTAGTTCTCAAGCATTCTTTGTTTCATTAACTGTCTTATCTTCTAGTATATGTTCTATTCTGCAATGTCATGCTCAGTTAACTGTTTTGGTTAATTTGTTCTACTATCTAGTTAACTGTTTGGTTCAATTCAGCAATTTGATTTTCATTTGTTGTGGGTACAATTTTGTATTATTATGCATGTGAGAAATAAATTTAATTTGGCTGTACTCAATACATATTCTATTGATAGTATTGCAGCGCCCAAGATGCGATTCTATCCGAATCACGTGATGAACTCATGATTGAGGCACGACTGCATTTAGAGCGCATAGCAAGTTGGATATCATTACAACATATCATGTACTGAATAGATGAGAATACAAGGTAAAGGCTTACACTTGCCACAAGCTACAACATTAATACAACAGTTCATCAATACATAGCAATCATCATACAGAAGAGCAGTATCCGACTACGGATGAAATCAAACGAAAAGAAGAACGACATCCACCCTGCTAATCCCAGGCTCCCCGACCCGGAACCTATCCCTTGATCAAAGAAGAAGAAGAAGCGGAAGAACTCCAAACAAGCAAGCATCACTCTCACGTCAGATCATCGCATTACCTGTACCTGCAACTATTGTCATAGTAATCTGTGAGCCATGAGGGCTCAGCAATCCCATTACCATGGGTATCAAGCCTAGCAAAGCTTAATGGGTATGGAATAAGTGGTTACATAGCAGCATCACTAAGCATTGTATGGTGTCTAACTTACATGTACAAGAATAAGATGAGAAACTAAGCAATGGTCGCAAACTAGTAATGATCAAGAAGTGATCCTGAACTACTTACGTTCAAACATAACCCAAACCGTGTTCTCTTCCCGAACCTCATCGAAAAGAGACCTTCACGGTTACACACGTGGTTGGTGTATTTTAATTGAGTTTACTTCAAGTCCTCTACAACTGGATATTAACAAATTCCCATCTGCCACATAACCGCGGGCATGGCTCTCGAAAGTTTAAACCCTGCAGGGGTGTCCCAACTTAGCCCATGACAAGCTCATGATCCGCGGAGACAATCCTCCATCGTGGGACCCTCCGACCAGACTCGGAATCCTAGTGCACAAGACATTTTGACAATGGTAAAACAAAACCAGCAAGACCACCCGGTGCGTCGATACCCCGATAGGAGCCGTGTGTATCTCGTTCTCAGGACAACACCATCTATGCAAAGTGGACGATAGCCAAAATACCATCGATTGCCGCGAGGCGGCATCACCGACTGCTAGGTAGGTGGACCAACACTCATGTGGAGCACTGGCCCGGGGGTTGATTAAGAGACATTGGGTGCCGGTGGGTCCCTATGCAAGTTTTAGTTGTTATTAGGAAAATGGTAAAACCAATGTTGGGCCTTGCTGGAAGAGTTTTATTCAAAGCGAACTGTCAAGAGGGGCCCATAAACCCTCACCGTGTTAGGGACGCAAAATCAAGGAACATAACACCGGTATGACGAAAACTAAGGCGACAAGTGTGGAACAAAACACCAGGGAAAAGGCCGAGCCGTTCACCCTTTACCAAGTATATAGATGCATTAATTAAATAATAGATATTGTGATATCCCATGATATCCATGTCCCAACATGGAATAACCTGCAACTAGCAATACTATAAGAGGGGCTGAGCAAAGCGGTAACATAGCCAAACAACGGTTTGCTGGGATGGTAGAAAAGGTTAGGGGCTTTCATGGAAATTTTGGGAGGCTTGATCAACAAGTGGTAGGTAGCGCGACATAGCGATAGCATCAAGACAACTAGCATAGCAAAGATAGTAGTGGTATCTAGGGTAACGGTCATCTTGCCTGAAATCCCGCTAAGAAGAAGACTAAATCCATGAAGAAGACAAACGGACATGGTTGAATGAATCCTCATAATCGCAATGTTACCGGAACTATCAAGAAGTAGCACAACCGGAAAGAAGCAAACAACATGGTAAACAACCATCACATAAACATGACATGATGCACAATCAAGTATGATGCATGTCCGGCTTAATGAAACATGGCATGGCAAAGTGCAACAAACAATACTACAAATTAACTGGAGCTCCATATGCAACGAGTTGCATATTGACGAAACCCCACATACCAATCATTTAGTTCAACCTCGTTTATGTACACAACAATATTAAATGTTGGTTAACATGGCAAGAGGTGAAGCATAATTAAACTAACTATTTAGGCAAGTTTAAATGAGGCCGGAACAACAAACAACAATTCCAGAAAATCCCCATGTGTCATTTAGCAATTTAATGCAAACAATTTTAATCATTTTAAATGTTGTTATCATGATGTGGATGACATGTACAAGTCTTATCCAATTTTTAAGAAAATGTTGACATGAGCATGTTATGAAGCATTTGGTCACCATGGCGAAATGAAAGGGGTGCCATGACAACGACAATGGAAATGGTGCCACGACAACATTCTGATGATCCGACAACTCGTCGAGATGTCGATGCAAAAGAAAGTGTGGATGTACAGAACATGCAAGAGATGGTGGGGTGATCCCGGCAACCGGGTTCCCACGGGTCGATGGCATGGAAAACGAGGAGGAACGTGCAATGACAACTCGGACACGGGGCAACCACGTGCATCTCATACAACACATGTATTCGGTCCACGGGTCATCGTCTCGGCGTTATACCTTTGAAGCATGCGTTTTTGAGGCGGTTTGAGTTCGTAGAGGGAAGTAGTCATTCACGGAAGTCATGGGAGTAGTGGTACACGTTCGTTTTAGAGAGGTACTTGACGCATCCGAGGTTTCCGGAGGCGACGGTAGTGGAACTTGGCGAATCCGAGTTCTTCGGAGGTCATCATCGAACTTGGTCAAATACACGGTGTGGGTAGTCGTTCACTCGATGGCCTTCGGCGATGATAGTTGTACACAGTCGTAGTCGTACACTCTCCGTAGATGTTCGGGGTCGTCACCGTTCGTAGTAGATGTAGTTGAACTTGACGAAACCCTCGGCGACAGTAGTGGTGCATGTTTTATAGATGTTTGGGCAGCGGTAGTGGTACACGGATCGTAGATGTTCGGGTCATTGGTAGAGGTACTGGACGCATCACCGGGTGTAGTCGTACATGAGGGTCTTGACGAATCCGAAGGGCTACTTGACGGGTCCGATCTTGGCGATCCGAGTTTTCGTAGTGTCATGGTACGTGATGCTTGGGATTGATTCAAGGGTTGCATGCATCCACGACAACACAACGCAAGTGCAAAGAGGCAATGACTTGGCGCGGTTCTGGTGGTCGAACAAGGCAGGGGCAGCTCGTTCACGCACGCTGCGGGCGTCAGAGGATGAAGCAGAGGAGCAGCAGCGTGAGGGAAGCCAGCGACGCACGTGAGGAGGAGTCCCAATGGCGGAGCTCCATGGGAGGCGCAGCCATGCGTGGCTGCTGGAGCTCCTTGAGCAGAGAAGAAGCCGACGGTGGCTGGGCATCGAGGACCTCCAGGCCATGGGGATGGCCTGCTGCAGAAGGAAGCGCGGGCGACAGGATGACGGGGAGGCGGACCACGGCCGGAGATGGCTGTTGCGATGGCGAGGGGAGGCAGGCAAAGGCCGGTGAGACTCTAGGCGGAGGCGAAGGTCAACGGAGCGGCGAGGGGCTTGACAGGAGCGGCGACCTTGTGGATGGAGGAGGGAGGTCAGGCGCTGTGAGGGAGAGCAGGAGATCGAGCGAGGGGAAGAAGGAGCGTGGGGGATCAGGCGCGAGGAGAGGGATGGAGGATCGAGCGCGGGGCTCTCCTGGCGGCGCTAGGAGGAACGAAGGGGAGAGAGGGGATCAGGCAGAGGGTCCAGGCTAGGGTTGTAGGAGGGTTAGGTGGCCTTAGGGGATGTTGGGCCTAGGGAGGTGATACGTCTCCAACGTATCTATAATTTTTGATTGCTCCATGCTATTATATTATTATTTTGGATGTTAATGGGCTTATTTTTACACTTTTATATTATTTTTGGGACTAACCTATTAACCGGAGGCCCAACCCAAATTGCTGTTTTTTGCCTATTTTAGAGTTTCGCCGAAAAGGAATATCAAACGGAGTCCAAACGGAATGAAACCTTCGGGAGTGTTATTTTTAGAAGGAACATGATCCAAGAGACTTGGAGTGGACGACAATCAATCAACGAGGCGGCCACGAGGCAGGGGGTGCGCCCACCCCCTGGGCGCACCCTCCACCCTTGTGGGCCCCTCATTGCTCCACCGATGTACTTCTTCCTCCTATATAT
>NC_041386.1:82500912-82570979 GCF_002162155.2 Triticum dicoccoides | reverse complement strand
TATATATATATATATATATATATATATATATATATATATATATATATATATATATATATATATATATATATATATCTACGTACCCCCCAAACATCCAGGAGCACCACGAAAACCTAATTCCACCGCCGCAACCTTCTGTACCTAGGAGATCCCATCTTGGGGCCTTTCCCGGAGCTCCGCCGGAGGGGGCATTGATCATGGAGGGCCTCTACATCAACTCCATGGCCTCTCCGATGATGTGTGAGTAGTTTACTTCAGACCTTTCGGTCCATAGCTAGTAGCTAGATGGCTTCTTCTCTCTCTTTGGATCTCAATACAAAGTTCTCCTCGATTCTCTTGGAGATCTATTTGATGTAATCTTCTTTTGCGGTGTGTTTGTCGAGATCCGATGAATTGTGGGTTTATGATCCAGATTATCTATGAACAATATTTTAATCTTCTCTCAATTCTTCTATGTATGATTGGTTTATCTTTGCAAGTCTCTTTGAATTATCAGTTTGGTTTGCCCTACTAGATTGATCTTTCTTGCAATGGGAGAATTGCTTAGCTTTGGGTTTAATCTTGCGGTGCTCGATCCTAGTGACAGAAAGGGAAACGACACGTATTGTATTATTGCCATCGAGGATAAAAAGACGGGGTTTATATCATATCGCATGAGTTTATCCCTCAACATCATGTCATCTTCCTTAAGGCGTTACTCTGTTCTTATGAACTTAATACTATAGATGCATGATGGATAGCGGTCAATGTGTGGAGTAATAGTAGTAGATGCAGGCAGGAGTCGGTCTACTTGTCTCGGACGTGATGCCTATATACATGAACATGCCTGGATATTCTCATAATTATTCGCTTTTCTATCAATTGCTCGACAGTAATTTGTTCACCCACCGTAATACTTATGCTATCTTGAGAGAAGCCACTAGTGAAGCCTATGGCCCCCGAGTCTATTTTCCATCATATTAATCTCCCGTCAACAAGTTATTTCTGGCGCTGTTTATTTTGCTTTATTTACTTTCAATCTATATCATAAAAATACCAAAAATATTTATCTTATTATTATCATCTCTATCAAATCTCATTCTTGCAAATGGTCGTGAAGGGATTGACAACCCCTTTATCGCGTTGGTTGCGAGGTTCTTATTTGTGTGTGTAGGTACGAGGTGACTCGCGCGTGGTCTCCTACTGGATTGATACCTTGGTTCTCAAAAACTGAGGGAAATACTTACGCGGCTCTACTTCATCACCCTTTCCTCTTCAAGGGAAAACCAACACAGTGCTCAAGAGGTAGCAAGAAGGATTTCTGGCGCCGTTGCCGGGGAGATCTACGCCAAGTCAAGACATACCAAGTACCCATCACAACTCTTATCCTTCGCATTACATTATTTGCCATTTGCCTCTCGTTTTCCTCTCCCCCACTCCTCCCTTGCCGTTTTATCCACCCTCTCTTTTCCGTTCCCCTTCTCTTTCCCAATTTGCCTCTTTTGCCCGCTTCCTGTTTGCTTGTGTGTTGGATTGCTTGCTTGTCATGATGGCTCAAGATAGTACTAAATTGTGTGACTTTGCCAATACCAACAATAATGATTTTATTAGCACTCCGTTTTCTCCTCTTACCGATGCTGAATCTTGTGAAATTAATACCGCTTTGCTGAATCTTGTCATGAAAGATCCGTTTTCTGGCCTTCCTAGTGAAGATGCCGCTACCCATGTAAACAACTTTGTTGATTTGTGTGATATGCAAAATAAGAAAGATGTGGACAACGATATTGTTAAACTTAAGCTATTTCCGTTTTCACTTAGAGATTGTGCTAAAGCTTGGTTTTCGTCTTTACCTAAAAATAGTATTGATTCTTGGAATAAGTGCAAAGATGCTTTTATCTCTAAGTATTTTCCTCCCACTAAGATCATCTCTCTTAGAAATGATATTATGAACATGTTGCACAAGCTTGGGAGAGGATGAAATTAATGATACGTAATTGCCCTACGCATGGTTTGACTTTATGGATGATTATACAAAAAATTTATGCCTGATTGAATTTTTCTTCTAGAAATCTTTTAGATTCGGCTGCAGGAGGCACTTTTATGGGAATCACTTTAGGAGAAGCTACCAAACTCCAAGATAATATTATGGTTAATTATTCTCAATGGCACACGGAAAGATCTACTAGTAAAAAAGTGCATGCAATTGAAGAGATTAATGTTTTGAGTGGAAAGATGGATGAACTTATGAAATTGTTTGCTAATAAGAGTGCTCCTACTGATCCTAATGATATGCCTTTGTCTACTTTGATTGAGAATAATAATGAATCTATGGATGTGAATTTTGTTGGTAGGAACAATTTTGGTAACTTTAATCCTAGGCCATTTCCTAGTAATTCCTCTAATAATTATGGTAATTCCTACAACAATTCTTATGGAAATTATAATATGATGCCCTCTGATTTTGAATCTAATATTAAAGAATTTATTAGTTCGCAAAAGAGTTTCAATGCTTTGACTGAAGAAAAATTGCTTAAGATTGATGAGTTGGCTAGGAATGTGGATAGAATTTCTCTTGATGTTAATTCTTTGAAACTTAGATCTATTCCACCTAAGCATGATATCAATGAGTCTCTCAAAGCCATGAGAATTTCCATTGATGAGTGAAAAAAAGAACCGCTAGGATGCGTGCTAAGAGAGATTGCTTTGTGAAAGCGTGTTCTTCTAGTTTTCATGATAATAAGGATAAAGATATAAAAGTAATTGATGTGTCCCCTATTAAATCTTTTTTTACAATATGAATCTTGATAATGATGGGACTGGAGATGAGTCAACTTTAGTTAGAAGGCGTCCCAATGATTCAGAGTTTTTAGATCTTGATGCAAAAAAATTAAAAGTGGGATTGAAGAGGTTAAAACTTTAAATAGCAATGAACCCACTATCTTGGATTTCAAGGAATTTAATTATGATAATTTCTCTTTGATAGATTGTATTTCCTTGTTGTAATCCGTGCTAAATTCTCCTCATGCTTATAGTCAAAATAAAGCTTTTACTAAACATATCGTTGATGCTTTGATGCAATCTTATGAAGAAAAACTTGAGTTGAAAGTTTCTATCCCTAGAAAACTTTATGTTGAGTGGGAACCACTATTAAAACAAAAATTAAAGATCATGAGTGCTATGCTTTGTCTGATTTGGGTGCTAGTGTTTCCACGATTCCAAAAACTTTGTGTGATTTGCTAGGTTTCCGTGAATTTGATGATTGTTCTTTAAACTTGCACCTTGCAGATTCCACTATTAAGAAACCTATGGGAAAGATATATGATGTTCTTATTGTTTCAAATAGGAATTATGTGCCCGTAGATTTCATTGTTCTTGATATAGATTGCAATCCTTCATGTCCTATTATTCTTGGTAGACGTTTCCTTAGAACGATTGGTGCAATTATTGATATGAAGGAAGGGAATATTAAATTCCAATTTCCATTAAGAAAAGGCATGGAACACTTCCCTAGAAAGAAAGTTAAATTACCATATGAATCTATTATGAGAGCCACTTATGGATTGCCTACCAAAGATGGCAATACCTAGATCTATCTTTGCTTTTATGCCTAGCTAGGGGCGTTAAACGATAGCGCTTGTTGGGAGGCAACCCAATTTTATTTTTATTCCTTGCTTTTTGATCCTGTTTAGTAATAAATAATTTATCTAGCCTATGTTTTGGTTGTGTTTTTTGTGTTTAATTAGTGTTTGTGCCAAGTAGAACCGTTGGGAAGACTTGGGGAAAGTCTTTCTAATCTTGCTATAAAAAACAGAAACTTTAACGCTCATGAGAATTGCTGCCATTTTTTATTGGAGAGTGCTATTTAGTTAATTCTTTTTGAAGATGATTAATAGATAAATTCCTCACGTTCATAAATTTATTTTAGAATTTTTTTGGTTCCATAAGTTTGCGTTAGCTACATATTACTACAGACTGTTCTGTTTTTGACACATTCTGTTTTTCGTGTGTTGTTTGCTTATTTTCATGAATCTATGGCTAGTAAAAGAGTTTATAAACCATAGAGAAGTTGTAATACAGTAGGTTCAACACCAATATAAATAAAGAATGAGTTCATTACAGTACCTTGAAGTGGTGTTTTGTTTTCTTTCGCTAGCGGAGCTCACGAGATTTTCTATTTAAGTTTTGTGTTGGGAAGTTTTCAAGTTTTGGGTAAAGATTTGATGGATTATGGAACAAGGAGTGGCAAGAGCCTAAGCTTGGGGATGCCCATGGAACCCCAAGGTAAAATACAAGGACACCAAAAAGCCTAAGCTTGGGGATGCCCCGGAAGGCATCCCCTCTTTTGTCTTCGTTCATGGTAACTTTACTTGGAGCTATATTTTTATTCGCCACATGATATGTGTTTTTCTTGGAGTGTCTTGTATGAATTGAGTCTTTGCTTTTTAGTTTACCACAATCATCCTTGCTGTACACACCTTTTGAGAGAGACACACATGAATTGGAATTTACTAGAATACTCTATGTGCTTCACTTATATCTTTTGAGCTATATAGTTTTTGCTCTAGTGCTTCACTTATATCTTTTGAGCTATATAGTTTTTGCTCTAGTGCTTCACTTATATCTTTTAGAGAACAGCGGTGGTTCTATTTTATAGAAATAATTGATCTCTCATGCTTCACTTATATTATTTTGAGAGTCCTTTAGAACAACATGGCAATAATAGAAACTTTCATGTAAGTGCATTGAATACTAAGAGAAGTTTGATACTTGATGATTGTTTTGAGATATGGATATGGTAATATTACAGTCATGCTAGTTGAGTAGTTGTGAATTTGAGAAACACTTGTGTTGAAGTTTGTGATTCCCGTTGCATGCACGTATGGTGAACCATTATGTGATGAAGTCAGAGCATGATTTATTTATTGATTGCCTTCCTTATGAGTGGCGGTTGGGGACGAGTGATGGTCTTTTCCTACCAATCTATCCCCCTAGGAGCATGCACGTAGTACTTTGTTTCGATAACTAATAGATTTTTGCAATAAGTATGTGAGTTCTTTATGACTAATGTTGAGTCCATGGATTAGACACACCCTCACCCTTCCACATTTGCTAGCCTCTCTAGTACCGCGCAACTTTCGCCGGTACCATAAACCCACCATATACCTTCCTCAAAACAGCCACCATACCTACCTATTATGGCATTTCCATAGCCATTCCGAGATATATTGCCATACAACTTTCCACTATTCCGTTTGATATGACACGCTTCATCATTGTCATATTGCTTTGCATGATCATGTAGTTGACATTGTATTAGTGGCAAAGCCACCGTTCATAATTCTTTCATACATGTCACTCTTGATTCATTGCATATCCCGGTACACCGCCGGAGGCATTCACATAGAGTTATATTTTGCTCTAAGTATTGAGTTGTAATTCTTGCGTTGTCAGTAAAAAGAAGTGTGATGATCATCATTATTAGAGCATTGTCCCAGTGAGGAAAGGATGATGGAGACTATGATTCCCCCACAAGCTAGGATGAGACTCCGGAAGAAAAAAAAGAAAAAAAGAGGCCAAAAAAAGAAGAAGGCCCAAATAAAAAAGAAAAATGTGAGAAAAAGAGGGAAGGGACAATGTTACTATCCTTTTTCCACACTTGTGCTTCAAAGTAGCACCATGATCTTCATGATAGAGAGTCTCCTATGTTGTCACTTCCATAAACTTCTGGGAATTTTACATTATAGAACTTGGCTTGTATATTACAATGATGGGCTTCCTCAAATTGCCCTAGGTCTTCATGAGCAAGCAAGTTGGATGCACACCCACTTAGTTTCTTTTGTTGAGCTTTCATACACTTATAGCTCTAGTGCATCCGTTGCATGGCAATCCCTACTCACTCACATTGATATATATTGATGGGCATCTCCATAGCCCGTTGATATGCCTAGTTGATGTGAGACTATCTTCTCTTTTTTGTCTTCTCCACAATCACCATTCTATTCCACCATAGTGCTATATCCATGGCTCACGCTCATATATTGCACGAAGATTGAAAAAGTTTGAGAACATCAAAAGTATGAAACAATTGCTTGGCTTGTCATCGGGGTTGTGCATGATTTAATATTTTGTGTGATGAAGATAGAGCATAGCCAGACTATATGATTTTGTAGGGATAACTTTCTTTGGCCATGTTATTTTGAGAGGACATGATTGCTTAGTTAGTATGCTTGAAGTATTATTATTTCTATGTCAATATTAAACTTTTATCTTGAATCTTTCGGATCTGAACATTAATGCCACAATAAAGAAAAATTACATTGAGAAATATGTTGGGAAGCATTCCACATCAAAAATTCTGTTTTATCATTTACCTACTCGAGGACGAGCAGGAATTAAGCTTGGGGATGCTTGATACGTCTCCAACGTATCTATAATTTCTGATTGCTCCATGCTATTATATTATCTATTTTGGATGTTAATGGGCTTATTTTTACACTTATTTTGTATTATTTTTGGGACTAACCTATTAACCGGAGACCCAACCCAAATTGTTGTTTTTTTTGCCTATTTTAGAGTTTTGCCGAAAAGGAATATCAGACGGAGTCCAAACGGAATGAAACCTTCGGGAGCGTTATTTTTGGAAATAACATGATCCAAGAGACTTGGAGTGGACATCAAGCAATCAATGAGGCAACCACGGGGCAGGGGGGCGCCCTCCACCTTCGTGGGCCCCTCATTGCTCCACCAACGGACTTCTTCCTCCTATATATATATATATATATATATATATATATATATATATATATATATATATATATATATATATATATGTACCCCCCAAACATCCAGGAGCACCACGAAAACCTAATTCCACCGCCGCAACCTTCTGTACCCAAGAGATCCCATCTTGGGGCCTTTTCCGGAGCTCCGCCGGAGGGGGAATTGATCATGGAGGGCCTCTACATCAACTCCATGGCCTCTCCGATGATGTGTGAGTAGTTTACTTCAGACCTTCGGGTCCATAGCTAGTAGCTAGATGGCTTCTTCTCTCTCTTTGAATCTCAATACAAAGTTCTCCTCGATTCTCTTGGAGATCTATTCGATGTAATCTTCTTTTGCGGTGTGTTTGTCGAGATCCGATGAATTGTGGGTTTATGATCCAGATTATCTATGAACAATATTTGAATCTTCTCTGAATTCTTCTATGTATGATTGGTTTATCTTTGCAAGTCACTTTGAATTATCAGTTTGGTTTGGCCTACTAGATTGATCTTTCTTGCAATGGGAGAAGTGCTTAGCTTTGGGTTCAATCTTGCGGTGCTCGATCCTAGTGACAGAAAGGGAAATGACACGTATTGTATTATTGCCATCGAGGATAAAAACATGGGGTTTATATCATATTGCATGAGTTTATCCCTCAACATCATGTCATCTTGCTTAAGGCATTACTCTGTTCTTATGAACTTAATACTCTAGATGCATGATGGATAGCGGTCGATGTGTGGAGTAATAGTAGTAGATGCAGGCGGGAGTCGGTCTACTTGTCTCGGACGTGATGCCTATATACATGATCATGCCTATATATTCTCATAATTATTCGTTTTTCTATCAATTTCTCAACAGTAATTTGTTCACCCACCGTAATACTTATGCTATCTTGAGAGAAGCCTGTTGGAAATATGCCCTAGAGGCAATAATAAAATGGTTATTATTATATTTCTTTGTTCATGATAATTGTCTATTGTTCATGCTATAATTGTGTTATCCGCAAATCATAATACATGTGTGAATACATAGACCACAACACGTCCCTAGTGAGCCTCTAGTTGACTAGCTCGTTGATCAAAAGATAGTCATGGTTTCCTGACTATGGACATTGGATGTCATTGATAACGGGATCACATCATTAGGAGAATGATGTGATGGACAAGACCCAATCCTAAGCATAGCTCAAAGATCGTGTAGTTCGTTTGCTATAGCTTTTCCGAATGTCAAGTATCATTTCCTTAGACCATGAGATTGTGCAACTCCCGGATACCGTAGGAGTGCTTTGGGTGTGCCAAACGTCACAATGTAACTGGGTGACTATAAAGGTACACTACGGGTATCTCCGAAAGTGTCTGTTGGGTTAGCACGAATCGAGACTAGGATTTGTCACTCCATATGACGGAGAGGTATCTCTGGGCCCACTCGGTAATGCATCATCATAATGAGCTCAATGTGACCAAGTGGTTGATCACGGGATCATGCATTACGGTACGAGTAAAGTGACTTGCCGGTAACGAGATTGAACGAGGTATTGGGATACCGACGATCGAGTCTCGGGCAAGTAACGTACCGATTGACAAAGGGAATTGTATACGGGATTGATTGAATCCTTGACATTGTGGTTCATCCGATGAGATCATTGAGGAGCATGTGGGATATTATTATACGGTAACCCGAAAGTTGTTCGGAGTCCCGGATGAGATCACGGACGTCACAAGGAGTTCCGGAATGGTCCGGAGGTGAAGATTTATATATAGTAAGTCAAGTTTCGGCCATGGGGAAAGTTTCGAGGGTAATAGGTATTGTATCGGGACCACCAGAAGGGTCCCGGGGGTCCACCGGGTGGGGCCACCTATCCCGGAGGGCCCCATGGGCTGAAGTGGGAGGGGAACCAGCCCCTAGTGGGCTGGTGCACCGCCCTTGGGCCTCCCCCTGCGCCTAGGGTTGGAAACCCTAGGGGTGGGGGGCGCCCCACTTGGCTTGGGGGGCACTCCAACCCCCTTGGCCGCCGCCCCCCTTGGAGATTGCATCTCCTAGGGCCGGCGCCCCCTTGGGGTCAATAACCGTTCGGTGCTAGGTCATCGGTGATTTGGATCACGACGAGTACGACTTCATCAACCCCATTCTCTTGAACGCTTCCGCGCGCGATCTACAAGGGTATGTAGATGCACTCCCCTCTCCCTCGTTGCTAGATGACTCCATAGATTGATCTTGGTGATGCGTAGAATTTTTTTAAAATTCTCCTGCGTTCCCCAATAGTGGCCTCATGAGCTAGGTCTATGCGTAGTTTCTATGCACGAGTAGAACACAAAGCAGTTGTGGGCGTGGATATTGTCAATTTGCTTGCCGTTACTGGTCTTATCTTGATTCGGCGGCATCATGGGATGAAGCAGCCCGGACCAACCTTACACGTACGCTTACGTGAGACTGGTTCCACCGATTGACATGCACTAGTTGCATAAGGTGGTTGGCGGGTGTCTGTCTCTCCCACTTTAGTCGGATCGGATTCGATGAAAAGGGTCCTTATGAAGGGTAAATAGAAATTGTCATATCCCGTTGTGGTTTTGGCGTAGGTAAGAAACGTTCTTGCTAGAAACCTATAGCAGCCACGTAAAAAACTTGCAACAACAATTAGAGGACGTCTAACTTGTTTTTGCAGCATGTGCCGTGTGGTGTGATATGGCCAAAAGGATGTGATGAATGATATATGTGATGTATGAGATTGATCATGTTCTTGTAATAGGAATCATGACTTGCATGTCGATGAGTATGACAACCGGCAGGAGCCATAGGAGTTGTCTTTATTTATTTATGACCTGCATGTCAACATAAATGTCATGTAATTACTTTACTTTATTGCTAAAGCGTTAGCCATAGTAGTAGAAGTAATAGATGACGAGACAACTTCACGAAGACACGATGATGGAGATCATGATGATGGAGATCATGGTGTCATGCCGGTGACAACGATGATCATGGAGCCCCGAAGATGGAGATCAAAAGGAGCAAATGATAATGGCCATATCATGTCACTATTTGATTGCATGTGATGTTTATCATGTTTTGCATCTTATTTGCTTAGAACGACGGTAGCTTAAATAAGATGATCCCTCATAATAATTTCAAGAAAGTGTTCCCCCTAACTGTGCACCGTTGCGAAGGTTTGTTGTTTCGAAGCACCACGTGATGATCGGGTGTGATAGATTCTAACATTCGAATACAACGGGTGTAAGCCAGATTTACACACGCAATACACTTAGGTTGACTTGACGAGCCTAGCATGTACAGACATGGCCTCGGAACACGGAAGACCGAAAGGTCGAGCATGAGTCGTATAGAAGATACGATCAACATGAAGATGTTCACCGATGTTGACTAGTCCGTCTCACGTGATGATCGGACACGGCCTAGTTGACTCGGATCATGTTTCACTTAGATGACTAGAGGGATGTCTATCTGAGTGGGAGTTCATTGAATAATTTGATTAGATGAACTTAATTATCATGAACTTAGTCTAAAATCTTTACACTATGTCTTGTAGATCAAATGGCCCATGCTAATGTTGCTCTCAACTTCAATGCGTTCGTAGAGAAAACCAAGCTGAAAGATGATGGCAGCAACTATACAGACTGGGTCCGGAACTTGAGGATCATCCTCATAGCTGCCAAGAAAGATTATGTCCTAGAAGCACCGCTAGGTGATGCACCCATCCCAGAGAACCAAGACGTTATGAACGCTTGGCAGTCACGTGCTGATGATTACTCCCTCGTTCAGTGCGGCATGCTTTACAGCTTAGAACCGGGGCTCCAAAAGCGTTTTGAGCGACACAGAGCATATGAGATGTTCGAAGAGCTGAAAATGGTTTTCCAAGCTCATGGCCAGGTCGAGAGATATGAAGTCTCCGACAAGTTCTTCAGTTCTAAGATGGAGGAAAATAGTTCTGTCAGTGAGCACATACTCAAAATGTCTGGGTTGCATAACCGCTTGACTCAGCTGGGAGTTAATCTATGATGTCTCTTACTGATTTACCGCTGTCATTTTGGGGCTATGCTTTAGAGACTGCCGCATTCACTTTAAATAGGGCTCCATCGAAATCCGTTGAGACGACACCATATGAATTATGGTTTGGGAAGAAACCTAAGCTGTCGTTTCTAAAAGTTTGGGGATGTGATGCTTATGTCAAGAAACTTCAACCTGAAAAGCTCGAACCCAAGTCGGAAAAATGCGTCTTCATAGGATACCCTAAAGAAACTATTGGGTATACCTTCTACCTCAGATCCGAAGGCAAGATCTTTGTTTCCAAGAATGGATCCTTTCTAGAGAAAGAGTTTCTCTCGAAAGAAATAAGTGGGAGGAAAGTAGAACTTGATGAAGTATTACCTCTTGAACCGGAGAGTGGCGCATCTCAGGAAATTGTTCCTGAGGTGCCTGCACCGACTAGAGAGGAAGTTAATGATGATGATCATGAAACTTCAGATCAAGTTGCTACTGAACTTTGTAGGTCCACAAGGACACGTTCCGCACCAGAGTGGTACGGCAACCCTGTCCTGGAAATCATGTTGTTAGACAACGGTGAACCTTCGAACTATGAAGAAGCAATGGCGGGCCCAGATTCCGACAAATGGCTGGAAGCCATGAAATCCGAGATAGGATCCATGTATGAAAACGAAGTATGGACTTTGACTGACTTGCCCGATGATCGGCGAGCCATAGAAAATAAATGGATCTTTAAGGAGAAGACAGACGCGGATGGTAATGTAACCATCTATAAAGCTCGGCTTGTCGCTAAGGGTCATCGACAAGTTCAAGGGGTTGACTACGATGAGACTTTCTCACCCGTAGCAAAGCTGAAGTCCGTCCGAATCATGTTAGCAATTGCCGCATTCTATGATTATGAGATATGGAAAATGGACGTCAAAATGGCATTCCTTAATGGTTTCCTTAAGGAAGAATTGTATATGATGCAGCCGGAAGGTTTTGTCGATCCTAAGAATGCTGACAAGGTGTGCAAGCTCCAACGCTCGATCTATGGGCTGGTGCAAGCATCTCGGAGTTGGAACATTCGTTTTGATGAGATGATCAAAGCGTTTGGGTTTATGCAGACTTATGGAGAAGCCTGCATTTACAAGAAAGTGAGTGGGAGCTCTGTAGCATTTCTCATATTGTATGTGGATGACATACTGTTGATGGGAAATGATATAGAATTCTTGGAAAGCATAAAGGCCTACTTGAACAAGTGTTTTTCAATGAAGGATCTTGGAGAAGCTGCTTATATATTAGGCATCAAGATCTATAGAGATAGATCGAGACGCCTCATTGTTCTTTCAAAGAGTACGTACCTTGACAAGATATTGAAGAAGTTCAAAATGGATTAGTAAAAGAAGGGGTTTTTGCTTGTATTGCAAGGTACGAGATTGAGCACGGCTCAATTCCCGACCACAGCAGAAGATAGAGAAAAGATGAGTGTCGTCCCCTATGCCTCGGCCATAGGGTCTATCATGTATGCTATGCCGTGTACGAGACCTGATGTAAAACTTGCCGTAAGTTTGGTAGGAAGGTACCAAAGTAATCCCGACATGGAACACTAGACAGCGGTCAAGAATATCCTCAAGTACCTGAAGAGGACTAAGGATATGTTTCTCGTTTATGGAGGTGACGAAGAGCTCGTCGTAAAGGGTTACGTCGATGCTAGCTTCGACACAGATCTGGATGACTCTAAGTCACAAACCGGATACATGTATATTTTGAATGGTGGGGCAGTAAGCTGGTGCAGTTGCAAGCAAAGCATTGTGGCAGGATCTACATGTGAAGCGGAGTACATGGCAGACTCGGAGGCAGCACAAGAGGCAATCTGGGTGAAGGAGTTCATTACCGACCTAGGAAACATACCCAATGTGTCGGGCCCGATGACTCTCTTCTGTGACAACACTGGAGCTATTGCCCTTGCCAAGGAGCCCAGGTTTCACAGGAAGACCAGGCATATCAAGCGTCACTTCAACTCCATTCGTGGAAGTGTTCAAAATGGAGACATAGATATTTGTAAAGTACATACAGACCTGAATGTGGAAGATCCATTGACTAAACCTCTCCCTAGAGCAAAACATGATCAGCACCAGAACTACATGGGTGTCCGATTCATCACAATGTAACTAGACTATTGACTCTAGTGCAAGTGGGAGACTGTTGGAAATATGCCCTAGAGGCAATAATAAAATGGTTATTATTATATTTCTTTGTTCATGACAATTGTCTATTGTTCATGCTATAATTGTGCTATCCGGAAATCGTAATACATGTGTGAATACATAGACCACAACACGTCCCTAGTGAGCCTCTAGTTGACTAGCTCGTTGATCAAAAGATAGTCATGGTTTCCTGACTATGGACATTGGATGTCATTGATAACGGGATCACATCATTAGGAGAATGATGTGATGGACAAGACCCAATCCTAAGCATAGCTCAAAGATCGTGTAGTTCGTTTGCTATAGCTTTTCCGAATGTCAAGTATCATTTACTTAGACCATGAGATTGTGCAACTCCCGGATACCGTAGGAGTGCTTTGGGTGTGCCAAACGTCACAACGTAACTGGGTGACTATAAAGGTACACTACGGGTATCTCCGAAAGTGTCTGTTGGGTTGGCACGAATCGAGACTAGGATTTGTCACTCCATATGACGGAGAGGTATCTCTGGGCCCACTCGGTAATGCATCATCATAATGAGCTCAATGTGACCAAGTGGTTGATCACGGGATCATACATTACGGTACGAGTAAAGTGACTTGCCGGTAACGAGATTGAACGAGGTATTGGGATACCGACGATCGAGTCTCGGGCAAGTAACGTACCGATTGACAAAGGGAATTGTATACGGGATTGATTGAATCCTCGACATCGTGGTTCATCCGATGAGATCATCGAGGAGCATGTGGGAGCCAACATGGGTATCCAAATCACGCTGTTGGTTATTGACCGGAGAGTCGTCTCGGTCATCTCTGCGTGTCTCCCGAACCCGTAGGGTCTACACACTTAAGGTTTGGTGATGCTAGGGTTGTTGAGATATTAGTATACGTAACCCGAAAGTTGTTCGGAGTCCCGTATGAGATCCCGGACATCACGAGGAGTTCCGGAATGGTCCTGAGGTGAAGATTTATATATAGGACGTCAAGTTTCGGCCATTGGGAAAGTTTCGGGGGTAATCAGTATTGTACCGGGACCACCGGAAGGGTCCCGGGGGTCCACCGGGTGGGGCCACCTATCGCGGAGAGCCCCATGGGCTGAAGTGGGAGGGAAACCAGCCCCTAGTGGGCTGGTGCGCCCCCCTTGGGCCTCCCCCTGCGCCTAGGGTTGGAAACCCTAGGGGTGGGGGGCGCCCCACTTGGCTTGGGGGGCACTCCAACCCCCTTGGCCGCTGCCGCCCTTGGAGATTGCATCTCCTAGGGCCGGCGCCCCCCTGGGGTCCTATATATGGTGGGGGGAGGGAGGGCAGCCGCACCCTAGCCCCTGGCGCCTTCCTCTCCCTCCCGTGACACTCCTCCCTCTCCCTGAGCTTGGCGAAGCCCTGCCGAGATCACCGTTGCTTCCACCACCACGCCGTCGTGCTGGTGGATCTTCATCAACCTCTCCTCCCCCTTGCTGGATCAAGTTGGAGGAGACGTCTTCCCAACCGTACGTGTGTTGAACGCGGAGGTGCCGTCCGTTTGGCGCTAGGTCATCGGTGATTTGGATCACGACGAGTACGACTCCATCAACCCCGTTCTCTTGAACGCTTCCGCGCGCGATCTACAAGGGTATGTAGTTGCACTCCCCTCTCCCTCGTTGCTAGATGACTCCGTAGATTGATCTTGGTGATGCGTAGAATTTTTTTAAAATTCTGCTACGTTCCCCAACAAAGCCACTAGTGAAACCTATGGCCCCCGGGTCTATTTTCCATCATATTAATCTCCCATCAACAAGTTAGTTCTGGCACAATTTATTTTGCTTTATTTACTTTCAATCTATATCACAAAAATACCAAAAATATTTATCTTATTATTATCATCTCCTTTACCGTGTTGGTTGCGAGGTTCTTATTTGTGTGTGTAGGTAGGAGGTGACTCGCACATGGTCTCCTACTGGATTGATACCTTGGTTCTCAAAAACTGATGGAAATACTTACGCTGCTCTTCTGCATCACACTTTCCTCTTCAAGGAAAAACCAACGCAGTGCTCAAGAGGTAGCAAGAGGCCGCGGGGAAGGGGCCGGTTTGGCAGCTGCTATCTCTCTCTTCTTATTATTATTTTCTTTAATAGAAAACAATTAAAGAGAAGAAAAAGAAAGAAGGGGTTAGGGAAAGAATTTGCGCATGCGGATAATTTTCCCAAACTCACAAAAATGTGCTTGTTCCGAGAAAATGGGAATGGCCATGATTGCAAGATTTAAATTCAAATGCATTTGAATTTAACTCAACTGGTTTGAACAAGGAGTAGGAATCTGAAGTTTCCAAAAATGTTGAACATTTAGGAAGAGCCTCGATAAAATGATAAAAGAATATGAGGACAAGTCGGAGACCAAGAATTGAGATAACAAAGGCATTGGGTTTTATTTGCAAGTGTGTCAAAGGTAATTCCACATCAATGGAATATTTTATAATAGCTCTCTAATATTGGGAGGATAAGTTATAAAGAGAAGTCACCATTTTGAACATCCCTCGATTTAAATGGACCAAAGATCCATACGATTTGTTTAGTTGAGTTGCAAAAATTAATGATATGATGGCATGACGACATGATGCAATGCTAGAGATGACATGATGAATGCAACATGAAAGTGCGTTATATCGACTAGAGGGGGGGTGAATAGGTGACTTTTATGAAAGTCTTCAAAACATGGAAGTTTCGAAGACAAACAATAGAAATAAACCTATTACCATGCAGCGGAAGGTAGACTACACTAGGCAAACCATAGTCAAGTATTCAATGGAGTGAGAGCACAATGACTAATAGCAGCAATGTAGTAAGGATCATGTAGGAAGATGTTATGAAGCCAAACAGAACACGCAGTCACTCAGTGAAGACAAAAGATAGTGCAAACATACAATGACTTCACAAGGAGTAATAGTAAGTAAAGGGAAGGGAAGGATGAAACCAGTGACTCGTTGAAGACAATGATTTGTTGGACCAGTTCCAGTTGCTATGACAACTGTACGTCTGGTTAGGGCGGCTAGGTATTTAAACCTGAGGACACACAGTCCTGGACACCCAGTCCTGAACATGCAGCTCAGGACACCCAGTCCTCACCGTATTCCCCTTGAGATAAGGTCACACAGACCTCGCCCAATCACTCTGGTAAGTCTTCAAGGTAGACTCCCAAACCTTCACAAACTTCATTCACCGGCGATCCACAATGTCTCTTGGATGCTCAGAACGCGACGCCTAACCGGCTGGAGGATTCACAGTCCTCAAGTGTAATAAGTCTTCAGATCACACAGACAAGAAGACTTAAGTGATGCCTAATTCTCTTTGGCTCTGGGTGGTTAGGGCTTTATCCTCGCAAGGAATTCTCTCTCAAAGGCTCCGAGGTGGGTTGCTCTCAAACGACAAAAGCCGTACTCTAACTCTGAGCAGCCAACCGTTTATGGTTGTAGGGGGTGGGCTATTTATAGCCACTAGGCAACCCGACCTGATTTGTCCGAAATGACCCTGGGTCACTAAGGAACTGACACGTGTTCCAACGGTCAGATTTCAAACTCACACGGCAACTTTACTTGGGCTACAAGCAAAGCTGACTTGTCCGACTCTGGACAAGATTCGCTCTCATAGTCTTCACTCGAAGACATAGGTTTTGGTTAAGCATCACTTCAGTCATTCTGACTAGTTCTCTTGGACCCCACTTAACAATACGATGGTTCCTATGACTCAACAAAGAAGAAAAAGAACTACGAAAGATCTAAGTCTTCGAGCTCCATAGGCTTCATGCGATGTCTTCTCTTGTCATAGTCTTCAATGTGAATATCTTCATATACCACCTTTGACATTAATGTCTTCATACATTTTTAGGGATCATCTCTGGTAGGAAAACCGAATCAATGAGGGACTTCTACATGTGTTATCCTGCAATTCTCACAAACACATTAGTCCCTCAACTAGGTTTGTCGTCAATACTCCAAAACCAACTAGGGGTGGCACTAGATGCACTTGCAATCTCCCCCTTTTTGGTGATTGATGACAAACTAGTTGAAGTTTTCAACGGGGAATATAATATGTGAAATTGTAAAGGATAAGGAATTGTCTTCATAAGTTGCAAGGGCTCCCCCTGAAGATGTGCATATAAGTAATTTGCTTTTGGAATGCAAATGCACATGGCAGGTTGTGCTTGTGGAGATCATCTTCAACTTATGATGACAATCCACTATGCATGTGAAGGTATGTGAAGATAATGACATGCATAATGGAAAATGGACGTCTGCAAAATGATCTAAGTGCGGAATTTATCGTCGCACATGCAGAATTTATCATCGCATCACAAGGTGGCAAATAAGTAGCAGACGACCATCGAGTTTAAGTGTTACAACTCAAAGAACCAATTGTATCAAAGCAAATGAGAGTTGTAAACACGAAACAAAAAGTATAAAGCACCCGCCCATATGGACCCGCTTGAAGACTATCAAACTCATATGCTTCTCCCCCTTTTGTCAGGAAGGACCAAAAAGGTTTGAAGACATAGAGCATCTACTCGTTCCCATGAAGAGTAGGTGAAGCAGCAGGGTCGTCGGTGGTGTTCGGTGGTGCAGAAGAACTTGGAGCAGTGTCGAAGCATGCTGAAGGAGGTGGCGGTGAAGTAGCATCGTCTTCATCCTCGATTACTCTGGCATTCATAGTTGCAGCAGAGGAAGAGAACTCAGAGTCTTCAAGAGATGGAGTTCGTCGCAGCACCGCCCTTCGAGGAGGTGTGGAGTCAAACTTGAAGCGTTCAGAGAAGCCATCCTCTTGAAGATCATCTTCAGAACACATCAGCGTCAGCCCTTTCCATGTGTGTCGAGAGGTTTCATGGGCAACGAAGGCATTCTTGGTGGCAAGATTGCGAATGCGATTAACATCCACCAAGAGGCTTTGCATTTGACGCTTCAACCAGTCATGATGCCTATCCTGTTTCTGATGAAGAGCCACAAGAAGCTCTCGGTCATTGAGAACACGAGTGCGCTTCTTGGGTCGTTGGGCAATTGTGCTATCAGTGGCTTCAGTGAGAGCAGGATGCGGTGCACGTGTAGTGCCAGCCAAAGGATACACACGAGTGACTGCTTCAACTCCTTCAATGTTCTGAGAAAAACTTTGATGCTCTGCATTCTGAAGACTTAGAGGTTCCTTGGCAGGCTCAGGATAGATGGCTTCAATAGACATATCCACATCAGGAAGAAAGATCCGATGATTGCGAGCAGATGGCTGATATGAGATAGCAGAGTGAAGTTTGATCAGTCGCATTACCCATGGGGCGTAGAACTTCAAGCCAAAAAGATCAGAGCCTGATGCAGCAAGTTGGCGAATGAAGAAGTCCTGTGCATTGAAGCATTTGCCATGAAGAATATAGAAGACCAAAGTCTTCATTGCACCTTCCAGCTTGGCATGTGGAGAGTGTCCTTTGATGGGCCAGAGAGTTCGCCTTATGATGTGATAAATAGTCCTTGGCAGATACTCAAGGTCTTCAACAAAGAACTCTTTGGGATATGCAGCATCTTGGGGCAATGGCTTCATCATACTGAGCATCTGACTCATGTTAGGTTCAGGCTTCTGAAAGATGCTCTCCACAGCTTCACTGTGAAGTTGACAGCCAGATTCGTAGAGATCGCCAGGAGTGGGTAGACCAGTGAGCTCAATGATGTCAAAGGCTTTGGCTTCATGATGAACATTTCCTGTCATCCACTCCAGGACCCAAGTCTTCGGATCTTGTTATACCCGCGGATGTGAAGTGTGGCATAGAATTGGAGCAGCAGCTCTTCATTCCAATGCTCTTGATCGGTGACTAATGGTAGCAATCCAACCTCTTTGAAGCAATCCAGAGCTTCTTCCAAACAGGGCAGACCAGCTATTGCTTCAATGTCAAGACGCTTGTGTGGGAAGATGCGACCTTGATTGTAAAGAATGCAGGAGTAATAGCTTCGTTGCGGATAGCTCCAGAACCGATTAGATGATATTCTTTCCCTTGAGTAGGGGTTCCTGGAGCTATTGAAGAAAGTGTTGTCTGCTTTGAAGCCATTGATATTGAAGGATCCAGGTGCTGATACAGGACCTGGGAACCTGGGTAATCTTGGGATTGGCTTCTGTACCTGAGGCCTCTGCTCAACATGATAGTCAAACTGAGGACCGGCAGCAGGCGCAGGAACAGAAGCAGTGGGATCAGTGGCTTCGCTGACTTCTGGTGCTTTTGTTGGTGAGGGATCCACATTAGCTTCAGCCATGACAATGTCAGTGGCTTCATTGGTGTTGGTGGTGGAAGCCTCAAGATTTTCAACCTCCACTTGACAAGCTGGAGGGTCGGTCACAGTCACGTTCTCCTCGAGAACCGCTTCTTGGTGGGACAGGGGAGTAGCAGCTTGTGGGGCTTCTTCTTCATCGGCTGATGCAGCCGGAATGTCTTCAGCAGCTTTAGCTTCAGATGCAGATACTAGAGGCCTTGGTCCTTTGCGAAGCCTGCGCAACACTGGCGATGCCTGTGGAGTTGGTGTTGGCTGGGCCTCAAAGTCTTCTTCCTCTTGTGGGCGATCAGCCCATGAAGCATCCTGAGCAATTGGCGTCAGAGGACGACCAATGCTGATGAGTTTGATGTGCGTTAGCACAGGCGATGATACCTATTGGTGCTCGAGCTGAGGAAGGACTGCATCATCTTCAACATAGTCATGGTGACCAATGTCTTCAGCAGTGATGGGATCAGCTGCTAGAAAGTCTTCAGCTTCATGAGCCTCTGTGAAAGCAGGCTCATGGATAGTCAGTTGACGTTCTTGTGGTTCAGCGTCAGGGTGAACCATGGAGATGAGTTCAACAATCAAGGACTCTGTGGGAGCAGCCCGTTCCTTCTTGGTCTTCCTCTTCTTCTTGGAGGGGGCAGTAGGAGAGGCTTTAGGATGTTTCCTCTTCCTGGCTTCATCCTCAGCACTCCTCGTCTTCTTCAGCTCTGAAGCGGTTGACCGGGCCTTTGGCTTCGAGCCAGTCATGCTAGTTGGGAAGACAATGGGATCTTCTCCCTGCCTTGGTGCGAGAGGTTCGGCCACAATGGGCTTCTTCTTCTGCTTAGCAGCCATCCTGGGACCAATGCCCGGACGCCCAAGGGCCTTGCGCTTCTCAGCTTCGTTGTAGCCTTGCACACACTTGTCAGCCGGGCTCTTCATGCGCTCCCGAGAACCCTGAGCTTCTGCGCGTTTCTTGAGAAAGGCTTCTTTGAGCTCGTGCAGCATAATCTTGAAGTTTTTCACCTCTTGCACGCTGAGCTTGGCCATATGCTTCTTGAACTGAGCCTTTTCATAGTCAATCTTTTGCTTCAGTTCGACGATGCGCTGAGCGAGAGCTAGCTCTGAAGCAATGGCGCCATGGAAGGTGACACTGAGGCCAATGGGTAGTTGCGGATCTTCGAAGCTGATGTTTGGCGTGTCAAACCACTCATCAATGAAGTTGTGGATGATTGTCACGTCAAAGAGAGGCAGATCATTGAAGATTTCTACTTCTTCTTTGCTCTTGATGAGTTGCTCAAGAGCGTCATCTGCAAGATCTTCATCACTGAACAGATCAATGGCATCATTGCGCAGAATGGCAGCAGCTGTCAGCTCTTGGCCAGTGTGTGGCAGAGGCATCTTAACCTTCTGGGGCTTGGAGATGCATGACAAATCTTCAGACTGCACACTGCCTTCAGGAGGTTCAGTTGCCAATGGCTTCGCTCATGAGATTTTTGGTGCAGAGGCAGGCTTGGAAGCTTTTGGCTACTTCAGTTTCTTTGGCTTCGGCGCTGCAGGCGCTTCATCTGAGTCAGCGTCATCTGCAGGCTCATTTACGGCAGTCCCTTAAACCACTATGTGGGTGATGAGACCTTCAAGGTTGTAGAAGGGCCCAAGAAGATTGGGTTCAGCTTCGCGAGTTCCATCGGCACGGGGAGAAGACGGACCAGGGTTGAAATCTAATCCCAAAGACTTCTTGTTCTGGTTCGCTAAGTTCTGGGCAAACTGGAAGTTGCGCTTAAACAGATTGTCATCACGACACCATAGCAGTGACGATGGGTCAGCATCCGCAGGCTGTGGTCCACGGACCATGTAGGGATAGAAGCCTTGTTCAATGGCTTCATCTCTGGTCCTGGGTTGAAGATTTTTGTAGAGAATGTCTCCCCATGGTCGCTTGATGGCATTCTTTTCAGCATATTCCTTTGTCACAAATCTGTACTTCAACCACTGTTCTGCCCAATACCGTCGAATCCATTGGATTCGTGTCTTGCGCTAATTGTAATCCTCTTCATGATCTGTCTTGTACAACTCTGAGAGGTCATCGGGCAGATCTCTTGATGTTTCTCCTCGACGCTTTCTGCCACCCTTCCTTGCTGATTTCTCTGAAGCCATGAACTTTAAACTGAAAGGCTTCAATACGTTCAAAGGCTTCAAAGGCTTTTGCTTGCTGGACAGACAGGAAGTGGCTTCGGGAGAATTTATGTGATACTATAAGAATTCTGCAAATGAATGCAGACTATGAGAACCAAGGAATTCTCCCACGGACATGTACCTGTGACAACATTAAGGTGCGAGGGAAGGGGAAGAGGTCATATGCATTCTCAGAAGATTTTGAAGATAAATCAGTTTAGAAGACATTGACCTCATCGTGCGAAGACATTCACTCATAGATAAGGAGTTGGTTCCAGATTTGTACGAATCCACGGATCAGTACAAGTGAGGAATCTAACTACTTTGTGAAGCATAAGTGAATATACTAGGCATGTCATGAGATGCAGTATGAAAGAGATCCAACTTGTGTGAATAGAAACTGCTTGTGGTAGAAAGTGATAAAGCTATAGGATCAAAAGGGGCTGTAAAAAGGAAGTTTTATTTACCACACGAAGAACTGCTAGACGGAGTGGAAGAGGAGGCCGAGCAGTTCGATCGTCCATGCCCTAACTTGGCGACGGAGGACACCTACGGCGATGGCGGAGAAGACGATGTCCGCGGTCGACGTGAAGATGGCGTCGGAGAGGTTGCGATAGCGAAGCGCTTTGTCGCCGGCGTTGTCGAGGGCTAGCGGTGGCGCTAGGGTTCGTGCAAGAGTGGAAGAAGAGATAATGACTGCTGTGAGGTGTGTATTTATAGATACAGGGGCGGCACTGCGTTATTACACAGGTGCCCCTGGTGATTCACATCTGAGGAACACGTGGCCATCATGCAGCATATCGGGGGTTGTTCCACGTCCCACACACGCCTGGATTGTCGGGTGGTCGTTCCCACTTCTCCGGGTTTCAGGTGAAGGAATGAGCATTGAAAACGGACTTAATGTTTGTCTCTGTATCTTCTGCTGACAAGGACGCAGAGAAGACATTCGACAGTTTTGATAGAATGCATATGATTTGGAGAGATAGAGTTTGAGATAGAAAGCATAGAGAGGTTAGGGTCCGATCACATTCACTTAGTTCAAAAGATTCAACAAGAAGACATAGCTATAAGTGAATGCTGTAGAGGACAGAACACTAGTATATATATATATATAATCAACATAGTGAAGATAATCATGAAGACATGTTGAGGTTGAAGCCAAACCAAATGTGAAGTCATAGCAAATGTAACGCCATGAGTGAAACACTTCAAACAGAACATTTGGTGGTGGTGGCGTTACCCACCGTATAGGAAGTATTAGACCCAGACACGGCGCATAATTATCGTGGCGCTCCAAAGTCAAATTCCACATTAATGTATTCACATTTAGAATTATATGTCTTCATTGATTGAAGATATACTTTACTTCGTGTGTTGCACTTCTAAGTCATCAATATGCATAAGTGTTAGGATGTGTGCCTGATCACAGGACATTTGAGGATTCCAAGATATTTAGCTCACATCGTAACTTGCAAAATCTCTTCTCATCCAAGGGCTTGGTGAAGATATCTGCCAATTGCTCTTCAGTGTTGACGTGTATGATATCAATATCTTCCTTCACAACATGATCTCTGAGAAAGTGATGACGAATTTCAATGTGTTTTGTCTTCGAATGCTGAACTGGGTTGTTGGCAATCTTGATGGCGCTTTCGTTGTCGCAGTAGAGTGGCACTTGCTTCAAATGAATGCCATAGTCCTTGAGTGTTTGCTTCATCCACAGAAGCTGAGCGCAGCAAGATCCAGTAGCAATGTATTCAGATTCAGCAATGGAGAGAGATACACAGTTCTGCTTCTTTGAAGACCAACATACAAGTGATCGTCCCAGAAAATGACATGTGCCTGATGTAGACTTGCGATCCACTTTGTCACCAGCATAATCAGCATCCGAGAATCCAACCAGATCAAACTCTGAGCCCTTTGGATACCATAACCCTAGAGTTGGGGTGTGAGCCAAATATCGAAGAATTCGCTTCACAGCTAAGTGATGCGACTCCTTTGGTGCCGCTTGAAATCGAGCACACATGCAAACACTAAGCATAATATCTGGCCTAGATGCACATAGATAAAGCAAAGAACCAATCATGGAGCGGTATACCTTTTGGTCGAACTCTTTACCATTGTCGTCAGGACCCAGATGATGCTTGGCTGACATTGGCGTCGTGATGCCTTTGCAGTCTTGCATACCGATCTTCTTCAGGCAATCTTTGAGATACTTCTCTTGAGATATGAAGATGCCGTTGCGTTGTTGTCGTATTTGAAGACCGAGGAAGAACTTCAGCTCTCCCATCATGGACATCTGATATTGCTCTTGCATCATATATCCAAACTCTTCACTGTACTTCTGATTGGTGCAGCCGAAGATAATGTCATCCACATATATTTGGCACACAAACAGTTCACCATCATATGTCTTCGTGAAGAGAGTGGGGTCGAGGGAACCAGGTATGAAGCCTTTGCTCTTCAGGAAGTATTTGAGTGTGTCATACCAGGCCCGAGGGGCTTGTTTGAGGCAATACAGTGCCTTGTTGAGCTTGTATACCATGTCAGGATGTTTTGGATCTTCAAAGCCAGGCGGTTGTGCAACATACACTTCTTCTTCAATCTTGCCATTGAGAAAGGCGCTCTTCACATCCATTTGATATAGAAGTATGTTATGATGATTTGCATAGGCCAGCAGTATGTGTATGGCTTCAAGTCGAGCCACAGGAGCAAATGTTTCATCGAAGTCAATCCCTTCAACTTGAGTATATCCTTGAGCAACGAGACGAGCTTTGTTTCTGACAACTTGACCATGCTCATCTTGCTTGTTGCGGTATATCCATTTGGTGCCTATTATGTTGTGCTTCCGAGGATCAGGACGCTTAACCAGTTCCCATACATTATTCAGCTCAAACTGTTGAAGCTCTTGCATAGCTTGAATCCATTCAGGTTCCATGAAGGCTTCTTCAACTTTCTTGGGTTCTGTTATTGAGACGAATGCAAAGTGCCCACAGAAATTTGCTAGCTTAGTTGCCCTTGAACGAGTGAGTGGACCAGGTGCATTGATGCTATCAATTATTCTCTCAATCTGCACTTCATTGGCAACACGAGGATGTACAGGGCGAAGGTTTTGCTCTTGCTGATCATTGTCATTGTTAGTGGGATTGTCTTCAGGCTGAGCATTGTCTTCAGGTTGATCAGGTGCGGAGATGATAAGTTCCTCTTCAGGTTGAGCTTCAGAGGGTATGATTTCTCCGGTTCCCATAAGCTTGATTGATTCGCTGGATGGAACTTCATCTAGCACATTTGGGAGGTGCTCTCTTTGTGAACCGTTAGTCTCATCAAACCGCACATCCATTGTTTCAACCACTTTATAATGAAAGAGATTGAAGACTCTGTAGGAGTGTGAATCCTTTCCATATCCAAGCATAAAACCCTCATGTGCTTTTGGTGTAAATTTTGAAGTGTGATGTGGATCCTTGATCCAGCACCTGGCGCCAAATACTCTGAAGTAACTGACATTTGGCTTCTTGCTAGTAAGGAGCTCATAAGATGTCTTGTTCAGAAGCTTGTGAAGATAAACACGATTGATTGTATGGCATGCAGTATCAATGGCTTCAGGCCAGAATTTTCTTGGAGTCTTGTATTCATCAAGCATCGTTCGGGCCATCTCAATGAGTGTTCTGTTCTTGCGTTCGACGACGCCATTCTGCTGTGGCATGTACGGGGATGAGAATTCATGTGTGATGTCCAAGGTATCAAGATATGTATCAAGGCCGGTGTTCTTGAATTCAGTGCCATTGTCACTTCTGATGTGCTTTATCTTGGTGCCATAGTTGTTCATTGCTCGATTGGCGAAGCGTCTGAAGACATCCTGCACTTCAGTCTTGTAGAGGATTATGTGCACCCAAGTATATCTAGAATAATCATCAACAATGACAAAGCCATAGAGACAAGCAGTAGTAGTAAGAGTTGAGTAATGAGTGGGACCGAAAAGATCCATGTGGAGCAGTTCGAAGGGTCGAGTAGTTTTCATGATTGTCTTCGAGGGATGTTTGGCCCTCGTCATCTTTCCTGCTTCACAGGCACCGCATAAGTGATCTTTCTTGAACTTGTCGCCCTCGATGCCTATGACATGCTTCTTATTTGCAAGGGTGTGGAGGTTCCTCATGCCAGCATGCCCTAGCCTCCGATGCTAGAGCCAGCATTCTGAAGCTTTTGCTAGAATATATACGGCAAGCTGTGGTCCTGCTGAGAAATCTACCACGTACAAATCATCTTTCTGATACCCTTCAAACACTAGAGACTTGTCAGATTCCATTAGAACAAGGCAGCGATATTTTCCAAATATTACGATCATGTTCAAATCGCAAAGCGTTGAGACAGACATTAAGTTGAAGCCAAGGGATTCAACAAGCATGACTTTATCCATGTGTTGATCCTTTGAGATTGCAACTCTACCTAGACCCAATACCTTACTTTTACCAGTGTTAGCAAATGTGATGTGACTCTTGTCGGATGGACGTAAGGTGGAGTCCATAAGAAGGCTTCTTTTGCCAGTCATGTGATTGGTACACCCACTATCAATAATCCATTCTGAAGACGTTGGTGTCGTACCCTACAGTGCAGTTAGGGGGATAGGCTTCACGAAGAGAATTGTGAAGCAAAAACATACGACGAACCTGTGGGTTATGAAAGCTTAGATCCAGATTAGGACTAATAGGGAGAGTAGCAAGCGATTCAGGAATGAAGTACATAGTAAGACCATTCGGGCATTTGATCTTGCGCCCTACAAGATGTTCAAGGTCCCCAGCAATAGCATCAGACGATTTTGGTTTTCTGCTGGAGACCTTTCCCTGCAAAAGAGAGTTAAGCTTTCTTAGCCACCCACATCTTCAAGGGTGGCTTAGAAGCAATAAGTCTAAGTGCGGCATCTGAGAACTTTGGCTTTGGAGCCCTAGTAAAAAGTCTTGCAGGTGGACAATAGTACTCATAAGAATAAGCAGAATAGTTCTTGGTCTTATGAACATGGCGGTTCGATGAATCGCACTTATATTCATAGGCCTGAGCATGGTTTCCCTGCAAAGCATTTGCGTTAGTGCGACTCAGGTGAGTCCTCTGTCTGTATGAATCCTTTGGGCCGTATGAATCCTGTGGTCTGGGGTTTGTCTTCTTCATTTGTGGTGTCATGATGACATTCACAGGAAGATTTTCCAAACACTTTTCGGCACCCAGATCTTCTTCATAGGCGATCCATTCCTGCAGTTAGAACCAATGTACCTGGCAAACACTTCACCATTCTGATTCTTAAACAGTTTATAGTTTGCATCAAAGGATTCATCAATGACAATGGGGTTAGCACAAGTGAAGCCACATAGATTGGATGGATCTGCTGAAGGTTCCTTTGCAGCAACCCATGTAGTTTTGGGGTACTGCTCAGGTTTCCAGTAAGAGCCATCAGCATTCATTTTCCTTACAAACCCAACACCCTCTTTCCTAGGGTTTCGGTTCAGGATCTGTCTTTTGAGGACATCACATAGTGTCTGATGCCCTTTGAGACTTTTGTACATCCCTGTTTCAAGCAATGTCTTCAACCTCGCATTCTCATCAGCAATAGCAGTGGAATCCTCAGTAGATGGGTTAGTTTCCACATCAACAGTTGAAGATATTGCAACAGTAGCAGCAGTGGAACATTCAGCAACAGAAGTAGCATTATCATGCTCAATGCATTTAAGACATGGTGGTTCAAATCCTTCCTGAGCGAAACTGATCTGTTTGGCGCGAAGTGACTCATTTTCTTTTTGAAGATCTTCATGAGCTGCTCTCAATTTCTCAAGATCTTGCTTCCTTTGAAGATAATCATAGGAAAGCTTTTCATGAGTAGTTGAGAGCGTTCAATGACGACTTTCAAGTTCCTCATACTTAATGTGAAGATTTTTTATGTCTTCAATTAAGGACTCAGATCGAGTCATTTCAGCGCCTAACAGATCATCACTTTTGTCTAACAGTTTTTGAATATGTTCCATGGCTTTCTGTTGTTCAGTTGCAATTTTAGCAAGTGTTTTGTAGCTGGGTTTTGAACCACAATCAGAGTCATCGTCACTAGATGTTTGATAGTGAGTGGTGCGTGTGTTTACCTTGGCACCGCGTGCCATGAAGCAGTAGGTAGGAGCGGAGTAGTCCTTGTCATTTGCATCGGCATCGGTGAGGAAGTCATTGTCTTCAGTGTTGAAGATGGACTTGGCAACGTATGCTGTAGCCAGACTTGCGACGCCAAAATTGGACTCCTCCTCAGACTCCACCTCCACCTCCTCAGAAGCGGACTCCTCCTCTGAATCCATTTCCTTGCCAACAAATGCACATGCCTTGCCATATGAGCTCTTCTTGTGTGATGAAGACTTTGAGGAAGACTTGGAAGAAGACTTTGAGTATTTCTTCTTCTTCTTGTCATCAGAGTCATATTCCTTGCTCTTCTTCTTATTTCTGTTCTCCTTGTCCCACTGCGGACACTTAGAGATGAAGTGGCCAGTTTTCTTGCACTTGTGTCATGTTTTCTTCTTGTAGTCATGAGCAGAAGCTTCATCATTCCTTGAGCTTGATCGTGAAGACTTTTTGAAGCCTTTCTTCTTGGTGAATTTTTGGAACTTCTTCGCAAGCATAGCAAGTTCCTTTCCAATGTCTTCAGGATCATCAGAACTGCTGTCAGATTTTTCTTCAGATGAGGAGACAGCTTTTGCCTTCAAGGCACGAGTTCGCCCATAGTTTGGACCGTAGATATCTCTTTTCTCAGAAAGCTGAAACTCATGTGTGTTGAGCCTCTCAAGTATGTCAGACGGATCGAGTGTCTTGAAATCAGGACGTTCTTGAATCATCAGGGCTAGGGTGTCAAACGAACTGTCAAGTGATCTCAGTAGTGTCTTGACGACTTCATGCTTGGTGATCTCAGTAGCGCCAAGGGCTTGAAGCTCATTCGTGATGTCAGTGAGTCGATCAAATGTGAACTGGACATTCTCATTGTCATTTCTCTTGAAGCGGTTGAAGAGGTTGCAAAGGACACTGATTCTCTGATCTCTCTGGGTTGAGACACCTTCGTTGACCTTGGAGAGCCAGTCCCAGACTAGCTTAGATGTTTCCAAAGCACTCACGCGGCCATATTGTCCTTTGGTCAGATGACCATAGATGATATTCTTGGCAGTAGAGTCCAGTTGAACGAACTTCTTGACATCAGCAGCAGTGACACCTTCTCCAGCCTTGGGAACGCCGTTCTTGATGACATACCATAGGTCGACGTCAATGGCTTCAAGATGCATGCGCATCTTATTCTTCTAGTAGGGATATTCAGTTCCATCGAAGACGGGGCACACAGCGGAGACTTTAATTATCCCTGCAGTCGACATAGCTAAAACTCCAGGTGGTTAAACCGAATCACACAGAACAAGGGAGTACCTTTCTCCGATACCAATTGAAAGTGTGTTATATCGACTAGAGGGGGGGTGAATAGGCGATTTTTATGAAAGTCTTCAAAACGTGGAAGTTTCGAAGACAAACGATAGAAATAAACCTATTACCATGCAGCGGAAGGTAGACTACACTAGGCAAACCATAGTCAAGTATTCAATGGAGTGAGAGCACAATGACTAATAGCAGCAATGTAGTAAAGATCAGGTAGGAAGATGTTATGAAGCCAAACAAAACACGGAGTCACTCAGTGAAGACAAAAGATAGTGCAAACATACAATGACTTCACAAGGAGTAACAGTAAGTAAAGGGAAGGGAAGGATGAAACCAGTGACTCGTTGAAGACAATGATTTGTTGGACCAGTTCCAGTTGCTATGACAACTGTACATCTGGTTAGGGCGGCTAGGTATTTAAACCTGAGGACACACAGTCCTGAACACGCAGCTCAGGACACCCAGTCCTCACCGTATTCCCCTTGAGCTAAGGTCACACAGACCTCGCCCAATCACTCTGGTAAGTCTTCAAGGTAGACTCCCAAACCTTCACAGACTTCGTTCACCGGCGATCCACAATGTCTCTTGGATGCTCAGAACGCGACGCCTAACCGGCTGGAGGATTCACAGTCCTCAAGTGTAATAAGTCTTCAGATCACACAGACAAGAAGACTTAAGTGATGCCTAATTCTCTTTGGCTCTGGGTGGTTAGGGCTTTATCCTCGCAAGGAATTCTCTCTCAAAGGCTTCAAGGTGGGTTGCTCTCAAACGACAAAAGCCGTACTCTAACTCTGAGCAGCCAACCGTTTATGGTTGTAGGGGGTGGGCTATTTATAGCCACTAGGCAACCCGACCTGATTTGTCCAAAATGACCCTAGGTCACTAAGGAACTGACACGTGTTCCGATGGTCAGATTTCAAACTCACACGGCAACTTTACTTGGGCTACAAGCAAAGCTGACTTGTCCGACTCTTGACAAGATTCGCTCTCATAGTCTTCACTCGAAGACATAGGTTTTGGTTAAGCATCACTTCAGTCATTCTGACTGGTTCTCTTGGACCCCACTTAACAGTATGGTGGTTCCTATGACTCAACAAAGAAGAAAAAGAACTACGAAAGATCTAAGTCTTCGAGCTCCATAGGCTTCATGCGATGTCTTCTCTTGTCATAGTCTTCAATGTGAATATCTTCATATACCACCTTTGACATCAATGTCTTCGTACATTTTTAGGGGTCATCTCTGGTAGGAAAACCGGGGACTTCTACCTGTGTTATCCTGCAATTCTCACAAACACATTAGTCCCTCAACTAGGTTTGTCGTCAATACTCCAAAACCAACTAGGGGTGGCACTAGATGCACTTACACAACAAAGCAATTGAAACATACAGTGACAACGGGAATAAATGGAAGGCATCTGGAGCGTCGGTCTTGGGGCATCACAACTCTCCTCCACTTACAAGAGATCTCGCCCCGAGATCTAAGGATGGCACTGGAGAGAAGCGAAAGAGGAAGAGGTAAAACAAAGTTGCTTCTTTAACAAACGAGTGAAACCACGAACCTTGAGAGGTTGAACAAATTGAAAGAAAGAAAACAATGGATATGAACGAGATTATAAACACTTTGTTAGCAAAAGGAACACGAAACATTACGAGAACCTTGTCGGTTGAAAGACATAAGAAAAAGGGTTAGAATGGACGAGTACTGCATGCAAGCACTCCATTTGAAACGAGATGTACAAGGATCGAGAAAGAACAATTACGGACAGCACTCCAATTGAAAATAGAGGCAAGACTTGATAAGATGAAAGGAACTTGAAAAGAGTACACAACACTCCTGTTAAATGGATAAGCAAAGAAAAGAACATGATCTTGGCAAAACGAGATGATGGGACGAAAAGAGCAACATCACAATGCCTCTGAAAGAAATGAAAGAATGGAATTAAGAGAGTGGAGAAGAGAGCAACAACCTCTTCTACCGCAAATGAATTTGAAAGAGCATCCTTAGGAGAAGGGCTTGAATGGAGTTGTTGAAGAATCAACAATCAAATGATATAGTCCTCGTGGACTTATGAAAACATATCAAAACTAGAGGTGAGATTCTGCCACTAACGGGAACAATTGCTTGCTTGATATCAACGAAGAGACAAAAACTTCTTTCACCAAAATGATGACTATATAACTTGGATCATTGATAAGCACCACAATAGCAACATTCCTTAGGGAAGGCTTTAGGTGAAATCTATACCAAGATAACTCCAAGGACGAAAATGATGGGTTTAAATATCTCATTCCTGACAACTTGTGAATCATGAAACATGAAGGAAATTATCAAGAATGACATAACACCACCTCAAAAGATGAGATAGAAAGAAGTGCATTTCGGAATGCAAGATGAAGAATACTTGAGCTCCTCCAACAAGTATCTTGAAGAACACTTCGAGAATGAATTAAATCCTTGATGAACCATCATGTAGAGCCTCCATGAAGAACTCTGGTAACAAAAGGACGATGAGAAGGAAGTGATGGACGAAAAGAATATGGTTGAAGCCTTGCAACGATTTAGATGGATCTGTGTGATGATATAATTGAGAGCTTGAGACTCTCGAAAGAAAAGGATGAAACACTTGATGCGGGAATTTTGATGATCCTCCGGGATAAGGAATTAAATCACCTCGATGACAAGAATTATGTCATGCTTACCGTTCATCAACTTAAATTGATAACAATCAACGGAATTGGCATTCCACTCATTCTTCTTGAAGGATTAAGGATAGATATAGTGCAAACTTAGAAGATCTTGATGTAACCACCGGTGGGATTTGGAAACAACGAATGAATTGATATGATAACGAAGGAAGAGAAATCTTGAACGAACCACCGTAAGAATTTAAAATGAAAGTAGCAAAGGCACAATTCACCGGGAAGAATTGGAAAATGAATAGAGATACTTGACGGAATTTAGATACATGAGAACGAATAGATCAAGAGATGACTAGAGAATACTTGAACGATGCACCGGAACAATTGCGGAATGGAAGCTGAATGTTGAGAATGAATTAATCCGAAATGATGGCCTTTGGATCATCAAGAAACGAAAAACAACTCCTGAAATGCTCCGGATGGGTATGAAAATAATTCCTGATGATCGGAACAGTTTGAGAGGATGACATCAAGCTAGAGCCATGAATCTTGAATAGAACGAACAAGATTTAGATGAAAACTTGTCTTCAGTCTCCAAAAGCCGAGAATGATGACGAGAAACACCACCATGAATTGTCGAGGCACTCCAGAGTAATGAAGAATAAAAAGGTTGAACCAACGATGAAAAGAATTTGAAAGATCTTGGAGAAAGACATTTTACTGATGATAATTCATTCTTACATCACATCTTGAAAGGAATTGAGAATAACTCCAGAAAAATTAGAAGATTCAGGTAAGATCCTAGAAAAAGACCTGTGGGTTAGGGCACACTAAAAAGAAACACCGTTGAATGATTTTTAAAGAGGGATTGCACCGGTTGAATTAAATGGATTGAATGAGATAACAACCTCGAAATAGCTTGAACGGATTAAGAATGGAAATGCGAATCTTCTTAGATATCTTCAACATTCTGGAGCAAATGAATAGCGATAAGTGAACGATTAAGAGGTACACTGGCATGAGAAAGCATTTCAAACAAGGAAAGGATATGATCAACACCAAAAGCTTGCATTGAATCCATCGGGGAAGAAAATGATAACAAAGAATGATGAACTTGAAACTCCTGACCATCTTCATGATAATCACCGGATAAGAACATTGAAGGAAAGAATGAAGAAACTTCACATCCATAAGATGGATACTTGGTTAAGAAATATGAGTCCTTGAAGAAAAAGGGTGGGAGGGTGATGTCTGCTACACAACCTTCTTCTTGTAGACGTTGTTGGGCCTCCAAGTGCAGAGGTTTGTAGGACAGTAGCAAATTTCCGTCAAGTGGATGACCTAAGGTTTATCAATCCATAGGAGGCATAGGATGAAGATGGTCTCTCTCAAGCAACCCTACAACCAAATAACAAAGAGTCTGTTGTGTCCCCAACACACCCAATACAATGGTAAATTGTATAGGTGCACTAGTTCGGCGAAGAGATGGTGATACAAGTGGTATATGGATAGTAGATAATGGTTTTTGTAATCTGAAATATAAAAACAGCAAGGTAACAAATGATAGAAGTGAGCGTAAATGGTATTGCAATGTGTTGAAACAAGGCCTAGGGTTCATACTTTCACTAGTGCAAATCCTCTCAACAATAATAACATAATTGGATCATATAACTATCCCTCAACATGCAACAAAGAATCACTCCAAAGTCACTAATAGCGGAGAACAAACGAAGAGATTATGGTAGGGTACGAGACCACCTCAAAGTTATTCTTTTCAATCAATTCGTTGGGCTATTCCTATAAGTGTCACAAACATCCCTAGAGTTCGTACTAGACTAACACCTTAAGACACAAATCAACCAAAACCCTAACGTCACCTAGATACTCCAATGTCACCTCAAGTATCCGTGGGTATGATTATACGATATGCATCACACAATCTCAGATTCATCTATTCAACCAACACATAGAACCTCAAAGAGTTCCCCAAAGTTTCTACCGAAGAATCATGATGAAAACATGTGCCAACCCCTATGCATAGGTTCATGGGTGGAACCCGCAAGTTGATCACCAAAACATACATCAAGTGAATCACGTGATATCCCATTGTCACCACAGATACGCATGGCAAGACATACATCAAGTGTTCTCAAATCTTTAAAGACTCAATCCGATAAGATAACTTCGAAGGGGAAACTCAGTCCATTACAAGAGAGTAGAGGGGGAGAAGAAACATAAGATCCAACTATAATAGCAAAGCTCGCGATACATCAAGATCGTGCCAAATCAAGAACACGAGAGAGAGAGAGAGAGAGAGAGAGATCAAACACATAGCTACTGGTACATACCCTCATCCCCGAGGGAGAACTACTCCCTCCTCGTCATGGAGAGCCCCGGGATGATGAAGATGGCCACCGGAGAGGGATTCCCCCTCCGGCAGGGTGCCCGAACGGGTCTAGATTGGTTTTCAGTGGCTACGGAGGCTTCTGGCGGCGGAACTCCCGATCTATTGTGCTCTCCGATCATGTTAGGGTATATGGAGATATATAGGAGGGATACGTACATCAGGGGAGCCACGAGGGGCCCACGAGGGTGGAGGGCACGCCCAAGGGGGTGGGCGTGCCCCCTGCCTCGTGGCTTCCTTGTTGCTTTTGTTGACGTGGACTCCAAGTCTCACGGGTTGCTTTCCTTCCAAAAATAAGTTCCATGAAGTTTCAGGTCAATTGGACTCTGTTTGATTTTCCTTTTCTGCGATACTCTAAAACAAGGAAAAAACAGAAACTGGCACTGGGCTCTGGGTTAATAGGTTAGTCCCAAAAATCATATAAAATAGCATATAAATGCATATAAAACATCCAAAACAGATAATATAATAGCATGGAACAATCAAAAATTATAGATACGTTGGAGACGTATCAGCATCCCCAAGCTTAATTCCTGCTCGTCCTCGAGTAGGTAAATGATAAAAACAGAATTTTTGATGTGGAATGCTACCTAACATATTCATCATGTATTTCTCTTTATTGTAGCAAGAATATTCATATCCATAAGATTCAAGACAAAAGTTTAATATTGGCATGAAAATAATAATACTTCAAGCATACTAAGTAAGCAATCATGTCTTCTCAAAATAACATGGCCAAAGAAAGTTCATCCCTACAAAATCATATAGTTTAGTCATGCTCCATTTTCGTCACACAAGAATGCTCTCATCATGCACAACCCCGATGACAAGCCAAGCAATTGTTTCATACTTTAGTAATCTCAAACCTATAAACTTTCACGCAATATATGAGCATGAGCCATGGACATAGCACTTTGGGTGGAATAGAATATAATGAGGGGGGTATGTGGAGAAGACAAAAAGGAAGAAAGTCTCACATCGACGCGGCTAATCAATGGGCTAGGGAGATGCCCATCAATTGATGTCAATGCAAGGAGTAGGGATTGCCATGCAACGGATGCACTAGAGCTATAAATGTATGAAAGCTCAACAAAAGAACTAAGTGGGTGTGCATCCAACTTGCTTGCTCACGAAGACCTAGGGCACTTGAGGAGGCCCATTGTTGGAATATACAAGCCAAGTTCTATAATGAAAAATTCCCACTAGTATATGAAAGTGACAAAACAAGAGACTCTCTATCATGAGGATTATGGTGCTACTTTGAAGCACAAGTGTGGAAAAAGGATAGTAGCATTGTCCCTTTGATTTTTATTTTTATTTTTTATTTGGCCTTTTTTGGGACAATGCTCTATGAATGATGATAATCACACTTCTATTTATTTACAACTCAATGATTACAACTCGATACTAGAACAAAGTATGACTCTATATGAATGCCTCCGGCGATGTACCGAGATTGCGATGAATCAAGTGTGACATGTATGAAAAAATATGAATGGTGGCTTTGCCACAAATACGATGTCAACTACATGATCATGCAAAGCAATATGATAATGATGATGCGTGTCATAATAAACGGAACGATGGAAAGTTTCATGGCAATATATCTCGGAATGGCTATGGAAATGCCATAATAGGTAGGTATGGTGGCTGTTTTGAGGAAGATATAAGGTGGTTTATGTGTGACAGAGCGTATCGTATCACAGGGTTTGGATGCACCGGTGAAGTTTGCACCAACTCTCAATGTGATAAAGGGCAATGCACGGGACCGAAGGGGCTAGCAATGATGGAAGGGTAAGAGTGCGTATAATCCATGGACTCAACATTAGTCATAAAGAACTCATATACTTATTGCAAAAATCTACAAGTCATCAAAAACCAAGTATTACGCACATGCTCCTAGGGGGATAGATTGGTAGGAAAAGACCATTTCTCGTCTCCGACCGCCACTCATAAGGAAGACAATCAAATAACACCTCATGTTTCAAATTTGTTACACAACATTTACCATACGTGCATGCTATGGGACTTGCAAACTTCAACACAAGTATTCCTCAAATTCACAACTACTCAACTAGCACAACTTTAATTCACTATCTCCATATCTCAAAACAATTATCAAGTATCAAACTTCTCTTAGTATTCAATGCACTCTATATGAAAGTTTTTATTATATCCCTCTTGGATGCCCATCATATTAGGACTAAATTCATAACCAAAGCAAATTACCATGCTGTTCTAAAGACTCTCAAAATAATAAAGTGAATCATGAGAGTTCATATATTTCTATAAAATAAAACCACCACCGTGCTCTAAAAGGATATAAGTGAAGCACTAGAGCAAATGACAAACTACTCCGAAAGATATAAGGGAAGATCAATGAGTAGTCGAATGATTATGCAACTATATGAAGACTCTCTAACATTTAAGAATTTCAGATCTTTTTATTTTATTCAAACAGCTAGAAAAACTAAATAAAATAAAATGACGCTCCAAGCAAAACACATATCATGTGGTGAATAAAAATATAGCTCCAAGTAAAGTTACCGACGAACAAAGACGAAAGAGGGGATGCCTTCCGGGGCATCCCCAAGCTAAGGCTCTTGGTTGTCCTTGAATATTACCTTGGGGTGCCTTGGGCATCCCCAATCTTAGGCTCTTGCCACTCCTTATTCCATAGTCCATCGAATCTTTACCCAAAACTTGAAAACTTCACAACACAAAACTTAACAGAAAACTCGTAAGCTCCGTTAGTATAAGAAAGCAAATCACCATCATAAGTACTGTAGTGAACTCATTCTAAATTAATATTGGTGTAATATCTACTGTATTCCAACTTCTCTATGGTTCATACCCTCTGATACTACTCATAGATTCATCAAAATAAGCAAACAACACAGAGAAAACAGAATCTGTCAAAAACAGAATAGTCTGTAGTAATCTGTATCAAACGTATACTTATGGAACTCATAAAATTCTAAAATAAATTGGTGGACCTGAGTAATTTGTCTATTAATCATCTGAAAAAATAATTAACTCAATAGAACTCCCCAATAAAAAATGGCAGCAATTCTTGTGAGTGCTAAAGTTTCTGTTTTTTACAGCATGATCACAAAGACTTTCCCCAAGTCTTCCCAAAGGTTCTACTTGGCACAAACACTAATTAAACACAAAAAACAACCATAACAGAGTCTAGATAAATTATTTATTACTAAACATGAACAAAAACCAAGGAACAAAAATAAAGTTGGGTTGCCTCCCAACAAGCGCTATCGTTTAACGCCCCTAGCTAGGCATGATGATTTCAATGATGCTCACATAAAAGATAAGAATTGAAACATAAAGAGAGCATCATGAAGAATATGACTAGCACATTTATGTCTAACCCAATTCCTATGCATAGGGATTTTGTGAGCAAACAACTTGTGGGAACAAGAATCAACTTGCATAGGAAGGTAAAACAAGCATAACTTCAAAATTTTAAGCACATAGAGAGGAAACTTGATATTATTGCAATTCCTACAAGCATATATTCCTCCCTCATAATAATTTTCAGTAGCATCATGAATTAATTCAACAATATAACTAGCACCTAAAGCATTCTTTTCATGATATACAAGCATAGAAATTTTATTACTCTCCACACAAGCAAGATTCTTCTCATTCGGAATAGTGGGAGTATCATAAGAGACTCGAATCCTATAAATTGTTTCCACATTAAAAGAGTAATGTTCAGAAAAGGGGTAACCATAATCATGACAAGTTTTATAAATATAATTACTACTTTTTATAGCATAAGTATCATCACAATAATCATCATAAGTAGGAGGCATGCTATCATCATTATAAATTTGCATATAAAAACTTGGGAGACTAAAAATATCATCTTCATTAAACGTAGCATCCCCAAGCTTGGGACAAACATTAATTGCAGCAAATATATTCTCAAAAACATCATCTTCATCAAACATAGCATCCCCAAGCTTGGGCCTTTTCATATCATAAGCATAATCACTCTCATCACTAATAGTATGGATAACACCAATAGTATAGCAATTATCATATTCTTCCAACCAAGTGCCAAAAAGATTTTCAGGATCATAAGAAGTATCATTATCTTCCACAATTATATTTCCATGAGGCACAATTGTAATAGGAGCAGCATTATTTGGGATAGATATCTTTTTACCTCTTTTCCTCTTTCTTTTCTTCTTCTTCACTACATCGTGTGTGGGTTCAATCCTCTTTCTGGAGCTCCTTATTAATGAGATTGGTTGAATAGGAGGCTCCTCCTCGTTACCTGATTCATCATAAGAAATAATAGGAGGATATTGGGAAGTCTCTTCCCTTTCATTAGTATTCTCTTCATCCTCTATTTGTTTTCTTTTCTTTATGTAATTGGCAATATAGGGGTTTTCAATGCAATTCACCGCACAATACATATAAATTTCCTCTAGATCAAAGCCAAGAAGTTTATCACGGGCAAATACTGGAAGATAGTTAGTTATACGTTTCATTTCTTCATAACCCATAAGCAAACTAAGTTCATTATGATGTGTAATGGAAATCAAGTCATCACAATTTTTGGAAACGACTATATCATGAAACAATTTGCATCGGATGGTTAAATGACCACGTTCATTGCAAAGCTCACAAGTATGGCCAAGAAAATTTAAATTTTCAGCACATTCATCTAGCCTTTCTTGCAACATTTTAGTTTCTAAGTACTCATGCCTCTTGCAAAATCTATCTTCCCTAATTGGTGTGTACTTGCAAATCCAATGCACTCCACAAAAATTGACATGTTTATAGGAGACATTTTCATCATAACTAGTGCAATCATCATTAGTACTATGGATATTCAAGGAATTCATACTAACAACATTGCAATCATGCTCATCATTCAAATATTTAGTGCCAAACATTTTAATGCATTCTTCTTCTAACACTTTGGCACAATTTTCCTTTCCATCATACTCACGAAAGATATTAAAAAGATGAAGCGTGTGAGGTAAACTCAATTCCATTTTTTTGTAGTTTTCTTTTATAAACTAAACTAGTGATAAAACAAGAAACTAAAAGACTTGATTGCAAGATCTAAAGATATACCTTCAAGCGTTAACCTCCCCGGCAACGGCGCCAGAAAAGAGCTTGATGTCTACTACAAAACCTTATTCTTGTAGACGTTGTTGGGCCTCCAAGTGCAAAGGTTTGTAGGACAGTAGCAAATTTCCCTCAAGTGGATGACCTAAGGTTTATCAATCCGTAGGAGGCGTAGGATGAAGATGGTCTCTCTCAAGCAACCCTACAACCAAATAACAAAGAGTCTGTTGTGTCCCCAACACACCCAATACAATGGTAAATTGTATAGGTGCACTAGTTCGGCGAAGAGATGGTGATACAAGTGGTATATGGATAGTAGATAATGGTTTTTGTAATCTGAAAATATAAAAACAGCAAGGTAACAAATGATAGAAGTGAGCGTAAATGGTATTGCAATGTGTTGAAACAAGGCCTAGGGTTCATACTTTCACTAGTGCAAGTCCTCTCAACAATAATAACATAATTGGATCATATAACTATCCCTCAACATGCAACAAAGAGTCACTCCAAATTCACTAATAGCGGAGAACAAACGAAGAGATTATGGTAGGGTACAAGACCACCTCAAAGTTATTCTTTCCAATCAATCCGTTGGGCTATTCCTATAAGTGTCACAAACAGCCCCAGAGTTCGTACTAGAATAACACCTTAAGACACAAATCAACCAAAACCCTAATGTCACCTAGATACTCCAATGTCACCTCAAGTATCCGTGGGTATGATTATACGATATGCATCACACAATCTCAGATTCATCTATTCAACCAACACATGGAACCTCAAAGAGTGCCCCAAAGTTTCTACCGGAGAATCACGAAGAAAACGTGTGCCAACCCCTATGCATAGGTGCACGGGCGGAACCCGCAAGCTGATCACCAAAACATACATCAAGTGAATCACGTGATATCCCATTGTCACCACAGATACGCACGACAAGACATACATCAAGTGTTCTCAAATCTTTAAAGACTCAATCCGATTAGATAACTTCGAAGGGGAAACTCAATCCATTACAAGAGAGTAGAGGGGGAGAAGAAACATAAGATCCAACTATAATAGCAAAGCTTGCGATACATCAAGATCGTGCCAAATCAAGAACACGAGAGAGAGAGAGAGATCAAACACATAGCTACTGGTACATACCCTCAGCCCCGAGGGAGAACTACTCCCTCCTCGTCATGGAGAGCACCGGGATGATGAAGATGGCCACCGGAGAGGGATTCCCCCTCCGACAGGGTGCCGGAACGGGTCTAGATTGGTTTTCGGTGGCTACGGAGGCTTCTGGCGGCGGAACTCCCGATCTATTGTACTCTCCGATTGTTTTAGGGTATATGGAGATATATAGGAGGAAGAAGTACGTCAGGGGAGCCACGAGGGGCCCATGAGGGTGGAGGGCGCGCCCCCCTGACTCGTGGCTTCCTCGTTGCTTTCTTGACGTGGACTCCAAGTCTCCCGGGTTGCTTTCCTTCCAAAAATAAGTTCCGTGAATTTTTAGGTCAATTGGACTCCATTTGATTTTCCTTTTCTGCGATACTCTAAAACAAGGTAAAAACAGAAACTGGCACTAGGCTCTGGGTTAATAGGTTAGTCCCAAAAATCATATAAAATAGCATATAAATGCATATAAAACATCCAAGGTTGATAATATAATAGCATGGAACAACCAAAAATTATAGATACGTTGGAGACGTATCAGAGGGCGGGAAAACAAAGGTAACTTGGGATGGATGAAACAAACACCATTGCGAAGAACTGATAATTGATCTAGCAGAATTGAAAGGATATGAGTAACTTGAACAGAAGCACATCGGTTGAAAAGGATTGACATGACAATCTCGATGATCAAGAAGGACTAGTACTCCTATAGAAATAAGAGAACACTGCTTAGGAAAAGGTATGGAATCAACACTTGACATTGAAGCAACTCGAATACCACAACTCAAAACAAAACAAAGGATAGGCTTACAGAATAAGCCGGAAACAAACATATGATAGATCCCATATCGTATCATGTGTTTGTTGGAAAGATATCCTATGTGATACTTGAATTCCCACCTAAGAACTCCCGAAACTTTCTGGTTATGCAATCTGGTGTTGGGGATATAGGGAGGCACAATATATATCACACAACTAGCAAGCCCTACACTCCACTGTATCCATCCGTCAACACATAACCAAGAAAACTCCGGAAATCGTGTACCTCAACCTTCGAAAAGCATCCGTTATACTAGTTGTGGCAATACTCCCGAACTCCCTCCCCAGTACAGGGTGGCGTCGAGGTTATCTCACCACTAACTGCATAAAAGAGATTTTCGATAACGGCGAGCTCAGGTATTCCAGAACTGCAACAATAAATTGTGGTGACGACACCTTGGAGCTCTACTCCCCGGGACACTGCCACAACCCCTAAATGTTAGGAGGCACCAAGAACAATGTTCTCGTCACAAGAATATCAGAATGATCCCAAGATACCTGCGTGATCCTAATTTTTTAGTAAAAATGAGGAGAGTAAAGTCAAAACATCTACGTTAGGAGTCCTCACCAGAGCGACAAACGGGGCTGAGGAGTAAAAAGAATCCTACTCTCCGATATATATAATCCTAATACTCAAAACAGTTTTGTTCTAGACTCAACAACGTTAGTGGTTCGATCAATCAAGGGGGCTCCTAAGGTCGGTAAGGCTCTGATACCAACTTGTAGCGCCCAAGATGCGATTCTATCCCAATCACGTGATGAACTCATGATTGGGGCACAACCGCATTTTGAGCGCATAGCAAGGTGGATATCATTACAACATATCATGTACTGAATAGATGAGAATACAAGGTAAAGGCTTACACTCGCCACAAGCTACAACATTAATACAACAGTTCATCAATACATAGCAATCATCATACAAAAGAGCAGGATCCGACTACGGGTGAAATCAAAAGAAAAAAAGAATGACATCCACCTTGCTAATCCCAGGCTCCCCAACCCGGAACCTATCCCTTGATCAAAGAAGAAGAAGCGGAAGAACTCCAAACAAGCAAGCATCGCTCTCACATCGGATCATCGCATTACCTGTACCTGCAACTGTTGTTGTAGTAATCTGTGAGCCACGAGGACTTAGCAATCCCATTACCATGGGTATCAAGACTAGCAAAGCTTAATGGGTATGGAATAGATAAGTGGGTAGGTAGCAGCAACACTAAGCATTGTATGGTGGCTAACTTACGTGTACAAGAATAACATGAGAAACTATGCAACAGACAAAAACTAGTAATGATCAAGAAGTGATCCTGAACTACTTACGTTCAAACGTAACCCAAACTATGTTCTCTTCCTGAACCTCGTCGAAAAGAGACCGTCATGGTTACACACACGGTTGTGTATTTTAATTGAGTTTACTTCAAGTCCTCTACAACCGGATATTAACAAATTCCCATCTGCCACATAACCGTGGGCACGGCTCTCGAAAGATTGAACCCTGCAGGGGTGTCCCAACTTAGCCCATGACAAGCTCACGATCCACGGAGACAATCCTCCATCGCGGGACCCTCCGATCAGACTCGGAATCCCGGTGCACAAGACTTTTCTACAATAGTAAAACAAAACAAGCAAGACCACCCAGTGCATCGATACCCTGATAGGGGCCGCGCGTATCTCGTTCTCAGGAGAACACCGTCTATGCAAAGTGGACGATAGCCAAATACCATCGAGTTGCCCCGAGGCGGCATCGCCGACTGCTAGGTAGGTGGACCAACACTCATGTGGAGCACTGGCCTGGGGGGGGGGGGTTGATTAAGAGACCTCGGGTGCCAGCGGGTCCCTATGCAAGTTTTAGTTGTTATTAGGCAAATGGTAAAACCAATGTGTGGGCCTTGCTGGAAGAGCTTTATTCAAAGCGAACTGTCAAGAGGGGCGCATAAACCGTCACCGTGTTAGGGACGCAAAATCAAGGAACATAACACCGGTATGATGGAAACTAAGGCGGCAAGAGTGGAACAAAACACCAGGCAAAAGGCCGAGCCTTCCACCCTTTACCTAGTATATAGATGCATTAATTAAATAAAACATATTGTGATATCCCTTGATAAACATGTCCCAACAAGGAACAACCTACAACTGCACTTGCAACTAGCAACGCTATAAGAGGGGCTGAGCAAAGCGGTAACATAGCCAAACAACGGTTTGCCGGGATGGTGGAAAAGGTTAGATGCTTTCATGGCAATTTTTGGAGGCTTGATCAACAAGTGGTAGGTAGCGTGACATAGCGATAGCATCGAGACAACTAGCATAGCAAAGATAGTAGTGGTATCTAGGGTAACAGTCATCTTGCCTAAAATCCCGCTAAGAAGAAGACTGGATCCATGAAGAAGACGAATGGACGTGGTCGAACGAATCCTCACAAATACAACATTACCGGACTATCAAGAAGTAACACAACCGGAAAGAAGCAAACAACATGGTAAACAACCATAAAATAAACATGACATGATGCACAATCAAGTATGATGCATGTATGGCTTAATGAAACATGGCATGTCAAAGTGCAACAAACAATACTACAAATTAAGTGGAGCTCCATATGCAATGAGTTGCATATTGACGAAACCCCACATACCAATCATTTAGGTCACTCTCGCTTATGTACACAACAATATTAAATGTTAGTTAACTTGGCAAGAGGTGAAGCATAATAAAAGTAACCATTTAGGCAAGTTTAAATGAGGTCGGGACAACAAACAACAATTCTGGAAAATCCCCATGTGTATTTAGCAATTTAATGCAAACAAAATTTTTAATCATTTTAAATGTTGTTATCATGATGCGGATGACATGTACAATTTTTATGCGATTTTAAGAAAATGTTGACATCAGCATGTTATGAAGCATTTGGTCACCATGGCAGAACGAAAGGGGTTCCACGACAACGACAACGGAAATGGTGCCACGGCAACATTCAGATGATCCGACAACTCCTTGAGATGTCGATACAAAATAAAGTGTGGATGTACGAAACATGCAAGAGATGGTGGGGTGACCCCGGCAACCGGGTTCCCACGGGTCGACGGCATGGCAAACGAGGAGGAACGTGTAATGACAACTCGGACACGGGGTAACCACGGGCATCTCATACAACACATGCATTCAGTCCATGGGTCATCGTCTCGGCGATATACCTTTGAAGCATGCGTTTTCGAGGTGATTCGAGTTCGTAGAGGGAAGTAGTCGTTCATGGAAGTCGTGGGAGTAGTGGTACACGTTTGTTTTAGGGAGGTACTTGACGCATCCGAGGTTTCTGGAGGCGACGGTAGTGGAACTTGGAAAATCCGAGTTCTTCGAAGGTCGTCATCAAACTTGGTCAAATACACGGTGCGGGTAGTTGTTCACTCGACGGCCTTCGGTGACGGTAGTTGTACATAGTCGTAGTCGTACACTCTCCGTAGATGTTTAGATGTTCGGGGTCGTCACCGTTCGTAGTCGATGTAGTTGAACTTGATGAAACCCTCGGCGACAGTAGTGGTGCATGTTCTATAGATGTTCGGGCGGCGGTAGTGGTACACGGATCGTAGATGTTCGGGTCATTGGTAGAGGTAGTCGACGCATCACCAGGTGTAGTCGTACATGAGGGTCTTGATGAATCCGAAGGGTTACTTGATGGGTCCAGTCTTGGTGATCCGGGTTTTTGTAGTGTCATGGTACTTGACGCTTGGGATTGATTCCAGGGTTGCATGCGTCCACGGCAACACAGTGCAGGTGCAAAGAGGCAATGACTTGGCGCGGTTCTGGTGGTCGAACAAGGTAGGGGCAGCTCGGTCACGCGCGTTGCGAGCGGTAGAGGACAAACCAGCGGAGCAGCAGCACGAGGGAAGGTAGCAACACAGGCGAGGAGGAGTCCCAGCGGCGGAGCTCCATGGGAGGCACAGCCATGCGTGACTGCTGGAGCTCCTCGAGCAGAGAAGAAGCCGACAGTGGCTGGGCGTCAGGGATCTCGAGGCCATGGGGATGGCCTGTAGCGACCCGACCTCAAACGGTCAAGTCTCTGTGCTTCAGTGTCATCCCTAGATCAGTAATGCTGACACACACAATACTCGAAGGATTTATAACAGAGTAGCAATCACACACTAATTACATCGAATGTCTCAAAAGAGAACTTATTACAGTAAATATGGCATAAGGCCATCTAATACGATAACAGTGGAAGGCTTGGAAGATAAAGTGAGTCCATCAACTCCAACGACATAGCTGAGCTGCACGGCAACGACCTAACGAACCTTACTCCTCATCTGAAAAGTCTGCAACATAATACGTTGCAGCCCGAAAACGGGTCAGCACATGGAATATGCTGGCAATATAACACAGTAGAGCAAGAACTGAATAATGCTATCACTACATGCATATTTGGCTGGTGGAAAGGCTCTATGGTTAAAGTTTTGCAAAAAGCCAATTTTTTCCTACAACAAAGGAATAGATTTTATTTAACTATCATGGTAGTTGAAACATCATTGAGAAGGTTCCTCCAACTCAATCCCAATTAAAAGTAATTATCAACCCAACAATATTAAATTAGAGTGATGAGATACATATGATAATCCAAGTACTAGATACTCAAGATGTCCATAACCGGGAACACGGCTAACCATGATTAGATTGTATATTCTACAGAGGTTTGCGCACTTTTCCCCACAAGACTCGATCTCCTCCGTTGGATTTCTCGCACTACATGGTGTTTGAGAAACGGATGACGGAGACACAGTCTTTCAGAAGCATTAACTCTAACCCCGGGTAGACAGTACCAACCTACATCCCTCTACATCTGCTAGCCTACCACTGAAAGAGGTCATGCAACTTACTCAACTATGCTAGAGCCCATAATAGCTTGTGGCTGCACACGGAAGTTTCTAGCATGAAATATCTCAGTTCCCCTTTGAGCCTGGGTGGCGGACCTTATGATTATCACACGGGTACTCCGGGATATCCTAGGACAACACTGGATTCTCAAGGTGCCCAACAAGCAATCCACCTAGATGTGTATTAAAGTCGCCACCTTAAGTTGAACCATTAATTAACAATCTCACGTCTGTCATGGATTCACTCACCCAAACCACGTCTACGAGCATAGCATAGCAATATAAGCAATACGTAGAAGTAACTCCTAAGGGTTTGATAATAACAGGGCAATAGGTTCTACCTCATCAACTACTTCCCAAAACCACATGTTATATCACAAGCTAATCATGCAATGTTTGAGGATTGGAACTAATGCATAAAAACTGGGTGAGAAAGGGGTATGATCAAAGTGTTACTTGCCTTGCTGATGATCCGCAAAACCTAGAGACTCGTAGTAGCACGCTTCGCACTCCGGGTGTTCTATCGCAAACAAACAATAGCATACATAAGCAATCAAGCAAAGATGCATGGGTAAAACACAAATAAGAAGATCTAACCAGAAAGTTCAACTTGAGAACTCCGATTTGCAAAAACAATCAAATCAAACGGAGTAACGAAATTCAAACTGTGAAAGAAACAAGATCCGATTACTAATCTATACTAAAGTCAAATTTTACAATACCAAAATCTTGTTCAAGTTGCTTAAACGTAAAGAGGGCTTCGAGACAAAGATCTAGGTGCTTGAATCACCTGATTCCGATAAACGAGCGAAAAGATGAACTAAAACGAAAATCGGATCAGAAATCGCGATCGAAAATAATCACGGAAAAACCCTGGAAAAAGAAAAACTAACGAACAGGCTAACGAACGAACGTTCGCTGTCTGCGGCTAATGAGTGAGCACCGCTCGTTAAAACGAACGTCCGCTAAATAAATAAACCGAAAAAGACTAAAACCGAACTAATCTAAAAAAACTAGGGTTTAAATAAAAACCGACCGGTTTTTACCTAAACCGAAAAACAGGCGACGAAACGGATCGGATCGGAACGGCGGCTCCGGCGACGAGGCGGCGGCTCCGGCGGGGCGAGGTGGGGCTGCTGGGTGGCGTTGACGGTGGGGTGGTGCGGCGCGGCGGCGCGGGGCGACGACGAGGCGCGGCGGCGGCGCAAGACAGGCGGCGGCGCGGTGGCGGCGATGGGCGCTGCTGCTGCTGCGGCTTGGGTGGTGTGGTGGGGCGACGGAGGCGAGTATTTAAGAGGGGGAGGGGGCGGGGTCGGCTTGGCCCTAAAATGCAATTTTGAAAACGTGCAATTTTTCTAATGCAAAAAATTGCAATAAAATCCAAATAAAACATTTATTTGATTTTAATATTTTCCTCTAATATTTCATCTATCTTGGAGAAGTCATTTTATCTCCTCTCATATATTTTTATTTTAGAAATATTAGGAAGGAAAAATAATCAAAACCAAATGATCCTCTTTTCAAAATTTGAGAAAACTCAAATATGAAATTAACGAAATCCCCAACTCTCTTCGTGGGTCCTTGAGTTGCGTAGAATTTCTAGGATCAAGCCAAAATGCAATAAAATATGATATGCAATGATGATCTAATGTATAACATTCCAAATTGAAATTTTGGGATGTTACAAACCTACCCCCCTTAAGATGAATATCGCCCTCGAGATTTGGGTTGGCTAGAAAATAGGTGTGGGTGGTCTTTGCGAAGATCATCCTCGCGTTCCCAGTGGCTTCGTCCTCTGTATGGTGGCTCCACTGAACCTTGCAAAACTTGATGACTTTGCTGCGAGTAACCCGGCTGGCAAACTTGAGAATCTTGACTGGTTTCTCCTCATAAGTCAAATCATTATTCTACTATATCGCTTCCAGCGGTACTGTATCTCTCAGAGGAATGTCAGCCATATCTGCGTGGCACTTCTTCAACTGAGAAACATGGAACACATCGTGAACTCCTGACAATCCTTCGGGTAATTCCAACTTGTAAGAAACTTCTCCCATATGTTCCAAAACTTTGTATGGTCCCACAAAACGTGGCGCTAACTTTCCCTTAACTCCAAAGCGCTTTACTCCTCGAAGTGGTGATACTCAAAGATACACTATGTCTCCGATTAGACTACCCCCTTGCGTTTTGAGTCTGCATAACTCTTCTGTCGGGACTGAGCTACCTTCATTCTATCTCGAACCAGTTTAACCTTCTCTTCTGATTCCTTAATCAAATCTGGTCCAAACAACTGATGGTCTCCAACTTCATCCCACAACAACGGCGTCCTGCACCTTCTTCCATACAGGGCTTCGAACGGTGCCATCTTCAAAATGGCCTGGTAACTATTGTTGTATGAGAACTCCGCGTAGGGCAGGTTGTCATCCCAACTAGATCCATAATCTAGTGCACAAGCTCTCAACATATCCTCCAGAATCTGGTTGACTCTCTCGGTCTGTCCATCTGTTTGCGGTTGAAAAGTTGTACTGAACTCCAGTCTGGTTCCCAAAGTTCCATGCAACTGACTCCAAAACTTTGAGGTAAACTGGGTTCCTCTATCTGATACAATGGTCCTCGGAACTCCATGCAAACATACGATCCTGGTCATGTATATCTTGGCCAACTTCGCACTTGTATAGGTCGTTTTCACTGGGACAAAGTGAGCCACTTTGGTCAAGCGATCAACTACTACCCATATAGAATCATACCCTGATTTGGTCCTGGGCAATCCGGTGAGGAAATCCATGCCAAGCTTATCCCACTTCCATTCGGGTATCGGCATAGGCTGTAACAATCCTGCTGGCTTTTGATGTTCTGCCTTCACTCTCTGACATACATCACATACGGCTACATACTCGGCAATATCATTCTTCATACCAGTCCACCAGAAACGCTCCTTTAAATCCAAATACATCTTGGTGTTTCCGGGATGTATCGAGTATGGTGAGTCATGAGCCTCCTGAAGTATTAACTTCCTGATCTCTGTGTTATTGGGCACATAAACACGGTCCTCAAACCACAAGGTGTCATGTTCATCCTCACAAAAACCTTTGGCCTTTCCTTTGCTCATTCTCTCTTTTATCTCGGCAATCTCTTTGTCATCCTTCTGAGCTTCTCGAATCTTTCCTAACAATGTAGACTGAACTTCCATTGTTGCAACAAAACCTCTAGGGACAATCTCTAATCGAAGTTCCCTGTGATCGTTTGCTAACTCCTTTGGCAATCCTGTGCTTACGAGGGTGTTAACATAACTCTTCCGGCTCAAAGCGTCTGCTACGACATTGGCCTTGCCTGGATGATAGTGAAGCTTCATGTCATAATCCTTTATAAGCTCCAACCATCTCCTCTGCCTAAGGTTCAGCTCCTTCTATGTGAAAATGTACTTAAAACTCTTATGATCAGTGTACACATCACAATGGTTTCCAATAAGGTAATGTCTCCAAGACTTCAACGCATGCACTACGGCAGCCAACTCCAAATCATGCGTGGCATAATTTAACTCATGCGGTTTCAGTTGTCGCGAGGCATATGAAACAACTCTTCCGTCCTGCATCAGTACTCCTCCAAGTCCTAAGCGAGACGCATCGCAATACACTTGGAAATCCTTGCGTATATTCGGAAGAATCAGCACTGGGGCTATAGTCAGACGTTTCTTTAACTCCTGAAAACTCTCCTAACACTCTTCCGTCCATTTAAATTTGGTATCCTTCTTCAATAACTCCATCATTGGCTTCGCAATCTTGGAAAAATTCTCAATGAATCTCCGGTAGTATCCCGCGAGTCCAAGAAAACTGCGGATCTCGCTAACTGAAGTGGGTGCCAACCATTTAGTGACTGACTGAGCCTTGGTGGGGTCTACTTCTATACCTTCTCCTGATATAACATGTCCAAGGAATCCAACTTCCTTCAACCAAAACTCACATTTGCTAAACTTGGCATACAACTGATGTTCCCTGAGTTTCTCGAGAACTAAACGCAAATGCTCCTTGTGCTCCTCTTCATTCTTCGAGTATAGCATTATATCATCAATGAACACCACAACAAACTTATCCAAATATTCCATGAACACCTTGTTCATCATGCTCATGAAATAGGCAGGGGCTTTAGTTAGTTCAAATGAAATGACCGTATACTCATATAACCCGTACCTTGTGGTAAATGCGGTTTTAGGTATATCCTTCTCCCGGATCTTCAGCTGGTGATATCCTAATCGTAGATCGATCTCCGAAAACACCTTAGCTCCTTGCAACTGGTAAAACAAATCATTGATCATCGGCAGTGGGTATATGTTCTTGATCGTCACCTCATTCAACGCACGATAATCGACAACCATTCTTAGAGACTTATCCTTCTTCTCAACCAAAAGCACTGGGGCAATAATAAAATGGTTATTATTATATTTCCTTGTTCATGATAATTGTCTATTGTTCATGCTATAATTATATTATCCGGAAACAGTAATATGTGTGTGAATACATAGACCACAACGTGTCCCTAGTGAGCCTCTAGTTAACTAGCTCGTTGATCAATAGATGGTTACGGTTTCCTGACCATGGACATTGGATGTCATTGATAACGGGATCACATCATTAGGAGAATTATGTGATGGACAAGACCCAATCCTAAGCATAACACAAGATCATGTAGTTCATCTGCTAAAGCTTTTCTAATGTCGAGTATCCTTTCCTTAGACCATGCGATTATGCAACCCCCGGATACCGTAAGGGTACTTTGGGTGTGCCAAACATCACAACGTAACTGGGTGGTTATAAAGGTACACTACGGGTATCCCCGAAAGTATCTGTTGGGTTGGCACGAATCGAGACTGGGATTTGTCACTCCGTATGATGGAGAGATATCTCTGGGCCCACTCGGTAAGACATCATCACAATGAGCTCAATGTGATCAAGGAGTTGTTCACGGGATGATGTGTTACGGGAACGAGTAAAGAGACTTGCCGTAACGAGATTGAACAAGGTATCGATATACCGACGATCGAATCTCGGGCAAGTATCGTACCGATAGACAAAGGGAATTGTATACGGGATTGATTGACTCCTCGACATCATGGTTCATCCGATGATATTATCGTGGAGCATGTGGGAGCACTACAAAAAAAAGACACATCCGTGACATTTTGGGCCAAACAATTTTTTTCTGTCATACATATGACACTTCTATGACGATAATTGTGACAAAACCCGGTATCATCATAGATGTGGTGGACTCCTACTTCTATGACAAAAAATCATGACAGAAAATGGGCTTTTCGTACTGGGAGAGCCGGAGACGCAACTGCATGACATTATTTGGGCCGTCCATGACGGAAAAAACTGTGGTAGAAGCGAGGGGGAGGAAAATTTCGGGGAGTTCCCAGTTACGGTGGGAGGTCGGGGGCCGAGCGATGCGCGTTTCTCTTGTACACGTACACACGTGTGTGCGAGGTGTTGGCTCTAACTGAACCCGAGCGAGGCGTTGGGCTCTAACTGAACCCGAGCGATTGCACTGCAGGCTACGCGTTACTGAACCCGAGCGATCGATGGCTGTTAACTGAACCCGATCGAGCGATTCCTTCGCTACTCCTGCTAACTGAAGCCGATCGATTGGATGAACAGTGAGCGTTGCGGGGGTGGGGGGGGGGTTGGATGAATAGTGAGGGATGGCGTTGCCTCTGGATGAACAGGACCCCGTGGTGTGGTGGAGGGCTGGATGAACAGTAGACGGCGGAGGGGTGCCCATGGAGGGGTGGTTGAACAGGACCCCATGGTGTGGAGGGATAGATGAACAGTAGATGGTGGAGGGGTGCCCGTGGAGGGGTGGTTGAACAGTAGCCAGTGGAGTAGCGCGTGGTGGAGGCTGGATGAACAGGAGCCCGTGGAGGCTGGAGGAGGTCGACGGCGGAGATGAACAGTATCCCGTGGAGTCCCGTTTTGTGGTACGCCACACCCCTCCCGATCAACAGGACCCCCGTTTCGACCGTAGGAGGTCTGTTTCATCCGTTTTGCGGTACGCCACACCCCTCCCGATCAACAGGACTCCCGTTTTGACCGTAGGAGGTCCGTTTCATCCGTTTTGCGGTACGCCACACCCCTCCCGATCAACAGGACCCCCGTTTCGACCGTAGGAGGTCCATTTCCTCCCTTCTGCGGTACACCGGGCCTCATTTCCATCGCCTGTTCCATCCAAGCCCTCCCGATGAACACGACCACGCATTCCGTTCCGACCCATCCGGTTGGCTCCCACGTGTTCCGTTGCCTCCCGATGAACACGACGCATTCTGTTGCCTCCCGATGAACACGTCGCATTCCGTTGCCTCCCCATGAACACGACACATTCCGTTGCCTCCCCATGAACACGACGACGACGCTGTTTCTCCGTTCCGACCCAGCCATGTACACGAGCCCTCGCCGTACGTATGCGCGAGTAGGCGTTGGAGACCCCGCCCGTATGTATACATACGTGGCCATATTTTCTTTCTTGCACCCTGGCCGCTGTAAGTACGTGTACATGCTACGTGCGCGCCTCTACTATGACACGTGCGCGCCTCTACATCCACCAGTATATATGTACGTGCACGTTCGCGACCAGAGTGACAACGCTACGTACGCTTCGACCAGGTGGGTCCCGACTGTCAGGCATTTCCTTGCGTGCGAAGATGTAGCTGGTGGTTCCCAGCAGTCAGGGGGGCGAATTGTTTTTTTTTGCCCAGCCGCACTTCCTTGCATGCGAAGATGTAGCGGGTGGGTCCCAGCAGTCAGGGGGTGAATCGTTTTTTTTTGCCCGGACGCACTTCCTTGCGTGCGAAGATGTAGCTGGTGGGTCCCAGCAGTCAGGGGGAAACTTTTTTTTCACGAAATATAGTGGCCCGTCCGGTGGGTCCCAGCTGTCAGGTAGAGGAATCATTATTTTCCGTGTAATAAGGAGGCACTTCCTTGCTGCAGCCGTGGACCCAGCTGTCAGCCTCTCCACGTACAGTCCACGTCTGGAACTCGTTCCTTTACCACGTTGACCACTCCGCGTCGAGAGCACCAGGGCGGTGGACGACGGCGAGGCCTAGGAAGGGGACGACGCGGAGCCGGGGAAGACTCGGCAGTGGAAGCCCGTGCGAAGATGGGTACAAGGGTTCACTGGTTCGGCTGCGGTGTGAGGCTGCCGTCGCTGCAGGGCCTGGCCAGCGGTGGGAATAGTAGCGGGCTGTGAGGCCTCCGCGGAAGCACATCCGGCCACGGGAGGCAGGAACATGCGGCACGACCGGCGCTGCTTTGGGCGGCTGGAGCAAGAAGACCAGAGGTTGAAGAAGCACCACAGCTGTTGGATGGACATCGTACGGTCAGTGGAGCTAGAATCATTTATATTGACTAAGTTGACAAAGCCATCCGTCCCTGTCAACTTAGTAGGCCCACAAGTCAGCCTCCCACCAAGGTGGGTCCCAGCTAGCAGGAGGTATTCATTGTTTTGTGCGTAATAAGGAGGCACTTCCGGTGGGTCCGAGCTGACAGCAGGGGGGATATTTTTTTTCACAAAATACGGTGGCCCGTCGGGTGGGTCCCAACAGTCAGGGGCAAACGTTTTTTTTCGCAAAATACTGGTGGGCATCCGGTGGGTCCCTGCTGTCAGGTGGAGGAATAATTATTTTCCATGTAATAAGGAGGCACTTCCTTGCGGCTGCCGTGGACCCAGCTGTCAACCTCTCCACGTACAGTATTCTTTCGATGGAATTCAGTTGTTGACCACATTGACCACGCCACGCCGAGAGCACCACGCCGGTGGACGACGGTGAGGCCTGGGAAGGGGACGACATGGAGCTGGGGAAGACGCGGCAGTGGATGCCGATGCGGAGAGGAGTACGAGGGTTCACTGGTTCGGCTGCGCTGCCGTCACCGCAGAATAGCAGGGGGTGTGGGTGACTGGAGTGGAGGGATGGCCTGGCCAGCGGTGAGAGTATTATGGGGGCAGTGAGGCCTCCGCGGCAGCACAGCCGGCCACAGGAGGCAGGAGCAGGCGGCATGACCGGCGCTGCTTTGGGCGGCTGGAGCAAGAAGACCAGAGGTTGAAGAAGCACTACGGCCGTTGGATGGACATTGTACGGTCAGTCGAGCTAGAATCGTGCATATTGACTAAGTTGACAAAGCCCTTCATCCCCGTCAACTTAGTAGGCCCACTATACTGGGTCCCAGCTAACAGGGGGAGTATTCATTTTTTTGTGCGTAATAAGGAGGCGCTTCCTTGCGTGCGAAGATATAGCTGGTGGGTCCGAGCTGTCAGCAGCGGTAACATTTTTTTGTGAAATACAGAGGCCCTTTCGACGGGTCCCAGATGTCAGGTGGAGGAATCATTATTTTGCGCGTAATAAGGAGGCATTTCCTTGCATGTGGCCGTGGACCCAGCTGTCAGCCTCTCCACGTATAGTCCACTTCAGATGCATGTCGGTCGTTGACCATGTTGACCACGCCACGCCGAGAGCACCATGGCGGTGGACGACGGCGAGGCCTAGGAAGGGAACGACACAGAGGCAGGGAAGACTTGGCAGTTATTTTTATTTCCCACGCGGAGGGGAGTACTACTGTACGAGGGTTTATTGGTTCGTCTGCCATCGCCGGAGAATAACAATAGGTGTGGGTGAGTAGAGGGATGGCTAGGCCAGCGATGGGAGTACGGTGGGGCGGTGAGGCCTGCGCGGCAGCACAGCCGGCCGCGGGGAGGAGGGAGCAGGTAGTCCCGCCGGCGCTTGTTTGAGCGGCTGGAGCAGGAAGAGCAGAGATTGAAGAAGCACGACGGCCGTTGGATGGACATCCAACAGTGTACAGGCCATCTGTGGAAAGCCTCAAATCTGTGGAAAACAGCATACAATCCATCTGCCATTATTTCAAATAATTTACTGCCCATTTGCTAATTCTTATGGGGTTTTTGGAGCCGATATTCTTTTTGTTAGCATTAGAGCCCATATTGTGGCCACGGTTAAAAAATTATACAAAATTTTGCATATGTCGGTGCGGTCTGAACTGTTTTTAATCCCGAAATTTCGAGTCACATTCAGACTGATTTTAAAAATAAATGTATATCAATATAAAATCCAATAGATTGTCCACGCGTAAAAATCAATGCAATTTAAAATCTCGAAATGAAAAAAAGATATTTGAAACTAATTGCTGGTTTGATGTGTTTTAAAAATGTACAGCCCATTTCCCATTACTGATAGGCCATTTTCTCGGCCAGCCGACTGAAGCTCTCCTCGTCTTGAAAGATTTGCAGCCCAACAGGCCTGATAAAGCGACTTACTTGACAAATCACAAGAAAACTGGGCTAGCCATTTTTAGAAAGAAAAAAAACTACTGGGCTGGTCTGTGGTAAACATAAAAGAAAAGGCTATCTAGACAGGCCAGAGTGTCCCGCACATCCCAGTTGACACCCTGCTTCCATCTCAAAAACAAATTAGATAAATGCCACTCCAATTATGGTGATTCATAAAAATGCCACTGCAATTTCCAAACTTTGAAAAATGCCACTGCAATTTTTGCAAACTTTGAAAAACGCCACTGCAGTTTGCAAACTTTGAAAAATGCCACTCCAGACTTTGAAAAATGCCACTAGAAATGGCATTTTTCAAAGTTTGGAAATTGCAGTGGCATTTCTCGGATACACCAGATTTGGAGTGGCATTTATCAAATTAACCCAAAACAAAAATAACTGGGTGAGCTGCTGGGTCCCTGGTGTCAGCCACTCGTTGTGCAATTCTCTCGTTTATTGACTACATTGACAATGGCATGGGACCCAAATGTCAGAAATCCACTAGGAGGAGCCATTTTTTATTGAATTGAAATAAGGAGGCACTTGCTTGCGTACTGCCATGACCTTGGCGGGTCCCTGCTGTCATCCTCTCCACGTACAATCATCTCCTGATTGTGTACGCGTCAACTTGCTAGGCCCACAAGTCAGCCTCTAAACCCGTGGAGGACAAATACAACCCATTTAAAAAATAACAGCCCATTCCATACGTTCAAATGGAAAGTTCAACATTCAGAGCAAAGTAATAGGTCTGATCCACATATAGAGTACTGAACTTCCACGTTGACAACCATCATAGCCAAGTTAACTATCTACTCCCACTAATACTCTAGTAGCGTACAAGTACTAACTTACTCTTAGCTAACTAGACGATGTCGGCCGCCATCTGTGGTACATGCTAAACGCCGGCACCGACGTCGTGCGCTTCGCCTCGGACTTGCAAGAGGTGCAATAGGGCGCGTTGCTCGCGCGCGTTGGCCCTTTCCATGCCGGCGTGGTCCACTGAAGCTTTGGCTTGCAAGCGGGAAACCCACTTGACGAGGTGGTAGTAAAAATCAGCGTCACGAACGCGTGCATGCCCGACAGCCTCCAGGGCTATTTGCTGGGCGCCGGCCTCCACGTAGTCGGCCCAGTTGCGGGCGCTCTGCTCGCGACTCAGAGCGTCGGTGCGCTGCTGCTCCATGTCCCGCTGGCGGCGCAAATCAGCAATACGCTTCTCCTCCGCCAGGCGGTCGCGCTCCAACAACTCCTGCTCCTCCGCCATGCGGTCGCGCTCCAACAAGTCCTCGATCTTCGCATTATCATCTAAAGACAGATAGAATGCCTTCTCCCTCCGTCTTCCTTCCGGTGAAAACCCGAACACTAGTTCCGGCGGTGACCGCCTCTGACATCGCCTACTCCGGACGGGCGGGGGCATGGTGGACGTGGCGAGCGATGTCGGGCCAGTGGGGCCTTATGAGGATATGGCGAGTTGGGTCACGGTGGCACCGGAGAAGGCCGGGAAACAGTACTTATAGGCAGAAGGTAGCGCGACGGTCATCGGAATTCAATGCATAATGGCTTAGTGCGCCAACTTGTCATGGAAAACTAGAGAAACTGGAATTATGACTGTGCCGTCCCGTCCCGTCTGGGTCGCACGCCGACATGGCGGTCAAACGAGTGCACTTGAATCATCTCCCTCCTTGTCAATAATGATTCCACGGATTTAGAAAGCCCGCAACAATTAAAGTGTATCTTTTTTCGCATCAGTTAGCTGCCTTAATTACGGCCGGCTGCATGCAGGCACTCAAAATCGCTCGCAGGTAGTACGCGACGCAGCATGCAACGAGTCACAACCGAGGGCATGCATGCAGCCACTTAAATCGCTGGAATTAATTAGGCTTAAACTTCTGCATGCCGTTAATTATTGCCATGCCTTGGTCTTGCTGCTTTGCTCACGGGACTAATAAACCCGGGCGGAGGGAATACCTTGGTTGGTGAGAGGTCTGAATTTAGCCCTGCAAATCGGAAAGGAGGTACTGGTACGTGCATGATCCGCTATTTATTCATGTAGGATTGAGTAGGTCGTTTCTTGAATTGAGCCCTGCAAACCGGAAAGGAGGTAGTACGTGCGTGATCCGCTATTTATCCGTGTAGGATCGATAGTGTATCTTGTCAGTTTCTTCAGAGGTAGGCATTTGTATCCGTGTAGAATCAATAGTGTAGCTTGTCAGTTTCTTCAGAGGTAGGCATTTTTATTCAAAAAACTGACACTTCGCATCTTGCGTCGGAAATAAAACTGCTAGGAGCGCATTTGTAGGCTAGCTAGTGATCGATCAGTAACTTGTAAACACTGAGCGAACAGAAATAAGTAACTGTTAATGCATCTCAATGATTCACAGATCATATACAAATATGTAGCTCCAAAAGCAAAGATCAGCCACTTCGGATCTTGCATCACAACTAAAACTAACTAGTACGATTCCCATACATAAGATCAACATGTTAATGCATCTCAATAATTCACAGATCATATACTAATATGTAGCTCGAAAAGCAAAGATCTAGAAAAAACATCTGTTCTTCCTACTAAACTGGATGCTTCTCTTGGCCAACATTCAGTACAGACTGAAAGACAAATTTGTTTGTGAAGTCTACAATTCCTCTGCAAACGTAAGTGGTTTCACCAACAGCTGGAACCATGAGAATGAACTACACATGATGGAGGAACATCCACTGCAATATGATTTGGTCTTCTCTCGATCACAGCGCGAGACTATTTTCGGAATACAAACTTTAACTTAGGCAAAATGATGCCCATTGTATAATCAGACCAAAGCAATGAAGCACCTAGTGTTGGCCAATAAATAGTACAGTACTACTTTTCTGCAGTCCATGAAGTGACTATTCAATCTTTCTGTGTCTATTTTCAAATGGCACTGCATGGAGTGACTATACTATTCTCTTGTTCAGTTCAACCAAAATTGTGGACACTTTGTTTGTTTGCCAAATAGCAATGGGCAGACATCTTTGTCTGCACAAATATCAAGTAGCTAGTAAACATATACCACACCTTGTATTTTCGGTTTAAACATGTCTCTTCCGCTTAGCATCTGTCATGTTCTGCACTTGAAAATCTGATACAGTTAAGTTTTGCCCTGGACAATTTCATACTGAATTGATTTGCTGGTTCAGAGCAGAAATGTAGCGCCTATTCTTCATCAGACAAAGGATATCCATGTTCGCAGTGATGGAAGAGGTGAAATCGATACAACCGAAATTGAGCATCCAATCATTGAATCCTGTCCTGCACCTCCAATGTAGGTCCACCCTGCCAATAAATTCACATGCAAACCACTAGTATTACTATCTAATGACAGTACAAAAAGAGTAGCAAGATAGTAGCAAACCATGTACCTTCGTAATGAATAGCTCATAGTGCCACCAATTGGATATAAAGGTTTGGAAAAAAACATGCTCCTAATGTTGAACCAGTTGGAGTTTTTGTGCAGTTCCACTAAAATTGAGCATCCCTGTTTGCATAGATATTGAAAGTGTGATTACTCTAAAAGTGGCACTAGTTGAAGCATAGACTCACAAATATAAGCATTCCAATTTCTTAATGGGAAAAGGTAGCAAGACTGTTTCTAACCACCTGTTTGAAGTAATAAATAAAGCAACAACAGTTGATGTCAGGAAGGAATACATAGTTTTTTCTAAAAAACTGAGCCATTCCTGACCTTTCCTCTTCTTTTAAGCAAATTTTGTGCAGTTCTACTAAAATAAAATGCCATCACCGCCTTGACATTTCAGTGACACTATACAAAAGGAAATGACTTAACATTACATCATGATATCAGGTATGTAGTCGACTGGCATTAGAGACAAACATACCGACCTCCTCCAATAACATAATGAACATTAATTTTAACAAAGGTGTGACTAGCTTTACCGGGATAATTTGAGTGAACTCTACACCCTTTGTTCCTTAATATAAGACATTTTCGCGGTTCAATTTAAAGTACCCAAACGTCTAGTATTTAAAAAAACAGGTAGTAGTTTTCTTGAGCACATATCTGGGAAAGCTTGCCACACTTTATTTATGTCCATACGCTAATGCAACACCATTCCAATACTACAAACATACACTAATCCAGTGGCTAGTGCAACAGTAGAGTAGTTAGTTTATTACAGGGTACAGTACAATGGTTTTACTGAACAGATTTCAATTAACTCTAGCACTGGAAGGTTTCTATAAGAATTAACAATACAAAATGTAAAGGTAACAAGTTTCAGCATTGGTATACTAGTTGTGCATGAGCATTAAACCAAATACAAAAGTCTGAAGGTAACTACCATTATTAACTAATGACAGTATAAAAAATTGCAAACCATGTACCTCCAAGGTAAATATCATTTCGAACTCAGGGGGGCCTTAAAAATTACTATCCCAATCTTGATAATCGATCAAACATAAAAACTTGATCGAACGAATCAAGAGAACAACCGGAGGAGGAGGTGCCCACTCTTGACCTTTCCTCTTGTCTTCATAATTGTCTGTGCAGTTTAACCAAAATTAAATGACATTAGCGCCTTGGCATTTTGGTGACACTGTACAAAAAAATTAACTTATCTCATGAAAGTGAGGTATGTAATCTATAAGCATTAACAGTGCAAAAATCTGAAGGTAGTAACAAGTTTCATCGTTGATATACTGGCTGTGCAACAGCATTAGAATGCCTTAGCTAAAAAATCTTTAATACATCCACAATCAACAGCTAACCCTGAAATAATCTAGTGACATTAAATGGCATTGCTTAAACTTATCGGTGGCATTAGACTGAGAGCGGCATTAGTTAAATGTGGCATCACCTTAGTAGTAGCATTGCTTGACTTGACTGCTGGCATTATACTAACTGCAAAAAAAAGTGGCAATAAGAGCATGGGAGGCCCATTCAGACAGTGGGTGCACCAGTACGATGTACCTCCACGGATGCAGAGTGGTGAGGGAGGTATGGTTGCCCAGAGCAACGAATATCCAGGCGGCATATGTGGATTACGTCCCATTTTTGTTCTCTTTAGCCACCTTTTTCCTATGCGAGGACAACAAACCAATCGACCTGGTCATTCTCTATAGCGTTGTCATGCCTTTCTACCCTTCTTCAACCAAGAGACACGAGACTCGTTCCTTAGCTACCGATTTTCCCCTTTTCAACCTAGATGCGGGTTCGATGCCTACTCTCTTGGACAGTACAGTCTCCCTTCCTTTCCTTATTCAACCCAGACATGGATTAGTCTGCATGAAGCAGGGTTTCCTTTAATAGTTCAAATTATGGTTTTCGTCTGCGTGGCCAGTAGAGCAGAGGATAGCAAATTGGGAAGATGGTGGAGTGGAAAAAGATCCACATGCAACGACATGGCAGATGGGGCAATAGAACAAGGTTATGGTTCGAAAAGAGGTAGTATACCTGAGGGTCGGCGGGAAGTGGCTTCGCTCGTGGTCGTCGTCCTCCGCACACACTACGGCAGCGAGCTTGGGGACGGAGGCCATCCCGCGCGGGCGCTAGGTCTGAGAGGACGGCCTTGTCGTCAGTGCTTGACCTCGCTCGCCGACGACGAGTGCGTCAACGCTGCACGTCCTTTTCTTCCCCGGTGGATCTGTGACCACCAGTGAGGAGGGAGAGAGGGGCCGTCTTTTTTAGATCTGGAGAGAGGGTGGTAGTGTGAGAAGCAAGTGGGCAGCCCTTAGCAAGAAAGCGCTGAAGCTCCAACCTATATATCTTTTTTATACTACTACTACTGGAGGTGGAGTAGTGGTAGAGTAGTTTATATTTTCTCTGCGTACAGTACCAGTTAGTCGTGCTTCAAAACTGATCGCCATGCCATTAAAAAATAAAGGTCGATAACTAATGCGGCACCTCGGTCCAACGCGGCCAGATCGCATTTTGCACGAGAAATTACACACCATGTTTCGTTGACATGTGGTCCCGTTCCAACATATCAGTGAGACGATGACGAGTAGTAGGAGTATTTACGAACGGACATGTAGGCCGGGGCGCCTCTTCGTGAACCGTGGCAAACTCGCAACCGTCCACCGACTCTTCGCCTTTCCCTCTTGATTTGGAACTGCTGTCGCACACTCTTCCTCTCCCTCCTCCATTTTCCTTCATCCCTTCACCCTTTCTTCTGCCATTGTTCGATCGTCTTCTCCATGGAGGGAACAGGCCGGAAACGACCCCGTTATTCTTGCCCCGATCTGAAAGATGACGTGGTGGAGGAACTCATTGATCGGTGCGACGTCATCACCTTGGCTAGCATGGCAGGTTCGTTCAAGACCATTCTCGACTCAACTAATAACATCAGTACAAGGAACCCAAGAGTCAAGGAGCGGTTTGATCTCCCCTATCTTCTTCGCCGTGACCCTGATGACTGGCGCCGACACGACGAAGGCCTCGCCCTGTGCAAGTTGATGCCGCTTGATAATGATACGTATGATGTTAAGATGCCATCGCTTGAGGGCAAGGCTTGGGTGGGCGCAAATGGAGATTGGGTTATTTACATTGGGTCCAACTGCGAGTGTGAACTTGTGAATGTGTACACTCGTGACTGGGTTCCATTTCCAAAAATCTCAGCAGACTGCCCAGAGGTTGAGCACACCGGTATTGTAGGCACGTTCAAAGACGATCATCGTGACTATCTTCTATGGAAGATAGCAAATTGTCGAGTTCCCAACCGCTCTTGGAATTACAACAACTATCAAGTTGTTGCTATCTTCGACAAGCTTGTTGCCGTCCTTGGTGGTTTGACTTGTAACATCCCAAAATTCTAAATTTTAGAATGTTATAATAAATAGATAGATTTGATTGATTGTTTGCTTGATTGTCTGAAAGTGAGTGAATTCGAAACTTTTGAAAGTTAAATGAGAGGGAATAAAAGGACTTTCCCAAACTTTCATATTTGCTTTCTGATCTCCATGAATTCAAATTCTTTTCAAATACAAAACCCTTGAGCGAAGATGATATGACTTCTTCCATTTAGAATTAAATGAAAGGGTATTTGAAAATAATTGAATTTCATTTGGAAATATTTCAATTCAGAAACTTTAAGCAACTCAATGATTTTCACGAGAGGAGATAAAATGACTTCTTCAAATTATGAAATATGAGTTGGGAGTTTCAAGGATCAAATTCAAAGTCCTTTTGAAATTATTTTCAATTTGGAATTGGTTGAGTTTTATTCAAATTATTTTTCTCCAAAAATAAAATATATGGAAAATAGGGTAACATGATTCCCTACATTAGAAAATTGGAGAAAAATTAATTTGAAATCATTTTGGTATTTTTAAAATGATTGTTGTTGGATTTTAATAGACCAGTAGCACTCTTTGTTTTATCTGAATTTGTGTGAATTTTATTTAATGCTAAAAAAATGTTCATGTCATAGAAAATCTTTTTCTGAAAATTTTGATATATTACATGCCTATATAATATATTTTTTAGTATTATTCTTTTATTTGTGTGAAAAAATATTTTAAAAAAAGGAAAAAAAATCCGCCGACTGGGCCGGCCCAGCCAACCAGGCCAAGCCCAGCCCAGCCGAGCCTTCCCCGACCTCGCGCTAGAGGCCGGATCTCGCACGACTACGCCGCCGCCTCGACGTGCGTGCTCCGCCCGGACTCCCCCCGCCTCTCCTTGCCCCTCCTCCACGCCACCTCCTCGCCCTCCTCATAAAGCCGCCACCCCGGGCCTCGCCTCTCTCTCTGCCGCGCCGCGCCGCCCCTCTCGCAGATCGCCGCCGCCTGCTGCCGCACTCGCGCCGCCGAGCCGCTTGCCGCCGCCGCCCGCGCGCTGCTGCCTTGCACGGCCCAGCGCCGCCGACGCCGCCCAGCGCAGCCACCGCCCGCTCCTCACCGGAGCTGCTTCGCGTCGCTGCTGCCATCGCCGGAGTTCGTCTCGCCGCCGCCGGTTTTATTGCAAAGACCGTCAAACCGCCGAGAACCATGGTAGAAACCACCGTCGACCGGTCCGATTCAAATCGGTTTTTTTATATAAACCGTTTTTATTATTTAACGGGCATTCTCTGTTTAGATCTCTTTAGCGAACGGTTTTCGTTCGTTAGGGTTCAGTAGTGAACGTTCACTGTTTAATATTTTCCTTTTTCTGTTTTAATTTCGGCCAGGGACCTATTCGTGATAACTTTCTTCACAGATTAGTCCATGTACTTCAATCCATCATTACTTTTTACCCGTTTATCCAAATCCAATGAAACCAACGCTCACGTCTTCATTACGATCTCCTCTATCCAATAAAACAACTCAAACATGTTTTTGAAAAGTTTAAAATTTGAATTAGACCAGATTTGAATTCAAACTTTGTTTGATCATAACTTGAGTTTCGTAGCTCCGTTTCAGTTGATTCTTTTTGCAAATCGAAGCTCTTGACCTAAACTTTCTGATAAGGCCAAATTCACATAATTTTGGTACTTTTAGAAATTGTTTTATGTTGCAAGAGCAATTTGCTTGGTTTTGATGTTTTCCGAATCGACTTCTTCGTTCTTTCTGATCTTTTGAGTGATTGATTATGTGTGGTTACTATTGCTTGCTTACGATAGATTGACAGGAGTGTGACGAGTAGATCTATCAAGAGTTTTGAGTGCGAATCATCTTCATCAACATTGCAGGCAAGTTCACACTTGATCATATCCCCTTTCATACCCAGTTTTTATGCATTAGTTCCAATCCTCAAACATTGCATGATTAGGATGTCATTAACATGTGGGTATTGGGAAGTAGTTGATGAGGTAGTACCTATTACCTGTTTATTATCAAACCCTTGGGAGTTACTATTACGTTATGCTTACAATGCCATGCTATGCTCATAGACGTGGATTGGGTTTTGAGAGTATTCATGAAAGATGTGAGAGATTATTGTTAACTAAGGTTTAACTTAAGGTGGCTACTATAATACACATCTAGGTGGATTGGTTGGGGCACCCTGGGGATATACCAGTGGACTTGCCCGGACACCTGGGGATATACCAGTGTTATCCTAGGAGATCCCGGGGTTACCGTGTGATCATCCTATGGTTTGCCACCCAGGCTCAAAGGGATCATGAGACTATTCATACTAGAAACTTCCGTGTGCATCCACAAGCTATTATGGGCTATAGCATAGTTGACTAAGTCGTGCGAACTCTTATAGTGGTAGACTAGCAGATGTAGGGGATGTAGGTGGTACGGTCTACCCGATCGTAAGGTGCTAGCGCTTCTGAAGGACTATGTCTCGGTCATCCATCTTCTCAAACACCATGTAGTGCGAGAAACCAAACGGAGGCGATCGTGTCTTGTGGGGAAAAGTGCGCAAACCTCTGCAGAGTGTAATAAACTAATCATGGTTAGCCGTGTCCCCGGTTATGGACAATTTGAGTATCTAGTACTTGGATTATCATGTGAATCTCATCATGTTACTTTAAATTAAGTTTGTTGGGTTTAATGATGTTACTTAATTGGGATTGAGAATGATGTCAACCATTCTCAATGTTCAACAACCACCACGATAGTTAAATAAAATTTATTCCTTTGCAGTAGGGAAAAATTGGCTTTTCGCAAAAACCTTATAACCATAGAGCTTTTCCACTAGCCAAATATGCATGTAGTGATAGCCTTTATTCATCATTCTCTAGGGTGTGAATTTGCCAGTACATTCAATGTACTGACCCTTTGTGGCTGCAACGTCTCATGTTGCAGGATATCTTACGACAAGTAAGTGATACGTTAGGGTTATGATTTCTACACTCAACTTTGCCGTTGGTATTGATGGGAATCCACAACCTTGTTACTTCCGCTATTTTGGATTGAGGTAATAGTACTTTACGTTACCTGTACATGTGATTTACCTCTGTTATAAATCCTCGAGTACTGTGTGTGTCAGCATACCGATCCAGGGATGACACTTAAGCACAGAGACTTGATCCATTCGGGTCGGGTTGCTACAAGATGGTATCAGAGCACATGTTGACTGTAGGACGTGACCCTAGAAACTGGCAAGCCCATAGCAAAGATTTTTCTCTACAACTTTCCCTTTCAAAAAGATCTTTTACCTCTCTTCTCTTCTGAGCTTATTCAAAAATTCCCTTTAGTGAGACCATACCCCTTTCCCCTTTTGACCACACGAAGATTCGACTAATGAGACCACTCCAAGAAGTACAAGATATTGGACAACTAAGACCACTGTGGAATGAAGAGTATTTTTCGTGCATCTGAAGAATGGAGACTACAATGGTTGAAGACCGAAGACAAGTAGAATTTGAAGGCTCTGAAGAATTCCCAGATTTGTATGACCTAGGAAGGCTACCCTTATGGAACTTGGCAAACTATGGAAGTTGTCAATACCCGAGATCAAGGTGTATCAGAGAAAGACTGAAACAAGGAGCATGAGAACTCGAAGTTTTGTCAAAGAAAACCCTAAGGCAGGAGATATCAACAATGGAATGATAGCTCATGGGAATGACAAGAGCAGAAACATGGTTATCCGTGATGTCATCGCCCGCTGATGCTCACCGTGCTGAGTTAAGGATGCTTTCTTTAGAATGGATTTGATGGAAGAAGGCTGATGGAGCACCTATTAGTAAGATGAAGTTTTAACCTTAGCCAGTGTATCACCAGGATCTGGAGTATTACATCAAGAAGTTAAGATGGAGCCACAAGAAGCCGTATTTGAAAGGAAGCATTTCGTGAAGAACTGAGGACCCAAAAGTTGAAAGTAGCCAAGCTAGAGGAGCAAAACTTTGAGATACCAAAGATTCGTCAGGAACTGAAGGACAGTAGGACGATGGTTCACGCCAAGGATGTTGAAACCCAGAAGTTCGGAATGCAACTCCAGAAATATTAAAGGACGTCATGATAGGCTTTGCGACAACAGAAATGATCTGGCAAAAGGATTTGAGAAAGACAAGCATGATCGGAAGAAGCCATTGGAGGCATGAACAAGGCTTGAAGAGTTTGGAGAGTTGAAGATTTATTGACCTTTAGAAGACCAAACCCCTGTTATACACTTACGTTAGATACGACGTTTGTGAGCTGTCATTTGTTTGATGTTTTTCCGGCAGCCACAATAAAACCTGTCTTTTTAAAAACTGTTGTTTGCATTGTGTGTATCCCTCTCTATCTCTCTTATCTCACCCCAAACCCATGGACCCAATAGAGGATGAATGAAGATGAGCTTATATCTTCTGAACCGATGAGTCAATTGGAGACGGGCCGATGGATTCGGAACATGGAGGATCACATGAAGAATAACCCTATAGTCGGAAAGGATATGACCCAGCATGCTCTTCAGTGCTTTGAAAGAGGTGCTGCTACTTGGTGGAGGATGTAGCAAACCATCAATGGATGGCAAGGAGTAACCACTTGGAAAGAATTTAAGTTGACTCTGCCAAAGTCTCGGCTTGTGTCCCAGAATTTGAAGCCTTATGGAAAGGATATGAAGAAACCTTGCACCTGCAAGACTTGTGGAGAAATAGGACACACCCATAAAGAACACAAGGATGAATGCCCTAATTGTGAAGGAAGTCACCCAGTTGAAGAATGCCCAACTACGCAGATTACTTGTTTCTTGTGTGAAGAGACTACCTACTACCCTGCTCAGTGTCACATTTACCCCATGGTACAATGAACCATCCAGCAGAAGAAAGAAGTAATGAAAGGAGCCCTCATGGAAATTTTAGAAGAAGCTGTGATGAAGGAAGATGTGGAGGACACACCTAAAGAGGACCCGAGTAAACCCTGCACTAAGTCTTGCTATTCATGTGGAGAAGAAGGACACATCTCCCAGAATTGTATGAACGGGGATCTAGTAGAATTTCCGACAGAGGAAGTAGAGTATGACCCACAGGAAATAGAAGCCCTGATTGGAATAGAAAAGTCTAGAAAGAGAAGCAGAGTGGATTCCAGGAAGGATCTGAGCCATATCACATGTTATAGGTGCAAAGAGTCAGGGCACTACCTCAATAGTTGCCCCAAAAGGAAACCTCAATACTTGTCAGAAGTAATATGTTTTAGTTGTAATGGAGCAGGGCACTTTGCCAGAGAATGCCCCAAGGAGAAGGAAACTTGTGCTAGATAGTTGAGTTTGCAACAAAAGAAATGGAGTAGTAGAAGTGAGAACATTTTCTTTTATATTGAGGTGTTGAGTTGAGACATGAATGGAGAAGCGAGAGATTGTAATCATTTGAGGATGAATAAAGTAGCATCGTTGGTACTGATATGGATTTTATGAGTTGTTACCCTATGAAGAAGAATTTTGACCATTTTTGAGGATATGAGAAATATGGTCTATGGAAGATTTGTGCATTTTAAGGGTGGTAGTACCCTGTAAGAACCCTTGACCCCTGGAAAAGATAAGGATACTCCACTGAGTGGATTTCAGACAAAATGAATACGAGCTTTGTCTCGCTATGTGTGATGCCCCAAGAGTATGTGGGATGAAGTTGGAGACTGTCAGTTGTTTGGACCAAATGTGATCAAGGAGTCAGAAGAGAATGTTAAGTTGATTCGAGATAGACTGGAGGTATCTCAGTCCAGGCAGAAGAGTTAAGCAGACTTAAAAACGCAAGGAGGTAGTCTATGAAATTGGAGATAGAGCATGTCTTCATGTGTCCCCTCTGCAAGGAGTTAAACGAATTGGAGTTAAGGGAAAGTTAGCCCCGAGATTTGTAGGACCATACCGACTCTTGGAGCGTATGGGAGAAGTGGCCAGCAAGTTGGAGTCACCCGAAGGACTGTCAGGAGTTCATGATGTGTTTCACGTTTCCCAGTTGAAGAAGTGCCATGCAGAGATGGCCAATATTCCCCTGTAAGGATGCTTGACCCTGGAAAGGATAATGATGTTCCATGAAGTGGAGTATGGACTCCATAAGTATAAGTTTATATCTCGGTATATGGGATAACCCATGCGGATGAAGAGATAAATTACTATTGGATATAAAGGAGGTATGATGTCGGAAATATGGATCAATGGAAACTCCATGATGAGTTCGAGTAATCACGTCTTAGTCTTGTACAAATAGAAGGAAGGGAGACAATACAATTGGATGGATTTTAATTATGCTAGGAAGCTGGAAGTTGGATGTTGGAATAACGATAAGTTGCCTAGAGGATAAGTTCAAGGTTTACAAGTGATGAGATGGGCCATAACCCACAGGCCCCAAGACCTGCCAAGAAGCAAGCACATTCTTGCTGAAGGAAGAACACTAGAGGAAGATACGACGTTTATCGGCAGACAATTTTATAGGAATAACGCAAAACCTGAGAGTTGTGAAGGAACGATAGATGTTTGTTTGGCTTGCAGAATCCATGGAATTATCCGAACTTAGTTCGTCGACAAGAGAAATATTGCAATGCTTGTGAGGATGACCGAGTGTTAGAATGCGAGATTCGCTAAATCGTATACAAGGTAATGATTTGGGTGTGGGATGGATTGATCACGTACCGACTTACTCTTATTATTCGCCTTGCTATGTGGGACGGTAAATCTGAGTGACTTACCTATAGTAAAGAGACGACGATCAAAACCCTGTTTAAACTTAGAATGGTATAAGTATTTTTCCCTTGTACATGGCAGTTGTTGCCAACTGTAGGTTATACGGTGAGGATCAACCAGACTCATTTCCTGCAGGAGAAACCATAAATGGTTGACCACCATGAGATATCGATAGTTGTTTAGTATTGGCGCCAGACCCGTCAGCTAAGAAGACCAGTCACAGAAGAACCTTACCTAGATGAAAGACATAAGAATTTAGGAAAAGGTTATGCCACTACCGAAAGAGCCCAGATAAGGAATTATCCTGAAGATCTGAGAAGACCGACACTGTTAACAATATGGATGAAGTATATGAGTTGTGATGAAACCGTAACCATACTTCTAAGGGTGGTAGCACCCCAGACCCCGGAGACGATCGATGAATTTTGAGGAGACCCCCAAACCCTAACCTTTTCTTGCTAGCCTCTCCGAATCTCGAGGACGAGATTCATTTTAAGGGTGGTAGGTTTGTAACATCCCAAAATTCTAAATTTTGGAATGTTATAATAAATAGATAGATTTGATTGATTGTCTGAAAGTGAGTGAATTCGAAACTTTTGAAAGTTAAATGAGAGGGAATAAAAGGACTTTCCCAAACTTTCATATTTGCTTTATGATCTCCATGAATTCAAATTCTTTTCAAATACAAAACCCTTGAGCAAAGATGATATGACTTCTTCCATTTAAAATTAAATGAAAGGGTATTTGAAAATAATTGAATTTCATTTGGAAATATTTCAATTCAGAAACTTTAAGCAACTCAATGATTTTCACGAGAGGAGATAAAATGACTTCTTCAAATTATGAAATATGAGTTGGGAGTTTCAAGGATCAAATTCAAAGGCCTTTTGAAATTATTTTCATTTTGGAATTGGTTGAGTTTTATTCAAATTATTTTTCTCCAAAAATAAAATATATGGAAAATAGGGTAACATGATTCCCTACATTAGAAAATTGGAGAAAAATTAATTTGAAATCATTTTGGTATTTTTAAAATGATTGTTGTTGGATTTTAATAGACCAGTAGCACTCTTTGTTTTATCTGAATTTGTGTGAATTTTATTTAATTTAGAAAAATGTCCATATCGTAGAAAATCTTTTTATGAAAATTTTGATATATTATATGCCTATATAATATTTTTATTTTTTTATTATTTTATTTGTCTTGAAATTTTTTTTTTAAAAAGGAAAAAAAAAATCTGCCGACTGGGCCGGCCCAGCCAACCAGGCCACGCCCAGCCCAGCCGAGCCTTCCCCGACCTCGCGCTAGAGGCCGGATCTCGCACGACTGCGCCGCCGCCTCGACGTGCGTGCTCCGCCCGGACTCCCCGCCGTCTCTCCTTGCCCCTCCTCCACGCCACTTCCTCGCCCTCCTCATAAAGCCGCCACCCCGGGCCCCGCCTCTCTCTCTCTCTGCCGTGCCGCACCGCCCCTCT
>NC_041386.1:82331361-82500819 GCF_002162155.2 Triticum dicoccoides | reverse complement strand
CCGCTTGCCGCCGCCGCCCGCGCGCTGCTGCCTTGCACGGCCCAGCGCCGCCGACGCCGCCCAGCCCCTCCCCTCCCCCGCGCAGCCACCGCCCGCTCCTCGCCGGAGCCGTTTCGCATCGCTGCTGACGTTGCCGGAGTTCATCTTGTCGCCGCCGGTTTTCTTGCGAAGACCGTCAAACCGCCGAGAACCGTGGTAAAAACCGCCACCGACCGGTCCGATTCAATATGGTTTTTTTATATAAACCGTTTTTTTATTATTTAACGGGCGTTCTCTGTTTAGATCTCTTTAGCGAACGGCTTTCGTTCGTTAGGGTTCAGTAGTGAACGTTCACTGTTTAGTATTTTCCTTTTTCTGTTTTAATTTCGGCCAGGGACCTATTCATGATAACTTTCTTCACAAATTAGTCCCTGTACTTCAATCTATCATTACTTTTTACCCGTTTACCCAAATCCAACGAAACCAACGCTCACGTCTTTGTTACGATATCCTCTATCCAGTAAAACAACTCAAACATGTTTTTGAAAAGTTTAAAATTTGAATTAGACCTGATTTGAATTCAAACTTCGTTTGATCATAACTTGAGTTTCGTAGCTCCGTTTCAGTTGATTCTTTTTGCAAGTCGAAGCTCTTGACCTAAACTTTCTGATAAGGCCAAATTCACATAATTTTGATACTTTTAGAAATTGTTTTATGTTGCAAGAGCTATTTGCTTGGTTTTGATGTTTTCCGAATCGACTTCTTCGTTCTTTCTGATCTTTTGAGTGATTGATTATGTGTGGTTACTATTGCTTGCTTACGATAGATTGACCGGAGTGTGACGAGTAGATCTATCAAGAGTTTTGAGTGCGAATCATCTTCATCAACATTGCAGGCAAGTTCACACTTGATCATATCCCCTTTCATACCCAGTTTTTATGCATTAGTTCCAATCCTCAAACATTGCATGATTAGGATGTCATTAACATGTGGGTATTGGGAAGTAGTTGATGAGGTAGTACCTATTACCTGTTTATTATCAAACCCTTGGGAGTTACTATTACGTTATGCTTACAATTCCATGCTATGCTCATAGACGTGGATTGGGTTTTGAGAGTATTCATGAAAGATGTGAGAGATTATTGTTATCTAAGGTTTAACTTAAGGTGGCTACTATAATACACATCTAGGTGGATTGGTTGGGGCACCCTGGGGATATACCAGTGGACTTGCCCGGACACCTGGGGATATACCAGTGTTGTCCTAGGTGATCCCGGGGTTACCGTGTGATCATCCTATGGTTTGCCACCCAGGCTCAAAGGGATCATGAGACTATTCATACTAGAAACTTCCGTGTGCATCCACAAGCTATTATGGGCTCTAGCATAGTTGACTAAGTCGTGCGAACTCTTACAGTGGTAGACTAGCAGATGTAGGGGATGTAGGTGGTACGGTCTACCCGATCGTAAGGTGCTAGCGCTTCTGAAGGACTATGTCTCAGTCATCCATCTTCTCAAACACCATGTAGTGCGAGAAACCAAACGGAGGCGATCGAGTCTTGTGGGGAAAAGTGTGCAAACCTCTGCAGTGTCTAATAAAATAATCATGGTTAGCTGTGTCCCCGGATATGGACAATTTGAGTATCTAGTACTTGGATTATCATGTGAATCTCATCATGTTACTTTAAATTAAGTTTGTTGGGTTTAATGATGTTACTTAATTGGGATTGAGAATGTTGTCAACCATTCTCAATGTTCAACTACCACCATGATAGTTAAATAAAATTTATTCCTTTGCAGTAGGGAAAAATTGGCTTTTTGCAAAAACCTTATAACCATAGAGCTTTTCCACCAGCCAAATATGCATGTAGTGATAGCCTTTATTCATCATTCTCTAGGGTGTGAATTTGCCAGTACATTCAATGTACTGACCCTTTGTGGCTGCAACATCTCATGTTGCAGGATATCTTACGACGAGTAAGTGATACGTTAGGGTTATGATTTCTACACTCAACTTTGCTGTTGATGTTGATGGGAATCCACAACCTTGTTACTTCCGCTATTTTGGATTGAGGTATTAGTACTTTACGTTACTTATACATGTGATTTACCTCTGTTATAAATCCTCGAGTACTGTGTGTGTCAGCATACCGATCCAGGGATGACACTTAAGCACAGAGACTTGATCCATTCGGGTCGGGTCGCTACATGACTCAAAAATCATTTTCTGTACACGGATGAGTACTGTGATGCTATTCAATACGAGGGCCTTGTGTTTGCTGCCACCACTCGTGGCATTGTTTTTGCATGGGATCCTCGTAGTTTCGGTACGTTTGTCTTCCATCGTAATTATAATTGCTTCATCCACATGCATGCGGGTTAGCAAGTTTCCCTTTACTAATTAACCTTCTTCTTGTGTTTCCAAGGTCCTGTGAACATCCCACCACCTATACTTGAAAAATTTTATAACCAAGGGGGAGATGACGATGGTGATGATCACGAGCATGAGGACGAGCAGCGCCCATATACTCTGTGGCGCCTGGCAACTAATTCCAATGGGTCACCTCTTCTTGTGTGTATACAGCCCACTTATGATGTTACTACTAAGGAAGCAGGTGTAGTCTCCCATGGTCGCACTCTCTAGACCTATTCCAACACCCGTTGCATGGTACTCGGGATGGATATTAGTGTGCTAGCGCCAACTCCTTCTCCCTAGTACAGAATTGATAGTCTTGGAGAAAACTCGCTCTTCCTTGGACAAAACTATCCGATGATGGTGAAAGGCGATCCAACTGCTATTGACACAACGTTACTAGTACCATTTATGAGAAGCAACGGTGTCTATACCTCGGACATTTGGGTGGTTCCCTACCCTGGTACTGATATAGTAGGCCGCTTCAGCCTGGATGATCAGTCCTGCGTTGGTTTCCAGATCGACAATCGATGGCCCATCCTAGAGAATCACTTGTGGTTCAAAGCAAGCGTTTCCAACGCCGAGGAATGGTTGAGTTGAAGTTCATTTCATTGCTTGTTATTTGTTGTGTGGTGAAAACTTTAGTATTTATAATGTATCCTCGTTGTCGATGTGGGTTGATGACCTGTTGTATGTAATAAAATGATATGCCCGTGATAAACTTACTAAATTTATGAATGGCTTTCGAGTCGCTTCTCTGAGTGAGTGGTGCGACGAGGCAAAAAAAATATTTTCCGAATACATAATTGTACGAGCATTCCAACAGGTTATCGGATGAGGCCAATCAACAATAGTAGTACACTATTTGTACTAGCTTCACATGCTTCGCGCGTCGGGCTGGTGTTTTTACTGTAGCCATATGTTAATGTGTTCGCTGTACGTAACCAGCACCTCGAATCCTCGATACTAGTACTATATAGTAGGAGTAAGTATTAGGAGTAGTTGGGTGGCATGGGCTAGAACAAGCATTCACGTCCAGGAGTACGGCACATGCCACCACCACGACATCCATCTGACACCATATTATTTCTTGGAGTCCGTGCTAGAGCAATCTCTTCAACCTCGTCGTTTCTCTAACTCTAGCCATTGCACGGCAGGCGAGGTGGGGGTTTGCCGATAGTCGGTTTCCTTAACTGCGGTCCCACTTGTGAGGCCAACTCCAACGCACGACCCCAAACGGACCTCCTTTTGCACGAACTCCAATGATAATTTTGACTAGAAAAGCAAGACCAAAGAAAACAAGAACCATCAGAATACATTTTACTACTCCTGTAAGTTGGATTAGTGCCTTCTCGATGCATTCATTGTTGATCTACGGAGGCTCGATCTTGCGTGCTTCTTTCTTCTTCGAGTGTAAAGAAGTAGACGTTGCTTCCTCGCATCTAGTCTCATGTCTAGCCTCTATTCTAGTAGGAGTATCAACAAGTGCACTAATCTCATCTCTAGCCTCTGTGCTAGATAAAAGTGATAGAACATCTACTAAATTACACTCTATCAATATATGGATGTACTCTTCTTCCCAATACAAAAACTTGCATCCATTCTACTCCCTCCGTTGCACAATACATGCCTTCTATTTGTCAATATATATATGTATCTAGACATGTTTTAGTATATAGGTACATCCATTTTTGGACAAATGTAAGTCAAGTATTTTGGAACGGAGGGAGTAGACAATAAAAATTTTAAGTTAGCACAACTAGTCTAATTCGAGAGCACAACTGAAGATTTGATCGGGTTCTTCCTACTTTTGCCGACACGTGGGACATCCAGCATCCAGGTAGTGTCATGAAAGAAAATAGAGTGGTAGTTGAAGCCACGAGATGTGCATCTCTGGTTAAACTGTAAATAGAATCTTACTACTCTTGAGTAACTCCAAAAGTGGGCACCAAAGATCTTTATTGAATTTGTTTTTCATCACCAGCATGTCGAGGTGAAAGATGTGCAGGTTCAGTGGGTCCTCTTGCATTTTCACTGACATGTGGGGCCGCATGTGAGCAAACAGACGATGGGCTCTGCGCATCTGCTGGCTGGCTGAGAAGAGAGATAGAGGAGGGCTGAGCATGAACTGTAGGAAATTTGTTCTACGTACCTCGATATAGGCTCGATATAGTGGGGTGGCATGGCCGGCATTCACGTCTAGCAGTACGGCACACGCCACCCACACGAGTCCCATCCGACACCAATTTTCTTGGAGTCCATGCTACAACCATCTCTTCTCCCTCCTGTTTTCTCAGCCATCGTGCGGTGGGCGGGGTGGGGGTTTGGCGATAGTCGGTTTGCTCAACTGCGGTCCCACTTGTAAGTGAAAATGCAACACCGCACGCATTCCCTCTTGAGCGGCGTGCCGGACCAACCGTGTGGGGGTGCGATGCGAACACATCAGGCTTTTCCTTTCGAACTCGTAACTTGTAAAATTTGGTTCTGCTCCATGGCGCGACCGATAGATAGAAAATAACGATTTTTCCTAGAGTAATGAGAAGTTTGGTTCTGGCGCCGTTCATGCATGGAGTACGTACGAAACTTATGAAGTTGATGCGAAAGGTAAGATAATTACTGTAGTATCATATACTACTACATGGATTTGACGGAAAGATAAAAAAACATATGGATCCATCAACGACATCCTCACGCCCTAGTGCGCCGGGTCACCAACCGACGTGTGAGGAGCAGCGGCGTTGGCGGCGAGCTCAACGTGCTTCTGAACAGTGCTGTCCAAGGTTGCCCTGCGGTCCAAGAAGGCCAGCGTCCTATCGTCCTCCTCTTGCATGTAGTAGTCCTTGTGGACGATTTGCGCGTAGACGTGGGTGATTATGTCGATGGTGTCTTGCTGCGCCAGGCGCTGCACGGCGAGCGCGACCTCGAGGTGGACATTCTCTGGCGCGATGGCGGGCAGTCACAGGGCCACCAGTGCGTCGAAGAGGTTGTCACCATAGTGGCCGTTGTGGGTGGTGGGCATCGCAGAGCCTAGGCGCGTCGGCTGGAGGCTTACATCAAAGTTGTCCGCAAGCTTCTTGATGACGGTGAACTTGTCGAGGAAACCGACGAGGACCTCGTCGAACAAGGAGACGAAGCTGTCGTCCAAGCGGCCCCTCGCCCTGGCAGCCTCAAGCAATACTACCTGGAGACGTTCCTCGGTGCCGGGCTGCAGGCCGACATCGTGGACCATCTGGCACAGCCAGCTGATGCTCGCGCTCATGGCCTCCATGGGTCTAGCTTAGCTTCTAGTCAACTGATCTTGTGATTCGAGTGATCACTCTTGCCCTTGGTTAGCATGCGTAGGTGCGTAGTATTTTGTACTACTCCTCGGCCCTCTACTGCACCTGCCTTTGGCTGTATGATAGGTGGGCCAGTCACCCCCTGGGCCCACGTGTCATTCACCCAAATGCAATTGCCGTAAGTCAATGAAGCTGCGCCCCCTCCGTGCCGGTGCAGTATAGTCATCTCACAGGAGCTCTAGTTGGGCCAAACGAGAGAAGTTTGATGTTTACTGGTTTATTGGTCCCCTTTGCATTTTGTGCCAAGTTTTGACCTTTGATTTAACTAATAAAATGTTAATGCATGTAAACAAAAATGTTGTCTAAGTCACCTTACAAAAACCAAATAATCCCAAAATACTTAGGCACGGTGCATTAACTCCCTCCTTGTTTCTTATTTCATGACATATCAACCAATGAGAGATGTGGGGCGTGCATGCTTTCAATGACTTGAGACTACCAAACATGACATGCAGTGTTTAGTTCATTGCATGTAATCCTATTAGTACTCTAGTTAGGAAAAAACATTAAGTTCTCTCGCCGATAGGAATAAAACACCATGTATTTATTTATAGAGGGTGTAGTACATTTTTTGTGACATGCATTACTAGATATTGCTAGTCAAATACTAAAATCCAGATGGACGTGGTAGTACTCCTAAATCCAGACGGTGGTGCTACAAGTACTAGTAGTAGTACTACCAATGTAGTAGTAGGAGTACTAGCACTGTACTACCCGTTGGTCAAATTATTACGTGCTGCTCCTCACAGTGAAGTGACAAGACCATGCGCCGGAGATGACACCTAAGTATAGGCGCCGTGTTCGGCATACCATAGTCAGCCTCACCGTCTGTAGTCACTATCATCATGGCTGTAGAGCTAGCCTGCTTACAACTAGCCCTGTTCGACATAATTTCCCGTGCGTAGATGCCCGTGCATTGCACGGAACACCAAGATTGGGGGTGGACGGTTCCGCCAGCGGCCATCGCGCCAGATTTTTCCACGGCCTTCTAGATGTGGTGGGGAGGAGATAAGGCTGATTGTGAGAGACAAGGAGTTGTTTATAAATAGGGAACAAGTGTAGGCATCTTTTTGCAAAAATGGAGAAGCTTGGTTTGTATGCGTCAGATCTAGATCCGATGGCTATTGGTGAAAGATGGGAGGCACAACATCATCACCAACTCAGGACCTGTTTGATTCGCAGGATTTTGAAAACGCAGGAATAGGACACGACAATATGACAAGTTTCAAACTGATATTACAAATGTTAGGAGTAATGCTACACCAACGAAGAGGGAATTACTAGGAAGTTTATGTAAGAACTTTCGTTACTTTAGGTGGATGCAGCATTATCGTACAAACTAAAATCCACCGCCCTGTCAAGTCACTAATGGGAAAATAAGTTCTCGAGTCTCTGGCCACTTGATGTTTCAAAAACAAATTCAGCTTCTACGGAGACTTCGTCATTTAGGCTTAGACGCTTGCGGTGATCAGCACAGCATTCATTGTTGCACCAGAGAACACCAAACCTCATTACCTTGAGCACACTTGCCCCCAGAACAAAGAACCTGGCCAATTTAATCTCAGATGTGCTGCTTCGGTAGTCGATCAAATCAATTTTTGTAAGATGGAGATCAAGGCATCCGATGAGATTGTTATAGTGCAGTACATTTTTCACTTTCAGGTCTTTTTTTATCTGCAAAAGAAGAGAACATATTAGAGCAGTGGCTGCATAAGATTTCCGTGTCATCAAGAGGTACCAATATCATTCGCTCATACAATAGGGTTGGCTGGCTAGTGATATTTTTTCACTCTCTGTCTCTCTGTCTCTCTCTCTCTCTCTCTCTCTCTCTCTTTCTGTTTCCTCTCATTTAACTAGGAGCACATGAAGAGCTTGGGAATTTGTTGCCTTCCACTATGTGGCCGATGCCATATTTCACAAAAGTATGCCACATAATACGCATCAATGTCAAATCAAAAGATTTTGGCACCGCTCTCGCGATGTGAGAGAGTTGGCACCGATGTGCACACAGACCCACATGTATAAACAAATCAATCAAACCAACTACACCAGCCTCTCACTCTCCCAAACAAGTGTTTTTATTGCCTCAGTCCTCTCTCTCTCCCACGTAGTGTTTTTTCATTGCGTGAGTTAATTTGGCACCGGAGCAAAGTAGGTGATCCAGATTGGGGCACCAGGTGAGCAATGGAGGGGCATCAATGCCAAATGCATCACAAGTGAATTTGGCACATGTTTTGGCCTACATAGCCCACTTTTGTACTCCCTCCATCCCAAAATTTTTTTCTTAAATTTTTCTAAATATGGATGTATCTAGTTACATTTTAGTGTTAGATACATCTGTATCTAAACAAATGTAAGACAAGAATTTTGGGACGAAGGGAATACTACCTCGTATTTAGTATAAAATTTTGACCATAGATTTACCTAAGAAAATGCCAATGCATGTCACTAAAAATTACACCATTTGAAATTATGTTCAAATACGAATCCAACGATATAGTTCTTAGTGACATGCATTAACATTTTGTCAGTTAAATCTATGGTCAAATTTTGATACTACAAAATTGGAAGAGTAAACCAGGACGGAGGTAGTACTTGCTCTTAGGGTAACCATAGAGTTACTGGAGTAGGCTAAGTTACTTTCCACTATGACTAGCCTAGGCTAATATAGTAGTACAACATAAAAATGATGCAGGTGATCACGTGAGAAAAAAATACTAAAAACATTTCTTTCGGTGCAGTGCGTAGATGCAGTTTTGAACACTACACTTGTCATCGTAATTTGGGAAAATTACAAAAAAAATGAGCTACCTTGTGATTACCATTTACTTATAGGAAAGAAGTTTCACCTCAATGAGTAGCTTCTCTGTGCATGGAAAACATGTAAGGAATCCAACAACTTGATCCAGATTGGGGCCGATAGATTTTAGTGCTAAGATCTTCATTGTGCGCATGGACTGGGTCAAGCTTGTGGGAATCATTTTCTGGAAGACAGTCGTAAATACATCAAGAAGAAATTTAAAAATGTGAATTTCAAGAAGACAAAGAAGAAGATGAGTGTTGTACCTGAACGATTACAGATCCAATAAAGAGTTCGGAGAATTTGGCAGACGAGTACACCAACGCTGTCAATTTCGGCGCGTCAATGACCCTGATTTTTGTTGGACCTTCTAAATCATATACAAGCAATCTCTCAAGGAAAGGCGCATTCTCAATGACCATAACATGGGACAGCTGGAGTGATACCTTCCCAATTGATGTCTTGTTGCGGGGCCAGCAAGACACATAAATCCATCGGAGATTCATCGAGGCGATGTGGAGGCTAATGAACCCGTGGATCTGCTCAAGATGAAGGTACTCAAGCGCAGTACAGCTGTGGAGCAGGTGCTCCATAGCCTTCTTTGAGATGACAACGTCGAAGAGGTCGAGCTGCTTGAGTTGAGGCAGAAGAAGGGCGGGCGCGGCATTAATCTAGGGAAGATAGCAGGAGCTGAAGCTAGTGCAGCGCAGCGTTGGCGTGAGGCGGAGCGCGGACGGCGGCAGAGAGCAAAATCGTCCAGCTTCAAAGCTGAGCTCCTCGAGCTGATCTAGGGCAGGGGATAAGAACCACTCATCGAACTTGGGTTGGACCTTGTAGTTGGTACTGAACATGCGGATGTCAAGGCGTCTGACTGGCCCAGGGTGCGATGAAAGGATCTTGGAGACTGCGGCCATGTGTTTGCAATCCCCGTCGTAGAGGCAGCTATCAACGGTGAGGTTGAGGGGGACGCAGCGCCAGAGGGGGCGACAGTGCCGGGAGACCAGGGCGGTCCGCACGACAGATTTTGTGGGGAGGAGGCCGATGGTGACGAGTAGCATGTCATCGGGGAGGCTGATGATGAAGTCCAGGCTCGCCGGATGCGGTTTTGGCTCGAGCCGCCTCCGCTTGTTGGCTGCCTCGCCGTCCATCTCAACCAGCGGCGACGCCGGTGTACACGTGTGCTGGTGTGTGTTGTGTGCTGGGTGTGCGTGAGTGCATCCTTCTGTGCATGCCGCCACGCAGTGGTGAATTGTGCACGAGTGCGTCCTTCGCGCGCAAGAAGTTTGTCCTCAATGCGTCGTCAATTTACTAGCATGCGGGCTGCTACCCCGAGTGGTTTCAACTTTGTTTACTTCACCGTGTGTCAGATGGGCCTCTAGTTTAATTATTTTCACCCACTGCCACATGGGCCAGCACACGAAGATACAGAACATGAGCTGACAAGGCAGCATGTGGATTGGTTGACAGGTCAACTAAACAATATACGAAGCTATATGCTGACACAGTGAGCGTATAATCCGTCGGTATAGAGAGTTCGAGTGAGAGGGGGGCCCGTGAGAGATAGCAGAGAGAGAGAGAGAGAGAGAGAGAGAGAGAAAGAGCTACTCCCTCCGTTTGATAATGTAGTCCAACATTTTTTAAGTCAAACTTTTGAAACTTTGACCAAGTTTATAAAGAAATTAGTTATATCTACAATACCAAAGATAAATGATAGTATGAAGTAAGTACATGTTGTGATGAATCTAATGATCGTTCCAGATATAAATGTTTTTCTCCACATATACCTGGTCAAACTTTTCTGAGGTTTGACTTTTCAAAAATCCATATGCTTATGGATGTGACAGAGTCCCTAACTAGAGAGAGAGAGAGAGAGAGAAAGAGTGAAAAAAGTGTGTGTGCGTGTGTGAAAGAGACATGGACAACACACAATAAAAGTAGAGAAAAGGCATGCATGTCTTATGCAAACATATCACACATGCATCTTCGACAACGGAGGCAAGGTGAGGAGATAGTGTGTGGTTATTTGGAACCGAGAGAGCAAGACCCCTAGCACGTGGCCAAGAGGGATCTGACAAACAAGGGAGAGAGGTCGAGAGAGACGTACGGAGAAAATGCAGACATGGGGAGGAGAGAGTGTATGTTTGTCATAGAGAGATCCCCTGGAGATCGTGATGGGACTACATGGGTGGGAGATCGAGTGACAAGGTGTGTGCGCGATAAAAGATGCCCCGAGAGATATCGAGATAGACGTATGGATGGAAGGACACAGTACGTGTGTTCCTGATGGCTAGTAAGAGATAATCATACTTAGGAGGGGGGAGTGCTTGCGCCTATGATGGAGTGAGGGATGAAAGGATCGATATGGTTGACTAGAGGGGGGGGGGGGTGAATAGGCAACTACCAATTTTTACTTTTCTTTACCAAATTAAACTTTGCATCAAAGTAGGTTGTCTAGATGTGCAACTAGGTGAGCAACCTATATGATGCAATAACAACAAGCATACAAGCAAGCAAGGGAAGAAACACTAAAGAGCTTGCACAAGTAAAGGTAAGAGATAACCAAGAGTGGATCCGGTGAAGACGAGGATGTGTTACCTAAGTTCCTTCCTTTTGAGGGGAAGTACGTCTCCGTTAGAGCGGTGCGGAGGCACAATGCTCCCCAAGAAGCCACTAGGGCCACCGTATTCTCCTCACGCCCTCACACAATGCGAGATGCCGTGATTCCACTATTGGTGCCCTTGAAGGCGGCGACCGAACCTTTACAAACAAGGTTGGGGCAATCTCCACAACTTAATCGGAGGCTCCCAACAAGACCATGAAGCTTCACCACAATGGACTATGGCTCCGTGGTGACCTCAACCGTCTAGGGTGCTCAAACACCCAAGAGTAACAAGATCCGCTAGGGATGAGTGGGGGAATTGAAAATCCCTTGGTGGAAGTGTAGATCGATGCCTTCTCAACCACTCCCGAGCGAATCAACAAGTTTGATTGGCTAGAGAGATAGATCGGGTGAAAATGGAGCTTGGAGCATTTAATGGAGCTTGAGCAATAAATGGAGCTTGGGGGAGGAAGAGGTAAGTCAAAGAGAAGAAGGGGACTCCCTTTTATAGTGGAAGCAACAATCCAACCGTTGCCCCCCACCAACCAGCCCCGCACAGGGCGGTACTACCGCTGGGAGGGGGCGGTACTACCGCCAGGACAGCGGTACTGCCACGCCAGCCAGCGGTACTGCCGCGCCAGCCAGCGGTACTGCCGCGCTGAGGAGACTAGTAGGGAAAGTGCCCAAACGCGGTACTACCGCGGTGGTAGGGGCGGTACTACCGCTCCTGGAATGGTACTACCGCCTCTACAAGCGCAACTAGTGCCGCAAAACCCGACACGAGAAAAATACCTCTCGAATCGAGGCGGTAGGAGCCAGACTGCCCAGCGGTACTACGGCAGCGGGGTCACGGGCGGTACTACCGCTGTGGAGCGGTACTGCCGCTTGTGACCCTTCGGCCGTACTACCGCTGGCAGTGCGGTACTACCGCTGGGGCGCGCGCGCGAGAGAGAGAATCTCCCAAAGATGCTGAGGACAAGGCGGAGGTACCAGGCACCCCAGCGGTACTACTGCTGTGGAGCCACGGGCGGTACTACCGCTGTGGAGCGGTACTGCCGCTTGTCTCCTCAGCGGTACTACGGCTGGGTTGCGTGGTACTACCGCTTGGACCCAGACATGACAAGGAAGAGAGGAGAGGTCTCTTCAATGGAATGGAGATGCTCGGAGGGTGAGAAGCTGATGTGTACATGATGATTCCACCCATGCAATACTCCAGTGGACCCCCTCTTGATAGTACGGTGCCCTCTACGCAACTAGTCCACCGAGAAAGAAACGAAAGAGCTACACCGTCTTGAAATACACTCCGAGGGGAAGAAAGCGTCTCGTGCCAGGGGAGAATCTGTGAATTATTCAAAGCACAAGATTAGTACGCAAACATGTTGTCATCAATCACCAAAACTACCTTGAGAGAGATATGCCGTAACAATCTCCCCCTTTTTGGTGGATTGATGACAACTAGGGATTTGCGCAAGGAAAAGAAATAAAAAAAAGAAAACTAAGAACTACAAAATATATACGGGCTCCCCCATAACGTGTCCACCTAGATATGGCACGACACACACATTCGGATCAACACTCCCCCTATATTTTATAGTCCAACAATACTAAGCACAAGATATATGAGAGAAGAGAATAAACAGGACAAGCATGCATCTCATAATAAACTACAGTACTCTGAATAGACGTAAGTATGGCTAGAACTTAGGTCTCACACCAAGCCAAACCAAATAAAAACACCGAGAGAACACACAAGAAACCACAAGACGACTCAACGACTCAAAGCACGGCAATAACACAAATCCCTACACTCTCTCCCCCTTTGGCAGCGAGACACCAAAAGGGCAAAGAGTGACGCTACGACTCCAGGTGATGGGAAGATGAAGATCTCGAACATCACATCTCTGCATCTTCATCGTGGGTCGAAAACTGCTCGGCATCAGAGTCGGTCCAATGGCAATTCTGATGAATCCAGTCCTCCTCTTCAGTGATCTGACCCTCAGACCCACTGGCAACTCTTGCTCCCATCTGACGCATGAGCTCCTTGTGGCGCGTCCTGGCATGCTTCTCTGCCACATGAGTCATGTACTGACCATGAGACTCCATGCAGAAAAGCTTCTTCATCTTGCGCTTAAGCTTCTGTGCCCACGACGGTTCTGTACTAGAGGGGCCAAAGTCCTCCTCATGATCATCAGTAGCAGCCCCACCCTCGGTCCCCATGGCAGCAGCAGCAGCAGACGGATCCCCCATGGCAGCAGCAGCAGGGACCCCCTGTGGCAGTAGTAGCAGATGGACCCCCTGTGTGAGGTGCTGTCGAATTGTCCTTCTTCCTCAGACGCTTGATCTCATGAGAAACCAAATCTCCAGTTTCTAGCAACACTCTGGGATAAGTCTGTGCCCAGGCCCTCTCAATGAGCCTCATGATGAATGGACCATATATAGGGCACTTGCGCTCAGACACGGCAGAGAGAAGTTCAGACCACATGACATGAGAAATATCCACGCTCTCTCCAGTGCTTGCTTCCTTCTCATGCTGACAGAAAAGGAGCATGTCCACGAGGTAAGAGTGGACCATATCTAGATTCCCGGTCCGAGGGAAGAGAGTCTCATGGAAGATGCGATGAAGAATGTCCAGATACGGAGACAACTCATAGGTCTTCTTCTCAGTTACTGGGTGAACTTTCACAGTGCAGTAGGGCCAAAGGGCTTGCTTGTGGGTGGACGTAGCATTGCAGTGAGGGCGGAAACCGACAGGAGTCTCAAGCCCATGATCCACCACATCAAGTAACTCCATGAAAGCCTTCCACTTGACAGAAAGCAGCTTGCCATTGGTCATCCATGTCAGAGTCCTGTCGACATCCGTCCCAAGATGGACGGTGGCATAGAATTGAGCCACTAAATCCGCATCGAAATCCTTGTTGAATTGCATGATCCTGAGAATGTTCAGCTGAGTGCACATCTAAAGGGCTTCGCCAAAGTACTCCGGGTCCTTCTCCATAGCATCAGTGTCAATGGAGCGAACATCAACAAAAAGATTCTTCTTGGCCTCGATCACATCAAAGTAGATGGCAAACTGAAAATGGTTCCAGAACGGGCGGTTGACCAAAGTGGGTTCTTGGTCCACCGCATAGGGGTTGCGGCGACGCTTCTCCCAAAACACCCTATTGGTCATCTCAGTCACAGTCTTCCCCTTGGGCTTGTTGGCGGATCCCTTCGATTGCTGAGGAGGTGGAGGAACACTTGCAGATGCACTTGCTGGAGGCGGTTGGGTGCTCGAGGAACCACCGGCTTGCTCTGAGGTGCGGTAGCGTTTTGATGTAGCACGCCCGGGGTTGATACGGCGACCTTGCTGCTCGGAATGGTCATCACCTGGAGCCAAACACAAGAACACGCAAAACAACCAGAAAGAACGAGCATAAGCCAACAAACTCAACAAAAATGATCAAGGTACGGCAGGAAAATGATGGAAATTGGCATGCAGCGGTAGTACCGTGACATGCCTGCGATAGTACCGCCCCAAGCGGTAGTACCGCCTCAAAGAGAGCGATAGTAACGCTCGAGGTCAAGCGGTAGTACCGCTCCAATGAGAGCGGTAGTACTGCTCGAGGCGGAGAAACATCAGTTTCCTATAGCACGAGGCGGTGAAACAACGGTTTCCTACTACCGTGGTCAGATCCGGCACTACCGGCCTACCAAATTCAAAAATATTCCTACCAAACTCTAATCGAGATAGTCTAGTTGCCTTCTCCAACCAACCCAAGCTTAGATTTGGCCAAAAATCTAGAGATGCAACCACCATTGCCCTAAGAAACAAGAACTGAAAACGAGACAAAACGAAAGAAGGAACGGGGGCAATACCGGCATCCATGGCAAGAGATCGAGGTGGGGATCGACTCCACCAAAGGAAATGGAGAGGGACGCCCCGGAGACGGAGATCCGCCGGAGCCCTCGCGCGGCGAGTGGAGGCTGGAGAGAGGAAGAGAAAAGAGGGGGCGAAGTGAATGGGTATGGGGGAGAAGAAACCTCCCCCTGCCCCGACTTAACCCCCTAGTCCCGTCCCTCAGCGGTAGTACCATGCTGGGGGGCGGTAGTACCGCTTACGAGCGGTAGTACCGCGCACCACCAGCGGTAGTACCGCCCAGCACGCCACGGCAACTAAACAAACACGGCTTTTGCTCGACGGAACGACAAAAACGGCAAGAGAAAGAGCACACCAGCAAACGACCAAGACACACCTCTTCAAAAGAGGGCGGTGGCCGAGGCCACCTATGTTTGAGTCAAAAGGTATGGTGCCGCGAAGATTTTAACCTTGGGCCCATGACCAAAACTCGTCTTTGAAGCACAAGTACCATCAACAATGGCTAAAGTGAAAGACTTGATCAATTTATGCATAATGGGGGGAGGGAGAGTTCATTGAGAGAACAACACTCCCCCTATGTCCATGCCTACACCTAAACTAGACAACAAAATGAGCATGGTGGGGTGTGCAAGGGTTCATGCCACATTGCTCGAATCAATGATATTTAGCTCATGCCTTAACTCGCGAAATCTTGTTTCATCCAAGGACTTCGTGAAAATATCTGCAAGGTTGTCATGAGTGTTGACATAGTTGAGCTCGATCTCTCCTCGCCTAATGTGATCCCGGATGAAGTGATACCGAATCTCAATATGCTTCGTCTTGAAGTGTTGCACCGGGTTGAGAGAGATCTTGATGGCACTTTCATTGTCACACCAAAGAGGCACTTTGTCTCAAGTGACACCATAATCCTTCAAAGTTTGCCTCATCCATAGGAGTTGTGCACAACAACTACCGGCAGCAACATATTCCGCCTCAGTGGATGAGAGAGACACACAACTTTGCTTTTTGGAAGACCAACTTACCAAAGAGCAACCAAGGAATTGGCACCCTCCAGAAGTGGACTTCCTATCCACTTTGTCTCCCGCCCAATCGGAATCTGAGTACCCTACAAGCTTGAAGTTTGATCCTCTTGGGTACCATAAGCCAAAGTTTGGGGTATGAGCCAAATATCGAAAGATTCGTTTGACCACCACATAGTGACTTTCCTTAGGTGCGGCTTGAAACCGTGCACAAATTCCCACACTCAACATGATGTCCAGTCTAGATGCACAAAGGTAAAGCAAGGATCCAATCATGGAACAATATACCTTTTGATCCACCCCTTTACCATTGGGATCTAAGTCAAGTTGGCACTTGGTGGGCATTGGAGTGGAAGCCGGCTTGACGTCACTTAGCTTGAATCTCTTGAGCATGTATTGAGTGTATTTGGATTGATTGATGAAGGTTCCTTCTCTTCTTTGCTTCACTTCGAACCCTAGAAAGAACTTCAACTCTCCCATGGAGGACATCTCGAACTTTGAGGTCATGAGAGCGGCAAATTCTTCATTGAAAGCTTCGTTAGGAGAACCAAAGATAATATCATCAACATATAATTGGCACACAAATAACTCCCCTTTGACCTTCTTAGTAAAAAGAGTGGGGTCGATTAGCCCAACTTCAGAACCACGGTCTTGTAACAACTCGGTAAGGTGGTCATAGCACGCACATGGGGCTTGTTTAAGGCCATAGAGCGCCTTATCGAGTTGATACACATGATCGGGAAAGTAGGGATCCTCGAACCCGGGGGGTTGCTTGACGTAAACCAATTCATTAATAGGACCATTAAGAAAAGCACTCTTCACATCCATTTGTTGTAACTTAAAGTTATGATGAGAAGCATATGCAATCAACATGTGAATGGATTCAAGACGAGCAACGGGAGCAAAGGTTTCACCATAGTCGATACCCTCGACTTGGGAGTAGCCTTGTGCTACCAAACGAGCCTTGTTGCGAATGATAATCCCATGGGCATCTTGCTTGTTCTTAAATATCCACTTGGTTCCTATGACATTGTGATTCCCGGTTGGTCTTGGCACCAATCTCCGCACTTTGTTGCGCTCAAAGTTGTTGAGTTCTTCATGCATGGCATTGAGCCAATCCGGATCTTCTAGTGCTTCATAGACCTTGTGGGGTTCCACACAAGAGACAAACGCGTGATGCTCACAATAATTTGCTAATTGTCTACGTGTGCTTACCCCCTTTCTTAAGCTTCCAAGCACATTCATCATGAGATGATCCTTGGTGGAGAGCTTGGAAGCTACCTTGGCGGCACGACGCTCTAATTCCTCCTCGGGGGTGAGACGAGGAGTGGTCACTTGATCATCTTGAGCGTCGTCTTGGGCTTGTTCTTGTTCTTGAACTTGCTCGGAGGAGAGAACTTGACCTTGGGCATCACTTGATGTGTCAACACCGTCTTGAGCGTGCTCTTGCCCTTGGTCATGTTCTTGAGGATGAGAGCCTTCATGTTGTTCTTCGAAAGTGTGTGGGCCTTGGGTTGGTGATGGCTCCACTTGAGTGGAGCTTTGTCCTTCTCCTTTGGCCACAAGGGGTTCCTCAATGGGTAGGATAAAGCCAACACCCATTCTTCTTATGGCTTGGGGAGGAATTTCATCACCTACATCACAAGTGCCACTTTGCTCCACTTGGGAGCCGTTATTCTCATCAAACTCCATGTTACACGTCTCCTCAATAAGTCCCGTGGGTGAGGACACGGTAAGCATGAGAGTTTGTAGCATAGCCAACAAATATGCCCTCATAAGCTCTAGCCTCAAATTTAGACAACCGAACACCTTTCTTGAGAATGAAACACTTACACCCGAATACCCAGAAGTACTTGAGGTTGGGCTTGTTACCGGTGAGTATCTCGTATGGATTCTTGTTCAAGCCCTTGCGGAGGTAGAGCCGATTGGATGCATGACACACGGTGTTGATGGCTTCGGCCCAAAAGTTGTACGGAGACTTGAACTCCGCCATCATGGTCCTTGCCGCATCCATCAACGTCCGGTTCTTCCTCTCTGCAACACCGTTTTGTTGAGGGGTGTATGGTGCGGAATATTGATGCTTGATTCCATCATCACTAAGAAATTCATCCAAGGTGTAGTTCTTGAACTCGGTGCCGTTGTCACTTCTTATTGTCAAGATCTTTGCATTGTGTTGACGTTGTGCTTCATTTGCAAAGTCAATGACGGTTTGTTGGGTCTCGCTCTTCCTCTTGAAGAAATACACCCACATGTACCTTGAGTAGTCATCCACAATCACCAAGCAATACTTCCTACCTCCAAGACTATCGAAGGACGGGGCCCAAAGAGATCCATGTGAAGGAGCTCCAAGGGCCTCTTTGAATAAATGATAGTCGTGGGAGGGTGAGCCTTCTCATGTAGCTTTCCTTCGATACAGGCACTGCAAGCACGATCTTTAGCAAAACTAACATTCGTTAGTCCACGGACATGGTCCCCCTTGAGGAGACTTTGCAAATATCTCATATTGACATGGGCTAAACGGTGATGCCAAAGCCATCCCACATCAACTTTAGCCATTAGGCATGTCGCGGTCTTAGTGGGTCGCTCCGAAAAGTTAATCACATATAGACCGTTCTCGACATGCCCAACAAAAGCTACTTTAAGAGTCTTGCTCCACAAGAGGGCCACGGTATCGATATCAAAGAAAGTGGCAAAGCCCATGATTGCAAGTTGACGAATGGAAAGTAAATTGTATGCAAGGGACTCAACAAGCATGACCTTCTCGATCGTGAGATCATGAGAGATGACCACCTTGCCAAGTCCCAATACCTTAGAAGATGAGGCGTCACCCCACTCGACATTGGTGGGCATAGATGGAACTTTGTGCACGTCCACCACCAAGTCCTTGCTTCCGGTCATATGATTTGTAGCTCCGCTATCGAGCAACCATGATCCACCCCCGGAAGGAAACACCTACAAGAGATCAATGCTTGGTTTTAGGTACCCATTTTGTAATGGGTCCTTTGATGTTAGTAACAAGGGTCTTAGGAACTCAAATAGACCATTCAATGTACTCATGAAGAGAGCCAACAAATTTGGCATAAACATGCCCATCACTAGCACGGCATAACACATAACAAGGGTTAAAATCACCGGCTTTGTTGAGAGGGGTGATGAGGGAGTCCTGGATTAGGGGGTGTTCGGGTAGCCGGACTATACCTTCAGCCGGACTCCTGGACTATGAAGATACAAGATTGAAGACTTCGTCCCGTGTCCGGATGGGACTTTCCTTGGCATGGAAGGCAAGCTTGGCGATGCGGATATTCAAGATCTCCTACCATTGTAACCGACTTTATGTAACCCTAACCCTATCCGGTGTCTATATAAACCGGAGGGTTGTAGTCCGTAGGCAATCAACTCCATATACAACAATCATACCATAGGCTAGCTTCTAGGGTTTAGCCTCTTTGATCTCATGGTAGATCTACTCTTGTACTACACATATCATCAATATTAATCAAGCAGGAGTAGGGTATTACCTCCATCGAGAGGGCCCGAACCTGGGTAAAAAACATCTTGTCCCTTGTCTCCTGTTACCATCCGGCCTTGACGCACAGTTTGGGACCCCCTACCCGAGATCCGCCGGTTTTGACACCGACATTGGTGCTTTCATTGAGAGTTCCTCTGTGTCGTCGCCTTTAGGCCCGATGGCTCCTTTGATCATCAACGATGATACAGTCCAGGGTGGAACTTTTCTCCCCGGACAGATCTTCGTCTTTGGTGGCTTCGCTCTGCGGGCCAATTCACTCGGCCATCTGGAGCAGATCGAAAGCTACGCCCGTGGCCATCAAGTTAGGTTTGGAAGCTTAAACTACACGGCTGACATCCGCGGAGACTTGATCTTCGACGGGCTCGAGCCACGGCCAAGCGCGCCGCACTATCTTGAGGGGCACGATCTAGCTCTGCCCCTGGACAGTGTCCTGGAGGCCGCACACGCATCGGTTCCGACCCCCACCTCGGAGCCTATTGCGCCAATCGAGGATGAGCGGTTGGACGTCACCTCAGGGGCTGCGATCCCAAAAGCGATCGAGCCGAACGCTAGCCCCGCACTCTGCACGACCCGTGACTCCGAGGATCCGGACTCCTTTCCGGACTCCGAACCCCCCGCGCCCCTGCCAATCGAATCCGATTGGGCGCCGATAATGGAGTTCACCGCCGCAGACATCTTTCAGCATTTGCCTTTTAGCGACATCCTGAATTCTCTTAAGTCTCTCTCTTTATCAGGGGAGCCCTGGCCGGACTACGGTCAGCGGGGATGGGATACGGACGATGAGGAAATTCAAAGCCCACCCACCACCCACTTTGTAGCCACTTTCGATGATCTAACCGACATGCTTGACTTCAGCTCCGAAGACATCGACGGCATGGACGACGATGTAGGAGACGAACAGGAACCAGCACCTGTAGGGCGCTGGAAGGCCACCTCGTCATATGACATATATATGGTGGATACTCCAAAAGATGGAGATGGCGATGGAACAGTGGGGGATGACGCCCCCAAGAAACAGCCGAAGCGTCGGCGTCAGCGACGCCGCTCTAAATCCCGCCAAAGCAAAAACGGTGATTCCGGCACGGGAGATAATACTACCCCGGATAACGCCGAAGAACACCCACCTCAGCAAGATTCGGCATAGGAAGACGGAGAAGCCAGCCCTCATGAGAGAGCGGCAGACCGAGAGGTCGAGGATGATAACTATACGCCTCCCTCCTAAGACGAGGCAAGCCTCGATGACGACGAATTCGTCATACCATCAGACCCCGCCGAACAAGAGCGTTTTAAACGCAGGCTTTTAGCCATGGCAAGCAGCCTCAAGAAAAAGCAGCAACAGCTTAAAGCTGCCCAAGATTTGCTAGCTGACAGATGGACTGAAGTCCTTACGGCCAAAGAGTATGAACTCGAACGCCCCTCCAAGAGTTACCCGAAGCGCAGGCCGCTACCCCGATCAGAGGAGGAAGCACCTACATCACCAGCGCATGACATGGCAGACCGGCCACCTCACGGCCGCGACGGAGAGGCCTCTCGGCCCTCCACCCAAGCCATGCCCCGACGCCGCTCAACTAAGGCACGGGAAAATGCGCCCGACCTGTGAGACATACTGGAGGATAAGGCAAGACAAACAAGATTGATCTACGGATCGCGCAGGTTCCCTACGGCATGTGGCAATGATCTTCACTCCGGATACAACAAATCTGGCCGGGCCGAACACAACAGACATAGCGCTTCCGAGCTACGTCGTGATATAGCCCAGTATAGAGGCGCCGCACACCCGCTATGCTTCACGAACGAAGTAATGGATCATAAAATCCCAGAGGGTTTCAAACACGTAAACATCGAATCATACGATGGCACAACAGACCCGGCAGTATGGATCGAGGATTATCTCCTTCACATCCACATGGCACGCGGCGATGATCTACACGCCATCAAATACCTCCCACTCAAACTTAAAGGACTGGCCCGGCATTGGCTTAACAGCTTGCCAGCAGACTCAATCGGTTCTTGGGAGGACCTGGAAGCCGCATTCCTCGACAACTTCCAGGGCACTTACGTGCGACCGCCGGATGCCGACGACTTAAGCCACATAATTCAGCAGCCAGAGGAATCGGCCAGACAATTCTGGACACGTTTCCTAACAAAGAAAAACCAAATAGTCGACTGTCCGGATGCAGAGGCCCTAGCAGCCTTCAAGCATAACATCCGCGACGAGTGGCTTGCCCGGCACCTGGGACAGGAAAAGCCGAAATCCATGGTAGCCCTCATGACACTCATGACCCGCTTTTGCACGGGAGAAGACGGCTGGCTAGCTCGCAGTAACAACCTATCAAAGAACCCTGGTAATTCGGATACCAAGGACAAAAGTGGCAGGACACGTCGGAATAAGCAAAAACGCCGCGTTAATAGTGACAGCAATGAAGACACGGCAGTCAATGTCGGATTCAAAGGCTATAAATCCGGTCAGTGGAAAAAGCCATTCAAAAAGAATACTCAGGGCCCGTCCAGTTTGGACCGAATACTCGATTGCTTGTGCCAGATACATGGCACCCCCGAAAGGCCAGCCAATCACACTAACAGGGATTGTTGGGTGTTCAAGCAGGCAGGCAAGTTAAGGGCCGAAAACAGAGACAAGGGGCTGCACAGCGACGACAAGGAGCCCAAGCCGCCGAACAACAATGTACAGAAGGGCTTTCCCCCACAAGTGCAGACGGTGAACATGATATACGCAACCCACATTCCCAAGCGGGAGCGGAAGCGTGCGCTACGGGACGTATACGCGATAGAGCCAGTCGCCCCAAAGTTCAACCCATGGTCCTCCTGCCTGATCACTTTTGATCGAAGGGACCATCCCACTAGCATCCGTCATGGCGGCTTCGCCACATTGGTTCTCGACCCAATCATCGACGGATTTCATCTCACAAGAGTCCTCATGGACGGCGGCAGTAGCCTGAACCTGCTTTATCAGGATACAGTGCGAAAAATGGGCATAGATCCCTCAAGGATTAAGCCCATAAGAACGACCTTTAAAGGCGTTATACCAGGTGTAGAATCCAATTGTACAGGCTCAGTAACACTTGACGTGGTCTTTGGATCCCCAGACAATTTCCGAAGCGAAGAGTTAATCTTCGATATAGTCCTGTTTCGCAGTGGCTATCACGCCCTGCTCGGACAAACCGCATTTGCAAAGTTCAATGCGGTGCCGCACTATGCATATCTCAAGCTCAAGATGCCAGGCCCTCGAGGAGTAATTACGGTCAATGGAAACACCGAACGCTCCCTCCGTACGGAGGGGCATATGGCGGCTCTCGCAGCGGAGGTACGAAGTAGCCTTCTCAGGAAATTCTCCAGTCCGGCCATTAAAAAGCCAGACACTGCCAAGCGCGCCCGGAGTAACCCACAGCAGGACCGCCTGGCACACTCTGAGCAAGCGTAGCAATGCGGCCCCAACCCCAGCTATCGCGACATAGCGAAACCAGTACCTCGTGTACATAACTACGCCCTTGAAATACCATGGGCACAGGGGAAGGGGCACAATAACGGCACGCCTAGAATACGGCTTAAAACGTACTAGGGGCTGCCGGATTCTCTTTTTAATTTTTTCTTACCTTCAGGACTCCATACTTCGGACGACCTGTTCGGCAATTCGACTGCCGCACAAACGATGCAAGATCCAGGGAGGCAGACAAGCCATGCCGCACTATGGAACTCCCAGGTGGTCTTTGTTACGAGCGGTATACCTGTTTTAAATACAATTCCGCGGCCTGCCCCCGGTCAGGACATACTGAATAGTCCAATATCTTTTGCTTACCGCACTATTTGTATCGTTCGGCTTTGATAAATAGCCTTTATATAAACAATGCATAGCTTTTGTCTATTTTCTGCATTACTCTCTTTTATATATGTTCATTAATGACATGTTGCACCCGTACACTATGGTACGGCAAGTACGCCAGGGGCTTCAGTACCCTTTAATATGGTGTGAGAAGTCCGTACACTTTCACAAGTGCGGCACCCCGAACTTATAGCACTATATGCATCGGCTCCGAATCATGATTTGGGTCAATAGTTGGGTTTGCCCGGCTCCTATGTTTTGGTGCCTTACGTTCCGCTCTATCGGCTAAGGTAGCACTAGGAGAACCACTGCGATTGTGCCCCGGTTGAGATGGGTTAAGCACCTCAGTGGAGAAAGCTAAAACTGACTGTCATGATGAGGCGAGAGACCGGTCGCTGTTCGAGAGGTTTTTCGAGTCCCTAAAGACTTATGCCGCTTTGAGCGAGGAGCCGGATTTGTCCGGCCAAGGCGTGGATAGCGCCCCGAACTCGGTCTTCCGAACTAGGGGCTTCGCCGAGATATAAAATTATAAAGTTTTATGGCTAAGTGAGAGTGTTCAAGTATTATAGTCTGATTGCTTCCGAACTAGGGGCTTCGCCGAGATATAAAATTATAAAGTTTTATGGCTAAGTGAGAGTGTTCAAGTATTATAGTCTGATTGCCTGGTTCATCGTGCTGAGCGCCTCCCTCGAAGGACCCAACCATGGGAAAAAGAGCGCTCAGGTTTATCACCGAACACCCCAGCACTAGTGGCATGGGGGCAGAAGCCGATGATTGGCCATCTCTCAATTTTTTATAAACGGCCGCATAGAAAATAATATTTTAAATTCAATAAGCATTGCTTAGCGCATATGAACAAGTTTTCAGCGCACAGGATAAAAACGAGCGAGTTTATTCAAAAATTACATCCTTGGTACATTCATCCGCCACAAGGCGGGCACCTGCAAGAACATCCTTATAATAGTTCTCGAGCTTGCGATGCTCCTTCCCCGGCGGCGGCCCGTCCCTCACAAGCTTTTCACCATCTAGCTTACCCCAGTGCACCTTTGCACGGGCAAGGGCCCTACGGGCACCTTCGATGCAGACGGAGCGCTTGATGACCTCGAGCCTTGGACAGGCCTCCACCAGCCGCTGCACCAGCCTGAAGTAGCTCCCAGGCAGGGCCTCTCCAGGCCACAGCCGAACTATGAAGCCTTTCATGGCCTGTTCGGCCGCCTTGTGCAGCTCGACCAGCTGTTTCAGCTGGTCGCTCAAGGGCACAGGGTGTCCGGCCTCAGCATACTGAGACCAGAACACCTTCTCCATCGAGCTGCCCTCTTCAGATCGGTAGAATGCGGCGGCGTCGGATACGCTGCGGGGAAGATCTGCGAATGCCCCTGGAGAACTCCGGATTCAGGTAAGTAACAGGTAGTTACTTTTATAGTTCTGCTTTGCATAAAGAATGCCTTACCCACTGCTATCTTCTTCATATCCTCCAAATCTTGGAGGGCCTTTTGGGCTTCGGCCTTGGCAGACTTGGCAGTCTCAAGGGCCGCCGCGAGCTCGGACGCTTGGGTCTTTGACTCAAGCTCCAAACTCTCATGTTTTTTCATGAGAGCCTGAAGCTCTTGCTGCACCTCGCCGACCTGAGCCCCAAGTTTCTCTCGCTCGGTGTGCTCCGCGGCCGTTTTCTTTTCGGCCTCGGGCAGTGCCTGCTTGAGGGTCGCCACCTCAGTCATGGCCCCTATAATAAGCAGTGCAATCCTGTTATTTTTTGCAATCACGCCTCTCTATAGGCACTTTTTCTGTAAGGTATTTTCTTACCTTCTTTCTCCTCGAGCTGCCGTTTGGCAAGGCCGAGCTCTTGCTCGGTCCGCTCGAGGCCCTGTTTCAGGCCACCCACCTCCGCAGTCAGTTCGGCGGTGGCTAGCAGCGAAGCCTGCATACGCATATTGACTCTTTTTGTTAGACTCCTGTGAAATTTAATAGATCCTCTATTCGGCTTTTCTTTCCGAGCGCCAAACAGAGCATCAGGGGCTACTGTCTATGCGGTTATATTTTTACATTTTTTACTTACCTCGAAGCCTGTTAGGAGGCTAGCGCAAGCTTCAGTCAGTCCGCTCTTGGCGGACTGAACCTTCTGGATCACCGTACTCATAATAGTACGGTGCTCCTCGTTGATGGAGGCGCCGTCAAGCACCTCCAGCAGATTGTCCGGCACCTCCGGTTGGACGGAGGCCACCGGCTCAGAAGGCTTGCTCCTCTGGGAAGGAGTTCGCCTACCGCGGTCCGGAACTGTTGAAGATTCCGGCGCGGTGTCCGGCACAAAGCCGGACTTGGAGCCCTGGGGGGTCTTGTCCCCTTTACTCCTGGGGTCCGGGAGGTCGCCCTGTGGCTCCTCCCGGACCACCTCCTCCTGCCCCGGAGCTCGTTGTGACGCCACTTCAGCGTCGTCCGCAGTGCGGGGGGAGACAGCGGGCGGAACTGAGTTCACGTCCGATGAATCCAGGGAGCCGCTCGACGACTCGCTGAGTTCATCCCGGGGCGGGCTGCATAATTATGTTCGACATTAGGGAAAGCTGTGCAACAAAGGAACATCATGAGTTATTCTGATATCCGAACTTATGATTTTGCCGGACGCTTGGCCCTGTTTGGCCACTCCTCTTTGCCCTCTTCGGCGTTGGGGGCGTAGTCCGACGGAGGGGTCTTCTTTTTCCTAGACCCCTCGGCCTCCCCCGTTGGGGCGGCTTTCCTCTTCTCTCCTCCCCCCGCTGGGGGGGGGGGAGGTTTCTTCTTCCTCCTCCTCGTCTTCACGGGGGGAGTGCATCTCGGACTCGTCGGACGACGAGTCCGACACCACCATATGCCGGGAACTCTTTCGAGTCCCCGTGGCCTTCTTCTTCTTGGCCTTCTTCTCTGGCACCACATAAGGTGTCGGAACCAGCAGCTTCGCTAGTAGAGCGGGGGCTGGGTCTTCGGGCAAGGGAGCCGGACAATTTATCGATCCGGACTTCGCCCGCCAAGCCTGTCAAAGGTAAGGGAGCTTAGATCCTGCATAGAGTCAAACTATGAAAAAACTTAACATCCTGTAAAAGGTTAAAATAGCTTACCTCGCTAGCGTGACGCTGCGAACTATATCCGCAGTCCTCGGAAGCGGATGTGGGAGCCTCGGCGCCTTTGGTTAGCACCTTCCAGACATCTTCATACGTCGTGTCGAAGAGCCTGTTAAGGGTTTGGTGCTGCGCCGGGTTGAACTCCCATAGATTAAAGCCCCGTTGTTGACACGGGAGGATCCGGAGGACGAGCATAACCTGGACTGCATTGACGAGCTTGATCGGCTTCCTCACCAGGGACTGGATGCATGTCTGCAGTCCGGTCACCTCTTTTTCGTCGCCCCATGACAGCCCGTCTCTTTCCAGGACATAAGCCGCGTGGGGGGTCCGGATCGGAACTCGGGGGTTGCGATCCATTTCGGATCGCGCGGCTCGGTGATGTAAAACCACCACAATTGCCACCCCTTCAGGGTCTCCACGAAGGAGCCCTCGAGCCATAGGACGTTGGCCATCTTGCCCGCCATGGCGCCTCCACATTCCGCCTGGCTGCCGCGAACCACCTTGGGCTTGACGTTGAAGGTCTTGAGCCAAAGGCCGAAATGGGGGCGGATGCGGAGGAAGGCCTCGCACACGACGATAAACGCCAAGATGTTGAGGATGAAGTTCAGGGCCAGATCGTGGAAATCCAGGCCATAGTAAAACATGAGCCCCCGGACAAATGGGTGGAGTGGAAAACCCAGTCCGCGGAGAAAGTGGGGAAGGAATACTACCCTCTCATGGGGCCTTGGGGTGGGGAGAAGCTGCCCCTCCTCAAGAAGCCGGTGCGCGATGTCTTTGGACAAGTATCTGGCCTTCCTTAGCCTTTTGACATGGCCCTCCATGACGGAGGAGACCATCCACTTGCCTCCCGCTCCAGACATTGCTGGAGAAGGTTGAGGTGGGAAGTGCGGGCTTAGGCGCTGGAGCTCGAGTGCGCAGGAGATGGATAGGCAAAGGAGGAAGAAGGCGTAGGTAAAAAGGTGGATCCTTATCCCCTTATATGGGCGGATGCGGTTGTGCGTCCCCACCTGCCTAGTAAAACTCGCTTGCCTCCCAAGCGCCATGATAAATGGCGCAGTTGGGTTATCCACGTCCGTATTGATGAGAATCCCGTAAAGGGGGGCTACACGATCTCTGCTTTGACAAGACGTGCCAAGGAAACCGCCTCGCAAAACATGCTGAGGTGGAAAAGTAAAAACGATTCGAGTAAAGGACTTGGCTATAGTGTGATGGCGCACTACGGAATACGTCAGCAGATTTGTTTTGTGTTAATATTATTCCCTCTATGGTGATATGTGGAAGCTTATTTTGCAGAGCCAGACACTACTATTGGTGTTTACAATCTTCTATGAAGGACTTGGAGGAGGAACCCGCCTTGCAATGCCGAAGACAATTTGCGCGCCGGACTCGTCGTCATTGAAGCCTGGTTCAGGGGCTACTAAGGGAGTCCTGGATTAGGGGGTGTTCGGGTAGCCGGACTATACCTTCAGCCGGACTCCTCGACTATGAATATACAAGATTGAAGACTTCGTCCCGTGTCCGGATGGGACTTTCCTTGGCGTGGAAGGCAAGCTTGGCGATGCGGATATTCAAGATCTCCTACCATTGTAACCGTTTATGTAACCCTAACCCTATCCGGTGTCTATATAAACCGGAGGGTTGTAGTCCGTAGGCAATCAACTCCATACACAACAATCATACCATAGGCTAGCTTCTAGGGTTTAGCTCCTTGATCTCGTGGTAGATCTACTCTTGTACTACCCATATCATCAATATTAATCAAGCAGGAGTAGGGTATTACCTCCATCGAGAGGGCACGAACCTGGGTAAAAAACATCTTGTCCCTTGTCTCCTGTTACCATCCGGCCTTGACGCACAGTTCGGGACCCCCTACCTGAGATCCGCCGGTTTTGACACTGGCAGGTGACATTGCCCTTCTTGACATTGTTCTTCTTCTTCTCCTCGGGGGCACTCTCTCCCTCCCTCACAAAGGTTTGCATGAGAGGAGGAGGTCGTTTGGTCTTGTCATTCTTCTTCTTGTACTTGGAGTCGGGCACGTACCCAACCCCTTCCTTGGCCACAACTCCCTTTTGGTTGATCAATAGATCATTGAGGTTCTTCTTGCCTTGTATGCAAGTCGCAAGACCTCTCTCAAGTTGCTCCTTCAACTTAGCATTTTCCTCAACAAGATGTATATGCTCACAACACGGGTTAGTAGCATTTGCATTATCAATTAAAACCATATGAGGAAAAGTTGCTTTCTCCTTAGTTAGCTTCACTTGGAGTTGATCATGAGACTCCTTGAGACTAGCGTGAATACCCTTCAAGGCCTTGTGGGCCTTGTCAAGTATATCAAACTCCTCTTTGAGTCTAGCAAGATCAACCCCAAGTTTGGCCTTCTCGGAATTTAGGACACGAGAAACAATGAGGACATGATCATAATCTTTCTTTAACTTAGCATGATCAACATTGTGTGACTCCTCAAGAGCCAAACGAAGACCACGCTCTTCCTCAAGAGCATTGGAAAGATCCGATATCTCATCGGCATAGTCACGACTACGCCCTTCCATCTTAGAGATGGTGTCTTCGTGAGCCTCGATCATGTCATTGTCTTCACCAAGTTGTTCCAAGAGAGCAACAAAGTGCTTCTTGGATTTTCCCTTGAGTTTGCCCATAAAGGCCTCAAACTCGTTAGCCTCCACATTAGCTCCCTCAAGTTCATTAATTCTATCCGTCGGAGAAGGATGATTAATGATGGTAGTTTTGATATTGGGGGTTACCTTGTTGGTGGCTTTAGCCATGATGCACTTGGCGGTGATGCTCTCATTGGGTGAGTCGAAGAGAGACACCCGTGAAGTCATCGCAATGGCAACGGAGGCCATGGCAACCGACTCATCATCGTCATCATACTCATTGTACTCTTATTGTACAACCAATGCCTTGGGAGGAGTCTTCTTGGTGAATTTGTTCTTGTTGGGGAACGACTTGGCCTTGTCCTTTCGGATGAGCTTGCCACCATTGTCTTCCCTCTTCTCATACGGGCGTTCCGCAACAAAATGACTCACGTTGCCGGAATTGTAGCACATCCTTACACGTTGCTTGCCCCTCGTGCCACTCGAGTTGTTTTTGCTAAAGTTTGGCCTCGAGTTTTTCTTGCTCCAAAATTGCCTTGAAGCAGTGCCATGTGTTCATGATATGCATACTTCGTATCTTCGGGGTTGCTCTCCTCTTCTTCCTCTTCTTCTTCTTCAACGGTGAGCTTGGCCTTCAATGCAAGGTTAGGCTTCTTTGCCCATTGAGACGGGAGCACCGCATTGTCGGCGGTCTTGTCCAAAATGTTCATGGCCACGAACTCATCCAACACTTCGCTTGAGGTCAAAGTGTGGAAGTCCGGTCTTTGACGAATGACGGAGGACATGGCCTTGTGATAGGGCATCATTGCGTTGAGGAATTTGCGCTTGATCCAATTTTCATCCGTGTCCTTGCTCCCGTGATCTCGTAGTGAGACCGCGAGTTTGGTTACTCTTCGCGAAAGCTCACGAGGTTCTTCATCTTCTTTCATTGCAAACTCATCAGCCTCATCTTGTACCACTTCATAGTTGGAGCGTTGAATACTTGCGCTTCCCCGGTAGAGAGAGACAACACAATTCCATGCATCTTTGGCCAAGGTGAAGGGACGAAGATGATGTAGGTCTTCGGGTGGAATTGCATGTTGAATGATGAAGAGAGCATTCTCATTGAATTGATAGTCCACGGCTTCTCGAGGAGTGAAGTTGCTTGGATCATGTGGACAGAAACCTTCTTCAATGATTCTCCAAAGGTTAGTGTTCACATGATTTAAATGACGTTTAAAGCGGTAAACCCAAGAATAAAAATCCTCATTTTTCACAATCTTAGGGGGAGGACCGGCATGATTCAAATGAGGGGAAGGAACTGGTCCACCATAAACAAGTGGTGGTTCCACATGGGCAAAGATGTCGGTGCCATTCTTACCACTAGAAGAAGGAGCCTTTTCACTACTAGCTTCCCCCTTGTCGGGGATAGCATCCGTCACCTTGTTGGCGGGGTCACCCACTTTCAAGGGTGCGGTGGATAGTTTAAGCCCCTCAAGAAATTTAGTAAACATGCTTTCAACTTCGGTCGTCATGGAGGTTTTCAATGTCTCCAAGGCCACATTAAACTCCTCATGAGAGACCGAGGTTCCCCCATCTCCCGTAGATGATATCAGATTCACACTGGAGTGTTCCTCCACACCGTCTATGGTATCAACCATACTCTTTGGATGGTAAAGTCCTTAATAAAGAGATGAGGCTCTGATACCAATTGAAAGGATCGATATGGTTGACTAGAGGGGGGTGAATAGGCAACTACCAATTTTTACTTTTCTTTACCAAATTAAACTTTGCATCAAAGTAGGTTGTCTAGATGTGCAACTAGGTGAGCAACCTATATGATGCAATAACAACAAGCATACAAGCAAGCAAGGGAAGAAACACTAAAGAGCTTGCACAAGTAAAGGTAAGAGATAACCAAGAGTTGATCCGGTGAAGACGAGGATGTGTTACCGAAGTTCCTTCCTTTTGAGGGGAAGTACGTCTCCGTTAGAGCGATGTGGAGGCACAATGCTCCCCAAGAAGCCACTAGGGCCACCGTATTCTCCTCACGCCCTCACACAATGTGAGATGTCGTGATTCCACTATTGGTGCCCTTGAAGGCGGCGACCGAACCTTTACAAACAAGGTTGGGGCAATCTCCACAACTTAATCGGAGGCTCCCAACAAGACCACGAAGCTTCACCACAATGGACTATGGCTCCGTGGTTACCTCAACCGTCTAGGGTGCTCAAACACCCAAGAGTAACAAGATCCGCTAGGGATGAATGGGGGAATCGAAAGTCCCTTGGTGGAAGTGTAGATCGATGCCTTCTCAACCACTCCCGAGCGAATCAACAAGTTTGATTGGCTAGAGAGATAGATCGGGCGAAAATGGAGCTTGGAGCATTTAATGGAGCTTGAGCAATAAATGGAGCTTGGGGGAGGAAGAGGTAAGTCAAAGAGAAGAAGGGGACTCCCTTTTATAGTGGGGGCAACAATCCAACCGTTGCCCCCCACCAACCAGCCCCGCACAGGGCGGTACTACCGCTGAGAGGGGGCGGTACTACCGCCAGGACAACGGTACTGCCGCGCCAGCCAGCGGTACTGCCATGCTGAGGAGACTCCCAAACACGATACTACCGCGGTGGTAGGGGCGGTACTGCCGCTCCTGGAACGGTACTACCGCTCCTGGAACGGTACTACCGCCTCTACAACCGCAACTAGTGCCGCAAAACCTGACACGAGAAAAAGACCTCTCGAATCGAGGCGGTAGGAGCCAGACTACCCAGCGGTACTACGGCAGCAGGGTCACGGGTGGTACTGCCGCTGTGGAGCGGTACTGCTGCTTGTGACCCTTCGGCCGTACTACCGCTGGCAGTGCGGTACTACCGCTAGGGCGTGCGCGAGAGAGAGAGAGAATCTCTCAAAGATGTCGAGGACAAGGCGGAGGTGCCAGGCACCCCAGCGGTACTACTGCTGTGGAGCCACGGGCGGTACTACCGCTGTGGAGCGGTACTGCCGCTTGGCTCCTCAGCGGTACTACCGCTGGGTTGCGCGGTACTACCGCTTGGACCCAGACAGGACAAGGAAGAGAGGAGAGATCTCTTCAATGGAATGGAGATGCTCGGAGGGTGAGAAGCTGATGTGTACGTGATGATTCCACCCATGCAATACCCCAGCGGACCCCCTCTTGATAGTACGGTGCCCTCTACGCAACTAGTCCACCGAGAAAGAAACGAAAGATCTACACCATCTTGAAATACACTCCGAGGGGAAGAAAGCGTCTCATGCCAGGGGAGAATCTGTGAATTATTCAAAGCACAAGATTAGTCCGCAAACATGTTGTCATCAATCACCAAAACTACCTTGAGAGATATATGTCGTAGCAAGGGATTATGGTACTTAGGGGGGTGCGTGTCACATGGAGAGAGAACAAGGGCGGAGAGTGTTGGATGGGTCTATATGTATAGCGCGATCAAGACATGTGTATGTGTGAACCAGGGAGATATAAGGCCAGTTTGGCTTGCGTCCTGAGCATCTTTTGCCTGGCCTAGGGTTGTGGCTGGATTTCATGCACGCTTGTTTGGTTGCTACCCTGTGAAAAAGAAAGCCCACCTGGTCTGGGTTTCCTTGCACTTTAATTAGCCTGGCTGAACTCCAGACATTGCAAGTAGCATGGCCCAGGCGACCGATTCCGAACGCCTGGCCGTGCCTGGTCGTGTGGCCACGAGGCTAACAGCAACATGGATGGATATTAGCATTAAATAATTGATGCATGGATTTATTGATGGGACGTTGATGCTTTGCCTGGCCCAAGCATGAACCAAACGCTTCAGCACCACACAAGCCTGGCCAGGTAGAAATATTTTACATCTCACGTCCACACCAGGCAGTACCGGCTATCAAGGCATGAGGGTCAGGCCACGAACCAAACTGACCAATAAAGTTTGAGAGAGATTGAGGAGCCCTGATAAGGCTGAGTGGTGCGTCAGATAGCTGAGAGGGGAAAGAGATATTCCATCCGCTCGATAATGCAGTGCATGTAAATTTTTTAGAAATCAAACTTTGGAAACTTTGATCAGGTTTACGCAAATTTTATTTATATCTACAATACGAAAGATACATCAGACAAAACTACATCTCATGGCGAATCTAATGGTATATGTTTGCCATACTAGATGTAATTCTTTTTCTCCACGTACATGGTCAAACTATGTGATGTTTGACTTTTCAATAAATCTATATGCTATGGACCGAGGAGAGTGCCTCAGTCGAGACAGATCAAGTGCATGTGAAGGAGAATTGCAAAAGGAGTATGTGTGTGAAAGAGAAAGTGACAACAAACGATAAATTAGAGAGAGTGTGTGTTTTTTCGTTTCTTATGCGAACATATCACGCATGCATCTCTGAGATGGAAAAGCGAGGCGAGGAGATACACGAAGATAGCTAGTGTGTGATTGTTTGCAACGGAGAGAGACACCCCTGTAGCACATGTCCAATAGAGGTCTGGCCAACAAGGAACAAAGGTCGAGAGGGACACATGGATGGCATGGACGCATGGGGAGGAAGAGAGGGTGTGTTTGTGATAGAGAGATCCCATCGAGGTCGTGAGGGGACTATATGGGTGGGAGATCGAGGGAGTGCGTGCGCGATAGAAAGATGCCCCGAGAGAAATCGAGATAGACCATGCACATGTTTGTGATGGAGACTAAGATTAGCTAGTCATACACATATAGGGGGACTGCGTGTGCCTACAATTGAGTGAGAGACCATCATACTTGGCTAGCTGGGCATGAGATTGTGTGTGTGCACGTGTGAGATGGAGAGAGAACGAGGGGGAGAGATAGAGTTTTAGATGGGCCTATCGAGTGCGAGTGAGATATGCATGTGTATGTGTGACCCAGGTGGATGGAGAGTTTGAGAGAGGGGGGAAGAGCTCCAAGACGACATAGTGGTGCGTGAGAGAGTTACGGGCAAAGAGACAAGGAATTTGTGTGCGTACGAGAGTGCACCCAAGATATCTAGCTTGGACTAGCTAGAGTATCATACATAGTGTGCGAGAGAGACCTATAGATGGTGTATATATGCATGCGAACTAGAAAGAGACCCCCCACACACACACACACAAAGAGAGAGAGAGAGAGAGAGATGGAGAGAAAGGGAGAGGGACCAACAAGGTTTTTGTGTCGAATGCATGCGACGGAATTGAAGATTGTCGGCGAGAGGGAGAGAGAGAGAGAGAGAACAAGAGTCCGGGAGAGGGGAAGGTCGCGTTTTATACATCAAAGACTGATATAAACCATGTTTCGATATAAACTTGCATTCAAATATTTAAATTGGAGAACATGTTGTCTGCAATCCACACATGAACGGATATATGCATATATCAAACAAATTCATTAATTTGACTTTCAACATGTTCATGGAGTACTATAATACTGTACAACATGCTACTCGATTGAGGTGTTCAATTTTGGATTTAGTTCACTATTTTGACCAACCGAACGAGCTATTTCATTGAATCGAGATATTTCATTTTGGGTTTGATTCGCGTTTTTGAGTGGGTCAACTATTTGTCATATAGTAAATCGCTAGCAACGAGCATGTAAAAACACATTACTCCCGAGCATCATCTCTCCATCTAAAAAAGAAGTGGCAAGCTAATATTTCAAAATTTGATCCGAATCGACTTGGTAAGGTAGACATGGATGCTCGTTCTCCCAAAATTTGAACAAACCATTAAACATCCTCTCTGCTCGGTGGAATTCGCGTGAGCAAATAAATGGGAGACGCGAAATTACCGTCCTGTGTGGGACACACATCAATTGGCCCGTTGTACATCGAGGGTAGGTTCGTAACTTCATCCAAGCACGCCTTCTCCTCGGCCGAAATGACATGTGCCAAATAATTCATAAACCATGGTCGGCAAAACACGCTCTCCTCGCCCGAAATAGCTCGCGCCCACTATTTCAAAACACACTCTCCTCGCCCGAAATCGCTCGCGCCCACTATAGTTCAAAACACGCCCTCCTCGCCCGAAATCGCTCCCGACCACTATTTGGGGAGAAGCAAAGTTACTCTACTATCCCCGACCCTTAGTACACAGACCCAAGCCGAGAAGCCTATAGGCAAGGGTAGAACTGTAACTCCCCCTCACATTTCAGACAAATGCGTCCATAAGACATGGTTCCACTCCCCTCCCAATCCCCTCCCCCCGCCCCCCATTCATACCTCGTGGGCGCCAAATCACCTTCTCCCCAGGGAGCTCCCTTCTCCCGAGTCGCTAAACCTCAACCCCACCTCCATGGCGGCCCCACCGCACCAATTTCACAGCCGCCCTCCTCCCTAATGCCAGAGACGCTGTCCATTTGCCGTCGTGCACTGGGCCGTGTGCCTCTTACTCCATGCTGCTGGTGCTGCCTCGACGACGGCCGCATGAACCGTACCGGAGCTGATTCACCCCCGCCATTGTTCACGGCACCGGAGCGGCTCCAACTTCGGATCCGTCCAGAGTCCTGGCGCTGCTTCCGTGTAGCCGTCGACCGTCGTGACATCGCTCTTTCCCTGCCGCCGGTCGCCACCGCAACCGCGCCGGCCTCACCGACTCGACAGCTGGACCTGCCTACTTCACCATGCCGCCAGATATGTCACACCCTCATCTCAAATCACTTTATTTAGGCGTAAGTTGTCTGAATTTTTACTTTGGGCCAATCGATTCCCAATGGGAAGCAGCACCCCTCGAGGCGGCGGATCTCCTAGGCTGCCGGTTGGCTGGTGTCTAACGTAAGAGTGTGGGGCCGCAAGTTCACTGCGGAAGCAGCGCTTAGATGGCTATCTTTTAGAGTTGCGTGGGTTTAAGGTACTGCCGCCGCCGGATCTGGATGACGGGGAGTCTTTGTGGATTGGCCCGGGGGCGGCGCAACCACGGTAGTGCGGTGGGGCGGGGAGCAGGGTTTTGGCCGGGGCCACGGACGACGGAGGCAGGCTGCTCTGCCGTTGGTCGCTGGCTCTTCGGGGAAGATTCCGAACAGTGTCAGCCGGGAGGCACAAGACGGCCAGTCATCCGGCGTAGATCGGACAATACCAAAATAAAATAAAATCGTGTGACCCCAGTTTAGTCTTTAGTCAACAGACGTGTGACCACTCTCGTACCTTGCCGTTGATCTCTTAGTGTATTTCTTCAGATCAAAGAGATATGTCATTCTTAACATTATGTGTTATCTGCATCTTCAGAGACACAATCTTCCGACTCACCGCAGCTGCTCCAACAAGGGAAGCATACACCAGAAGGGAGCTATAGTCCCCACTGAACAGTTCCCTGCATCGAATGCACGTGCCCGACATGGACAACCACAACAACGGCAGGGCCATCGACAAGTCAGCACATGATGCTCACTCCTATGGATGGCAGCCATATAGGTTGTACCCTCATCTTACTTGTGTGCAACATTTATGGCTTTGTTATTCATCTAAGCATGGAAAATATATCATCACATTTCACTGTATATTCATGCTGATCTCTTACGGGTCTTGTTCAGGAGTTAAAATCCATAGTTCAGCTAAGATACTTGTTCTTTAGGTAACATTGTTCCATAGTTATCATCCATCAGCCAATGCTATCCCATAGGCTGGTGATTATAGTATTATACCACTTCTAGTATTACCTATGTTGTTCTTTAATAATTTTGTGTGCCATCTAGTTAATCTCGAGTACAAACGATACATATTCTGTAGCTTTCATCTGTGTTCTCCCTTTAGTTTATGAGACCTGTTGCTGCCAGTTAACCCCAGTCCTACTATTTATGTCGTCTCCTACAGGCACTCATTACATAAATCTAACTACAAGTTGTCTTCCATGCATGTCAGATATAATTGCACACATTGATATATCCACAAGAACCTCACGGAGCAATGTAAAGGCCAATAAACTTGATGTCAATGATACCCAATATGATGGAACATGTAAAGGCAGTTCTTCAGAAGACTTGTAGAAAGATGACGAATCCTCTTCACCCCACAAGGTCCTTGCTCTAACTTGGCCTGTGATATGGGTACAACATGCATATAATGTCCTGGAGTGTATCTACTCTGTTGCAATGCCATGTGCTTAGCATGCTGATCATGCATGTAAATATGTCATGTCGTCCTGTTTTTCAGTACCTATTCCATTCATAATAACATGTTTTCAAATTCAAGTACTGTCATTCTACTCTATCACAATGCCATTTGCTTAATTTGGACATCATGCTTCTGAATATCTTATGGATTGTTATTCATCAGTATGTACTTCAGCTGTCTACCATACCATGTTTTTTTACATTGAAGTGCTGTTCTAGAGCTCTGTTGCAATGCCATCTTATTTTCCCAATCATACATGTGTATGTTGCCTTAGTTATTTCTGTACGTATTCCGCTAGCATACAGTTTTACATTCAACTAGTGTTTTTTTGCTGTGTTGTCCTGTCGTATCCCTAGCTCTTACACCATACTCCCTCCGTCCGGATTACATGTTGCCGAAATGGATAAAAAGGATGTATCTAGAACTGAAATACACCTAGACCCATCCATTTTTTCCGGATGGAGGGAATACATGTCAATATGTCATGCCTTTCTATTCTTCAGTACCTATTCCATCTCTCTGCTGTCGCATATTTTATAATTAAAGCACCATTATTCTATACAAGGCATGCAAGGGGAAGACGACTATGTTAGAATCTGAAGGGTTACAAACAAGGCCTTTGCAAAAGATCCAAACGCCAAGAGATAATAAACCAACTCCAGTTTTTATAGATACTGCTCCAGCACAGAGAAACCTAACTCCTACTGACAATAAGCAGATTCCAGTGGCCAAAGAACTAGTCCGCTCCAGTCCAGCAAAAATATGTCAACTCAATTCTAAGAAGCGGGTGCGTATCCTTGCATCATGAAATTTTATAGCATGCTGATCATATTTTCTACATGTTTCTTACCCATCTCTCTTTTAGAAAATAAGCTTAACAGATAGAAGAATTTCTGCAATGGTATCGTTTATGAGGAAAGATTCTTGCAGGAATTCTCAGTGCTCCAATGTAGATGTAACTACCTGTTGTATATCACTATATTTTTACATCAGCATGTATTTTGTTAATCGGCGTGAATCCAACCTTTATCTGATCTAAATTTAGTTGTAGCAAAATGTATGATTAAAGGCCACAATGTTGATTTTTGCAAGGAAAACTGACTGGTAGTTTTGCATCATGAGCTGCATGAGTGTACTATCTCATATCAGTGGGTTTGAATACTTTGGTTCTGCAGTGGGTTTTTAGTGTTTTTTACTCTGTTGTCCTGTCGTATCCCTAGCTCTTACATCATACTCCCTCCGTCCGGATTAAATGTCGTAGAAATGGATAAAACTGTATGTATCTAGAACTGAAATACGCCTAGACCCATCCATTTATTTCCGAATGGAGGGAATACATGTCAATATGTCATGCCTTTCTATTCTTTAGTACCTATTCCATCTCTGTTGTAGCATGTTTTATAACTGAATCACCATTCTTCTATACAAGGCATGCAAGGGGAAGACGCCTATGTTAGAATCTGAAGGGTTACAAACCAGGTCTTTGCAAAATATCCAAACGCCAGGAGATAATAAACCAACTCCATTTTTCATAGATACTGCTCCAGCACAGAGAAACCCAACTCCCGCTGATAATAAGCAGATTCCAGTGGCAAAAGAACTAGTCCACTCCAGTCCAGCAAAAGAATATCAACTCCATTCTAAGAAGCGTGTGTGTATCCTCGCATCATGAAATTTTATAGCATTCTAATCATATTTTCTACATGTTTCTTACCCATCTCTCTTTTAGAAAATAAGGATAAACGATACACGACTTCCTCCATTGGGATAGTATTCGAGGAAAATATCTTGCGGGAATTCTCTGTGCTCCAATGCTGATGTAAGTACCTATTGTATATCACTATATTTTTACATCAGCATGTATTTTGTTAATTGGCGTGAATCTAACCTTTATCTGATCTAAAATTAGTTGTAGCAAAATGTTAAAGGCGCCAATGTTGATTTTTGTAAGGAAAACTGCCTGGTAGTTTTGCATACTGAGCTGCGTGAATGTACTATCTCATATCACGCACATTACTGAATTGTAGTACTTCTCTGGTTGCCCATTCATTCATTTTGTCAATGTTGCTTTCGTATTACCTTACTTGGCTGATGATAGTTGTGCCATATTGTGTTAATTTGGTGTAGGCTAGTTGCCCAAACGTTCGTTGTGTCAATGTTGCTTTCCTATTATCTGACTTGGCCAATGATAGCAATGCTAGTGTGTTAATTTTGTGCAGACAGCTGAAGATAAGAAGATAAACTCTAAAAACAACAAGGCAACCCCATTGTTTCTTTCCAGTAAATCTAGGCCAGGTAATATGGCAATAACTCATGATTAATATGTTTGCTTCCCGTCCTAATTTATGTTATGATGCAGTGGTCGAGACACTCTCCACTATCAATAATACAAGCCTGCCAAAATCACCATCTGAATCTGTTCAGTATCCTCTATCTCGAATGCAACGGAATAAATGTATGTTTGTGAACCAATCAATGGCTGAAGCAATGATGGAAATGGTGGATGAATTAGAGGTGCAGAGTCGTGCGACACAACAACTAATCAATGTTTTCAGAGACAGTGTAGCAAAGCAGCAAGAACTTGCCCACATGCTTATGGGCGTCATCTCTGCTGAGGTTGCAGATTGTGACTTTGTAGATGGTTATGTTCTGCTCATTTATTTGCACTGGCAGCAATCTTTGATTGCCCAGTGGATGTAATTTCCTGTAATATATGATGGATGTGCAACGTTATTCCCCGTATGATGTACCTTTGCTTGATTGGTTTTGGTCCTGTGCATAATTTCTCGTCGTAATGGGCTCAAATTATCTAATTTGGCCTAAATACATGAATGAACTTTAGTGGACCCATTAAGTTAATGGGCCGTTACTAGGCCGAAAGTTAATGGTCGGCCCTCTTACCTCCCGGGTCGTTAACAGGCCGACATCGAAGCGGGCAACAGGTGGCCCCAATTTATTTCACGGGCCGTTAACATGCCGTTACTAAGTTTGGGCTACATATGGCCCAACTATACTGTAGGCCTTTAGCAGGCCGAAAGAGACAGCGGGCTTGTACTGGACCATGAAGAGCATGGGCCGCTAAGAGGCCGAAAGTCAGGTCGTATTGTAAACGGCCCAACTGTGTTGTGGGCCTTTAGCAGGCCGAAAGAGAAACCGGGCTGGTATTGGACCATGAAGGTCATGGGCCGTTAAAAGGCCAAAACTAAGGTCCGACTACAAATGGCCCAACTCATTTATGGTCCGTTAACAGGCCGAAAGGCACACAGGGCCGGGAATTGGCCCAACACTTAAATGGGTCGCAAAAGGCCAAAACTCATGTCCGACTACAAATGGCCCAACTGATTTATGGGTCGTCAATAGGCCGAAAGTGACACCGGGCTAGAAATTGGCCCAACACTTAAATGGGCCGCTAAAAGGCCGAAACTCATGTCCGACTACAAATGGCCCATCAGATTTATGGGCCATCAACAGGCTGAAAGACACACCGGGCCGGAAATTAGCCCAACATTTAAATGGGTCGCTAAAAGGCCGAAAGATGTACATCCTGAAAATTGGCCCATCCATTAAATGGGTCGTTAACAGGACAAAATCTCATCGGGCCGATATTGAGCCCAAATATATAGCGGGCTATTAACGGGCTCGAACTGACGATGGGCTGCAATGGTGTCAAATCTTTAATGGGCCATTGATGGGCCGAATTAGCACATCTCGTATGGGCCGTGGGCTTAAATGGACCTGACACAAGTAGGCCTTATATGGGTCGGCCTGCTAATTTTTACTGGGCCGGCCTTTTTCACCGGAATGGGCCACTGTTGGGACGTGCCACGTGTCGACCTATCATAGGCGCCTCCTATCCAATGAGTGGATGACATCTATCCCAACGGTGAGGCAACACGTGTTTCCTTCGGCCAATCAAAATTTCACATGTGGAAATTTCCCATTGGTTAGGGTTGTTAATGGGTTATCTGATCCAAAATCCGACCCGATAGCTTAACGGCGTTCCGTTACGGTGGATGCCATGTGTCGGTCACCCTTGACGAAAGCACTTCTGTGACGCGCGATTTATCGTCATGGAAGTGGACACTTCTGTGATGATAACTTTGGTAATGTCTTAGAACACTTCTACGACAGCACATGTATGACTATCTTGATTCTGTCATAAAATCGTCATGGATGTACATGCATGACAAAAAACGCGACCTACTGTGACAAACACGTATCATCAGGAAGTGTATTTTTTTGTAGTGGAGCCAACATGGGTATCCAGATCCCGTTGTTGGTTATTGACCGGAGAGTTGTCTCGGTCATGTCTACGTGTCTCCCGAACCCGTAGGGTCTACACACTTAAGGTTCGGTGACGCTAGAGTTGTAGAGATATTAGTATGTGGTTAACCGAAAGTTATTCAGAGTCCCGGATGAGATCCCGGACGTCACGAGGAGTTCCGGAATAGTCCGGAGGTAAAGATTTATATATAGGAAGTCCAGTTTCGGCCACCGGGAGAGTTTCGGGGGTCAACGGTATTGTCGCGGGACCACCGGAAGGGTCCCGGGGGTCCATCGGGTGGGGCCACCTATCCCGGAGGGCCCCATGGGCTGAAGTGGCATGGGAACCAGCCCCTGGTCGGCTGGTGCGTCCCACCCAAGGGCCCAAGGCGCCTAGGGTTGGAAACCCTAGGGGGCCGTTGCCCCCCGAGGGGGCATGCGCCCCCATGGTTGGAAACCCTAAGGGGGCCGTTGCCCCCCGAGGGGCCGCCGCCCCCCCTCTAGATGGGATATCCAAGGGGGCATGCGCCCCCCTATCCCCTATATATAGTGGAGGGGAGGGAGGGCAGCTGCACCCTAAGCCCTGGCGCCTCCCTCTCCCTCCCGTGACACCTCTTCCTCCTCCAATAGTGCTTGGCGAAGCCCTGCTGGAATCTCGCTGCTTCCACCACCACGCCGTCGTGCTGCTGGATCTCCATCAACTTCTCCTCCCCCCTTGCTGGATCAAGAAGGAGGAGACGTCTCCGCTCCGTACGTGTGTTGAACGCGGAGGTTCCGTCCATTCGGCACTAGGATCATCGATGATTTGGATCACGACGAGTATGACTCCATCAACCCCGTTCTCTTGAACGCTTCCGCTCGTGATCTACAAGGGTATGTATATGCATTCCTCTCTCTCTCTCTCTCGTTTCTAGATGACTCCATAGATTGATCTTGGTGATGCGTAGAAAATTTTAAATTTCTGCTACGATCCCCAATAGTCGTATCAGAGCTAGGTCTATGCGTAGTTTCTATGCACGAGTAGAACACAAATTGTTGTGGGCGTCGATTTTGCCAATTTACTTGCCGTTACTAGTCTTATCTTGATTCAGTGGCATCGTAGGATTAAGCGGCCTGGACCGACCTTACATGTACGCTTATGTGAGACAGGTTACACCGACTGACATGCACTAGTTGCATAAGGTGGCTAGCGGGTGTCTGTCTCTCCCACTTTAGTCGGATCGAATTCGATGAAAAGGGTCCTTTTGAAGGGTAAATAGAAATTGGCATATCACGTTGTGGTTTTGGCATAGGTAATAAACGTTCTTGCTAGAAACCTATAGCAGCCACGTACAAAATTTGCAACAACAATTAGCGGATGTCTAACTTGTTCTTGCAGCATATGCCGTGTGATGTGATATGGCCAAAAGGATGTGATGAATGATATATGAGATGTATGAGATTGATCATGTTCTTGTAATAGGAATCACGACTTGCATGTCGATGAGTATGACAACCGGAAGGAGCCATAGGAGTTGTCTTAATTTATTGTATGACCTGCGTGTCAATGAAAATGCCATGTAATTACTTTACTTTATTGCTAACCGTTAGCTATAGTAGTAGAAGTAATAGTTGGCGAGACAACTTCATGAAGACACGATGATAGAGATCATGATGATGGAGATCATGGTGTCATGCCAGTGATGATGATGATCATGGCGCCCCGAAGATGGAGATCAAAAGGAGCAAAATGATATTGACCATATCATGTCACTATTTGATTGCATGTGATGTTTATCATGTTTTTACATCTTATTTGCTTAGAACGACGGTAGCATAAATAAGATGATCCCTCATTAAAATACCAAGAATTGTGTTCCCCCTAACTGTGCACTGTTGCTAAGGTCCGTTTTTCCAAAGCACCACGTGATGATCGGGTGTGATAGGTTCTAACATTCGCATACAACGGGTGTAAGCCAGATTTACACACGCAATACACTTAGGTTGACTTGACGAGCCTAGCATGTATAGACATGGCCTCGGAACACGGAAGACCGAAAGGTCGAACATGAGTCGTATAGAAGATACGATCAACATGGAGGTGTTCACTGATGATGACTAGTCCGTCTCACATGATGATCGGACACGGCCTAGTTGACTCGGATCATGTATCACTTAGATGACTAGAGGGATGTCTATCTGAGTGGGAGTTCATTAAATAATTTGATTAGATGAACTTAATTATCATGAACATAGTCTAAAACTTTGCAATATGTCCTGTAGATCAAATGGCCCATGCTAATGTTTCCCTCAACTTCAACGTGTTCCTAGAGAAAACCAAGCTAAAAGACGATGGTAGCAACTACACGGACTGGGTCCATAACCCAAGGATTATCCTCATAGCTGCCAAGAAAGCATATGTCCTTGATGCACCGCTAGGTGAAGCACCTGTTTTCCCAGCAACTCAAGACATTATGAACGCCTGGCAGTCGCGTAGTGATGATTACTCCCTGGTTCAGTGCGGCATGCTTTACAGCTTAGAACCGGGGCTCCAAAAGCGTTTTGAGCAGCACGGAGCATATGAGATGTTTCAAGAGCTGAAAATGGTTTTCCAAGCTCATGCCCGGGTCGAGAGATATGAAGTCTCCGACAAGTTCTAAAGTTGTAAGATGGAGGAGAATAGTTCTGTCAGCGAGCACATACTCAAAATGTCTAGGTTGCACAACCGCTTATCTCAGCTAGGAGTTAATATCCCGGATGATGCGGTCGTTGACAGAATCCTTCAGTCGCTCCCACCTAGCTACAAGAGCTTTGTGATGAACTTCAATATGCAGGGGATGGAAAAGACCATTCCTGAGGTATATTCAATGCTGAAATCAGCGGAGGTGGAGATCAAAAAGGAACATCAAGTGTTGATGGTGAATAAAACCACTAAGTTCAAGAAAGGCAAGCGCAAGAAGAACTTCAAGAAGGACGACAAGGGAGTTGCCGCGCCCAGTAAGCAGTTGCCGGGAAGAAGCCAAAGCATGGACCCAAGCCTGAGACTAAGTGCTTTTATTGCAAGGGAAACGGTCACTGGAAGCGGAACAGCCCCAAGTACTTAGCGGACAAGAAGGCCGGCAATACCAAAGGTATATGTGATATACATGTTATTGATGTGTACCTAACCAGCACTCATAGTAGCTCCTGGGTATTTGATACCGGTGTAGTTGATCATATTTGTAACTCAAAACAGGAGTTGCGGAATAAGCGGAGACTGGCGCAGGACGAGGTGACAATGCGCGTCGGGAATGGTTCCAAGGTCGATGTGATCACCGTCGGCATGCTACCTCTACATTTACCTACGGGATTAGTTTTAAACCTCAATAATTGTTATTTAGTACCAGCTTTGAGCATGAACATTGTATCTGGATCTCGTTTAATGCGAGATGGCTACTCATTTAAATATGAGAATAGTGGTTGTTCTATTTATATGAGAGACATGTTTTATGGTCATGCCCCGCTGGTCAATGGTTTGTTCTTATTTAATCTCGAACGTGATGTTACAGATATTCATAGTGTGAATGCCAAAAGATGTAAGGTTGATAATGATAGTCCCACATACTTGTGGCACTGCCGCCTTGGTCACATTGGTGTCAAACGCATGAAGAAACTCCATGCAGATGGACTTTTGTAGTCTCCTGATTATGAATCATTTGACACGTGCGAACCATGCCTCATGGGCAAAATGACCAAGACTCCGTTCTCCGGAACAATGGAGCAAGCAACCAACTTATTGGAAATCATACATACTGATGTGTGCGGTCCAATGAGTGTTGAGGCTCGTGGTGGTTATCGTTATGTCCTCACCCTCACTGATGACTTGAGTAGATATGGGTATGTCTACTTAATGAAACACAAGTCTGAGACCTTTGAAGAGTTCAAGGAATTTCAGAGTGAGGTTGAGAATCAACGTGACAGGAAAATCAAGTTCTTACGATCAGATCGTGGGGGAGAATACTTGAGTCACGAATTTGGCACACACTTAAGGAAATGTGGAATAGTTTCACAACTCACGCCACCTGGAACACCTCAGCGTAATGGTGTGTTCGAACGTCGTAATCGCACTCTATTGGATATGGTGTGATCTATGATGTCTCTTACCGATCTACCGCTATCCTTTTGGGGTTATGCTATAGAGACTGCCGCATTCACTTTAAATTGGGCTCCGTTGAAATCCGTTGAGACGACACTGTATGAATTATGGTTTGGGAAGAAACCTAAGTTGTCGTTTCTGAAAGTTTGGGGATGCGATTCTTATGTCAAGAAACTTCAACCTGAAAAGCTCGAACCCAAATCGGAAAAATGCGTCTTCATAGGATACCCTAAGGAAACTATTGGGTATACCTTCTACCTTAGATCCGAAGGCAAGATCTTTGTTGCCAAGAATGGATCCTTTCTAGAGAAAGAGTTTCTCTCGAAAGAAGTAAGTGGGAGGAAAGTAGAACTTGATGAAGTATTGCCTCTTGAACCGGAGAGTAGCGCAACTCAAGAAAATGTTTTTGTGGTGCCTGCACCGACTAGAGAGGAAGTTAATGATGATGATCATGAAACTTCAGATCAAGTTGCTACTGAACTTTGTAGGTCCACAAGGACACGTTCCGCACCAGAGTGGTATGGCAACCCTGTCCTGGAAATCATGTTGTTAGACAATGGTGAACCTTCGAACTATGAAGAAGCGATGGCGGGCCCAGGTTCCGACAAATGGCTTGAAGCCATGAAATCCGAGATAGGATCCATGTATGAAAATGAAGTATGGACTTTGACAGACTTTCCCGATGGTCGGTGAGCCATAGAAAATAAATGGATCTTTAAGAAGAAGACATACACGGATGGTAATGTAACCATCTATAAGGCTCGGCTTGTCGCTAAGGGTTATCGACAAGTTCAAGGGGTTGACTATGATGAGACCTTCTCACCCGTAGCGAACCTGAAGTCTGTCCGAATCATGTTAGCAATTTCCGCATTCTATGATTATGAGATATGGCAAATGGACGTCAAAATGACATTCCTTAATGGTTTCTTAAGGAAGAATTGTATATGATGCAGCCGGAAGGTTTTGTCGATCCTAAGAATGCTGACAAGGTATGCAAGCTCCAACGCTCGATCTATGGGCTGGTGCAAGCATGTCGGAGTTGGAACATTCGTTTTGATGAGATGATCAAAGTGTTTGGGTTTACGGAGATTTATGGAGAAGCCTATGTTTACAAGAAAGTGAGTGGGAGCTCTGTAGCATTTCTCATATTATATGTGTATGACATACTATTGATGGGAAATGATATAGAACTCTTGGAAAGCATAAAGGCCTACTTGAATAAGTGTTTTTCAATGAAGGACCTTCGAGAAGCTGCTTACATATTAGGCATCAAGATCTATAGAGATAGATCGAGACGCCTCATTGGTCTTTCACAAAGCACGTACCTTGACAAGATATTGAAGAAGTTCAATATGGATCAGTCCAAGAAGGGGTTCTTGCCTGCATTGCAAGGTGTGATATTGAGCATCGCTCAATGCCCGACCACGGCAGAAGATAGAGAGAAGATGAGTGTCATCCCCTATGCCTCGGCCATAGGGTCTATTGTGTATGCCATGTTGTGTACCAGACCTGATGTAAACATTGTCGTAAGTTTGGTAGGAAGGTACCAAACTAATCCCGTCATGGAACACTGGACAACAGTCAAGAATATCCTGAAGTACCTAAAAAGGACTAAGGATATGTTTCTCATTTATGGAGGTGACGAAGAGCTCGTCGTAAAGGGTTACGTCGATGCTAGCTTCGACACAGATCCGGATGACTCCAAGTCACAAACCAGATACGTGTATATTTTGAATGGTGGGGCAGTCAGCTGGTGCAGTTGCAAGCAAAGTGTCGTGGCGGGATCTACATGTGAAGCGGAGTACATGGTAGCCTCGGAGGCAGCACATGAAGCAATCTGGATGAAGGAGTTCATTACCGACGTAGGAGTTCTTCCCAATGCGTCAGGCCCGATGACTCTCTTCTGTGACAACACTGGAGCCATTGCCCTTGCCAAGGAGCCCAGGTTTCACAAGAAGACCAAGCATATCAAGCGTCGCTTCAACTCCATTCGTGAAAATGTTCAAGATGGAGACATAGAGATTTGTAAAGTGCACACGGACCTGAATGTCGCAGATCCGTTGACTAAACCTCTTCCACGTGCAAAACATGATCAACACCAGAACTCTATGGGTGTTCGATTCATCACAATGTAACTAGGTTATTGACTCTAGTGCAAGTAGGAGACTGTTGGAAATATGCCCTAGAGGCAATAATAAAATGGTTATTATTATATTTCCTTGTTCATGATAATTGTCTGTTGTTCATACTATAATTGTATTATCCGGAAACAGTAATACGTGTGTGAATACATAGACCACAATGTGTCCCTAGTGAGGCTCTAGTTGACTAGCTCGTTGATCAATAGATGGTTACGGTTTCCTGACCATGGACATTGGATGTCATTGATAACGGGATCACATCACTAAGAGAATGATGTGATGGACAAGACCCAATCCTAAGCATAGCACAAGATTGTGTAGTTCGTCTGCTAAAGCATTTATAATGTCGAGTATCCTTTCCTTAGACCATGAGATTGTGCAACCCTCGGATACCGTAAGGGTACTTTGGGTGTGACAAACGTCACAGCGTAACTGGGTGGCTATAAAGGTACACTACGGGTATCCCCGAAAGTATCTGTTGGGTTGGCACGAATCGAGACTGGGATTTGTCACTCCGTATGACGGAGAGGTATCTCTGGGCCCACTCGATAGGACATCATCATAATGAGCTCAATGTGATCAAGGAGTTGTTCACAGGATGATGTGTTACGGGAACGCGTAAAGAGACTTGCCGTAACGAGATTGAACAAGGTATCGGTATACCGATGATCGAATCTCGGGCAAGTATCGTACCGATAGACAAAGGGAATTGTATACGGGATTGATTGAATCCTCGACATCGTGGTTCATCCAATGAGATTATCATGGAGCATGTGGGAGCCAACATGGGTATCCAGATCCCACTGTTGGTTATTGACCGGAGAGTTGTCTCGGTCATGTCTACGTGTCTCCCGAACCCGTAGGGTCTACACACTTAAGGTTCGGTGAAGCTAGAGTTGTAGAGATATTAGTATGCGGTTAACCGAAAGTTGTTCGGAGTCCCGGATGAGATCCCGGACATCAAGAGGAGTTCCAGAATGGTCCGGAGGTAAAGATTTATATATAGGAAGTCCAGTTTCGGCCATTGGGAGAGTTTCGGGGGTCACCGGTATTGTACCGGGACCACCGGAAGGGTCCCGGGGGTCCACCGGGTGGGGCCACCTATCCCGGACGGCCCCATGGGCTGAAGTAGCATGGGAACCAGCCCCTGGTGGGCAGGTGCAGCCCACCCAAGGGCTCAAGGCGCCTAGGGTTGGAAACCCTAGGGGGGCGTTGCCCCCCGAGGGGGCATGCGCCCCCCTGGTTGGAAACCCTAAGGGGGCCGTTGCCCCCCGAGGGGCCGCCGCCCCCTTCTAGATGGGATCTCCATGGGGGAAGGCTCCCCTAGCCCCTATATATAGTGGAGGGGGGGATGGCAGCCACACCCTAAGCACTGGCGCCTCCCTCTCCCTCCTGTGACACCTCTTCCTCCTCCAGTAGCGCTTGGCGAAGCCCTGCTGGAATCTCGCTGCTTCCACCACCACGCTGTCGTGCTGCTGGATCTGCATCAACTTCTCCCCCCCCCTTGCTGGATCAAGAAGGAGGAGATGTCTTCGCTCCGTACATGCGTTGAACGCGGAGGTCTCGTCCGTTCGGCGGTAGGATCATCGGTGATTTGGATCACGATGAATACGACTCGATCAACCCCGTTCTCTTGAACGCTTCCGCTCGCGATCTACAAGGGTATGTAGATGCACTCCTCTCTCTCTCGTTGCTAGATGACTCCATAGATTGATTTTGGTGATGCGTAGAAAATTTTAAATTTCTGCTACGATCCCCAACATGGCATAGTGTCCAGTCTTCCATCACTTGAAGCAAGTAATGTGACTTAGGTCTCTCTTGGTGGGTGTGGCTGGATTGGAGCGGTTCTGATTGTTGCTTGTTCCGTTCCCAGTCCCATTCTTGGAACCATTGTGGTTATGCGAACTCCCTCCATTGTGGTTATGACCTCCATGGTTATGAACAAGTCCTCCCAAGTTCAGGGTTAGACGAGGCTTCTGCTGAGCTCCTGAGTTATACCTTCCTTGTCCATACTTCCTTTTCTGGCTCTCAATTTGCTGCTGCTTCCCTTCAATCATAAGAGCCTTGTCTACCAACTCCTGGTAGTTGTTAAATGTTGCCACCATCAATTGCATGCTCATCTCATCATTCAGCCCTTCCATAAACTTCTCCTGCTTCGCGGCATCTGTGGCCACATCGTCAGGGGCATAACAAGACAGCTTACTAAATTCATCCACGTACTGCCCCACAGTACGGTTCCCTTGGCGCAAGTTGTGAAACTCACGCTTCTTCATGCTCATAGCTCCCGTTGAGACATGGGCGGTGCGGAATGCTTGCTGAAACTGATCCCATGTAACAGTGGCTATAGGGTAGGTGACAGTGTAGTTCTCCAAGCATGAGGCTGCTGGTCCATCTAACTGATGTGCGGCAAAACACACCTTCTCAGCATCTGTACATCCTGCAGTGGTTAACTCCCTTCCAATCCTGCGGAGCCAATCATCTGCCACTATCGGCTCGGTGCTACTGGAAAACACCGGCGGCTGCAACCTCAGAAAGTGGGCTAAGTTGTCAACCGGTGGTGGTGGCGGTGGGTTGTTGTTGTTGTTGTTGTTGCCTTCATTCTGAACTAACAACTACATCAGTGTATTCTTCTGTTGGTTCAACTGAGTGAGCTCCAGTGGGAAGGTAAATCCAGGGTCATGTCTCGGAGGCATCTGAGGGTTTAGAGGGACGAGAATAGAATAGAATGAGGTCTACTGAGAGAAACACTACCCATATGCACATGAGACAAACACAATCATATCACACAATCAATCAAGCAAGGGCATACAATCGATCTAACTATCATTACAAAGGTGCTCGGACTATGCCATATACATGGTGGAATACTACTACTGATGTGGTGGTGTACTAGAAATATTGATCGGTCGAAGACTCCATGATGTCTGCTCCAGCTTCGTCTTCATAGTCATCATCGCTATCGTCGGGGTCCGAGTCGGTGTCGTCGATGATGATGTAGTACTCAGAACGAAACTCCTTGGGTTCATCGTCTTCTCCTGGCGCGTGGTCTCCCATGAAGACTCCTAGCTTCCTTTCCAGATCGTCATTCTTCTCCACTAGTATGACGATTTCCTCCTCATAATCTTTGCGAGTAGCCTTGAGTTCTTCCTCCAGTTCCGTGATCCTTGTCATCGCCTTCTTCAAATCTATCATGCCTGCGCACATCTGGTTCTGCTGGCGACGAATGTGTTGGTTTAACTCCTGGATGAAAGTTGCGATTGATCTATCCTTCCGGGTGCTGATCATCTCCCATTGCTCATCTTGGCACCGACAAATCTGGTAGATAGTATCCTTAAGCTCCTTATGGTAAACTTCTCCAATGCGTCCCATGGTGATGTGGGCCGCCATACTCTTTCCTAGACTCCAGGTTGGTGCATCAAAGGAAAACTTTATGGGCTTAGTGACTGGCGTGAATGTCCTTCCTGGAACTTGAACTTGAATCATCCATCGCTCCTCTTCTGGTAAAGTGGCGTTGTAAGTCCCGGTGAAGCTTGGTATTCTAATGTTCAGGTACTTAGTGACTTCCTTCAAGTGTCGTCCAAAAGGTGCTTCTTCATCCGGTTGTGCAGACTTGTTCCTTGCGTCCCCCATCCTAAAGAGTAGAAAATGGAGAGGAGTCAGAAATGAGAAGAGAGTAGTGATCTAGGGCTTTAGCTTAGTGGTCGTGTCCTACACTCAGCGTGTGCTCTGATACCATGTTGTAGAGACCCGACCTCAAACGGTCAAGTCTCTATGCTTCAGTGTCATCCCTGGATCGGTAATGCTGACACACACTGTACTCGAAGGATTTATAATAGAGTAGCAATCACACACTCATTACATCGAATGTCTCAAAAGAGAACTTATTACAGTAAATATGGCATAAGTCCATCTAATAGATAACAGCGGAAGGCTTGAAAGATAAAGTGAGTCCATCAACTCCAACGGCATAGCTGAGCTGCACGGCAATGACCTAACGAACCTTACTCCTCGTCTGAAAAGTCTGCAACATAATACATTGCAGCCCGAAAATGGGTCAGCACATGGAATATGCTGGCAATATAACACAGTAGAGCTAGAACTGAATAATGCTATCACTACATGCATATTTGGCTGGTGGAAAGGCTCTATGGTTAAAGTTTTGCGAAAAGCCAATTTTTCCCTACAACAAAGGAATAGATTTTATTTAACTATCATGGCAGTTGAAACATCATTGAAAAGGTTCCTCCAACTCAATCCCAATTAAAAGTAATTATCAACCCAACAATATTAAATTAGATTGATGAGATACATATGATAATCCAAGTACTAGATACTCAAGATGTCCATAACCGGGGACATGGCTAACCATGATTAGATTGTACAGTCTACAGAGGTTTGCGCACTTTTCCCCACAAGACTCGATCTCCTCCGTTGGATTTCTCGCACTACATGGTGTTTGAGAGACGGATGACCGCAACACAGTATTTCAGAAGCATTAACTCTAACCCCGGGTAGACAGTACCAACCTACATCCCTCTACATCTGCTAGCCTACCACTGAAAGAGGTCATGCAACTTAGTTAACTATGCTAGAGCCCATAATAGCTTGTGGCTACACACGGAAGTTTCTAGCATGAAATATCTCAGTTCCCCTTTGAGCCTGGGTGGCGGACCTTAGGATTATCACACGGGTACTCCGGGATATCCTAGGACAACACTGGATTCTCAAGGTGCCCGACAAGCAATCCACCCAGATGTGTATTAAAGTTGCCACCTTAAGTTGAACCATTAATTAACAATCCCACGTCTGTCATGGATTCACTCACCCAAACCACGTCTACGAGCATAGCATAGCAATATAAGCAATACGTAGAAGTAACTCCCAAGGGTTTGATAATAATAGGGCAATAGGTTCTACCTCATCAACTACTTCCCAAACCCACATGTTATATCACAACCTAATCATGCAATGTTTGAGGACTGGAACTAATGCATAAAACTGGGTGAGGGAGTCCTGGATTAGGGGGTGTTCGGGTAGCCGAACTATACCTTCAGCCGAACTCCAGGACTATGAAGATACAAGATTGAAGACTCCGTCCCGTGTCCGGATGGGACTTTCCTTGGCGTGGAAGGCAAGCTTGGCGATGCGGATATTCAAGATCTCCTACCATTGTAACCGACTTTGTGTAACCCTAAACCCTCTCCGGTGTCTATATAAACCGGAGGGTTTTAGTCCGTAGGACAACTTCATCATACAACAATCATACCATAGGCTAGCTTCTAGGGTTTAGCCTCCTCGATCTCGTGGTAGATCTACTCTTGTACTACCCATATCATCAATATTAATCAAGTAGGACGTAGGGTTTTACCTCCATCAAGAGGGCCCGAACCTAGGTAAAACATTGTGTCCCTTGTCTCCTGTTACCATCCGGCCTAGACGCACAGTTCGGGACCCCCTACCCGAGATCCGTCAGTTTTGACACCGACATTGGTGCTTTCATTGAGAGTTCCTCTGTGTCGTCGCAATCAGGAAGGATGCCTCTTCCCGTCTTTAAAGACGGCGTTGTTACTAAGGGAGCCTTGGCTGTTGGCCAAACTCTCCGGCTAGGCGGTTTTCTCATGACCGCCTGTTCGGCCGTTGCGCCGACGGTGACCTCTATGGTCATCAAAAGCATTCTTCACGTCAGCTCGGAACTCGTCGAGCAGTTAGATCCAATGGAGGTCTCTTCCGTAAACGAGCTCTTGGATCGCATCGCCGCCTTGGGGGTCACTATGGATTATGACCAGGTTGGGCTTAAACCCGATCTAAGAGAAATTAATTCTCCCCAAGTCACCCATCACGTTGCCGTAGTAGAGGCACAATGCGGCGACTCTTCATCTATCTTAAGGACTAGCTACGTCCGGATTCCAGATCCCTCCAAGTCGGATACCAGTAGAGGGAAGGATGTAACTCAAGACCTGAACTTAGAATCAGGCAACGGGCTAGATTCACTGGACAACATCCAAGAATCCAAACCTCAGAGTTGGGAAACTCCTTGGCCTCTGAGTCTTAGATTGGGTGAAGTTCCGGATTTAATTCCACCCACCCGCCCGAACATAAGCGATCTATCCCAAATCAGGCAAAAGCCTGAAGAAACAGTACATCATTACTGGCCAAGGTTCCTCCTGGTTATGAACAGGATAAAGGACTGCCGCGAGGAAAACGCAATCTCAATCTTCTGCAATAATTGCATGGACAAGGGAATCCTCAACGCCACAGGTCGTCGTGATCTTACACGCTTAGCTGACTTGGCGTCCATAGTACAAAGGTACTGTGCGACGGAAAGCGCCCGGAAAACCGAAACTAAATTTTGGGACAATCCGGCCCTGAACAGAAACCTCGTCCGAAATAAAAGGGTGCATCATCATCAGACACCCGGGTTAAAAACCAAAAAACCAAAACCCTCTACAGGGCATAGAACCGTACTGGAGGGGTGGCTTAATGGACCCTGTAAAATTCATAGTACAGAGGACGCCACACCAACTCATAGCCTTAGAGCATGTTGGATACTCCAGCAGGTGGCCAAAAGGGGCGAAGATCTCCTAATTCCGGAGGCCGCAGAAAGCCACCTCAGGGACTCCAGTACAGTTTTAACAGTCTTTGAGACTTCCGCATCAAATAAAATGCGAAAAAGAACACTCCGCAGCTTCGCCGAAGTCTATCAAGTAGCAACAATAAACCCATGGAGTGACACGGCTATTACCTTTAATGCTAGCGACGAACCTAAATTCCGAACAGCTCGAGCACCAGCCGCATTGGTACTCAGTCCTATAGTGGACGGCTTTCGCCTCACCAAGGTACTCATGGATGGAGGCAGCGGATTGAACCTCATTTATGAGGAAACCCTTCAAAAAATGGAAATAGACTGGAACCGCATTGAGCGAAGCAGCACAACCTTCAGAGGAATAATCCCTAGTCGGGAAGCACGTTGTACAAGAAAAATCACACTAGATGGGGTGTTCGGCACGCCGGATAATTATAGGTCCGAAGATTTCACATTCCAAGTGGCCCCGTTCAGCAGCGGATACCACGCTTTGCTGGGGCGGGAAGCGTTTACAATCTTCCAAGCAATACCCCATTACGGGTACATGAAGCTCAAGATGCCCGGGCCGAACGGAATCATCACTCTCGCTAGTGATCCAGACATAGCACTCCGGGCCGAACTGGCCCTTGAGGCACTGTCCGAAGCCCTAGCGGCTGAGGAACTGACTACGCTGCGCTCCACGCTAAACAGGGACGATGTGATACTCGACAAAAGATCCAAGTCCACCTACTTTAAACCAGCGGATGAAATAGTCAAATTCCAGGTCCATCCAACGGACCCCAATAAAACAGCTTCCATTGGGGCACAATTAAACCCCGATGTAGACGCTGCACTGCGAGAATTCCTACGGGAGAACTGGGACATTTTTGCATGGCACCCTTCGGACATGCCAGGAATCCCACGCAGGCTGGCCGAACACAGCTTAAATATCCTAAAAGGATTCAAACCTGTCAAACAAGCCCTTCGGTGTTTTTCTGAACCCAAGAGACAGGCAATGGGAGAGGAGCTAGCCAAACTATTGGAGGCCGGATTCATCAGAGATATAAAACATCCGGACTGGCTAGCAAACTTGGTGATGGTATCAAAGAAGGACAAATCCTGGCGCCTGTGTGTTGACTTCAAAGACCTCAACAAGGCCTGCCCAAAGGATCCCTTCCCCCTCCCCTGCATCGATCAAATTATCGACGCCACTGCAGGACATGATTCGTTGTGTTTCCTCGACGCATACTCCGGTTACCATCAAATCAAGATGGCCGAGTCAGACCAAGCTGCACGGCATTCATCACCCCATACGGCCCATTCGGCTTCAACACAATGCCTTTCGGGCTCAAAAACGCCGGCGCAACATAGCAGCGCATGATTCAGACATGTCTGGCAAACCAGATCGGCAAAACAGTAGAGGCATACGTGGATGATGTGGTCATAAAAACAAGACATGTCGAATCTCTAGTAGACGACTTGAGGCTTACATTTGACAACCTCCGAGCATATGACATCAAGCTAAATCCGGAAAAATGCATTTTCGGTGTTCTAGCCGGAAAGCTCTTGGGCTTCATTGTATCCGGTAGGGGAATCGAAGCAAATCCAGCCAAGATCCGAGCTTTGTCACAATTGGATATCCCAAAGGACCTCGAACAAATACAAAAATTAACCAGATGCGTGGCGGCTCTAAGCCGCGTTATCTCCCGGTTGGGAGAAAAGGCGCTACCCCTCTATCGCCTCCTTCGGCGCACCGAACACTTCGAGTGGACGGACGCCGCCCCGGCCGGACTCGAGGAAATAAAAGCCATATTGGCAACAAACCCCGTCCTGGCAGCGCCAAACATTGGCGAACCAATGCTATTGTATATTGCAGCAACCCATCAAGGTGTCAGCGCAGTACTCGTCGTCGAGCGGGAAACGGACGGACACAAATTCCCCCTTCAAAAGCCGGTTTACTATGGGTCCACCGTCCTCACTCCATGCAAATGACGGTACCCACATTATCAAAAGATTGCATATGCGGTATTCATGGCATCCCGGAAGCTACAACACTACTTTCAAGAGTGTTCAATCACAGTAGCATCGGAAGTACCACTCAATGATATTATAAACAACTGTGACGCAATGGGCCGGATTGCAAAATGGGCCATCGAGCTCCTCCCGTTCGACATAACTTATAGGCCACGGTGAGCTATCAAGTCGCAAGTTTTGGCCGACTTCGTCGCAGAATGGACGGAGGCCGAACTCCCTAAAGAGTACGGCACATATTCAAACTGGATAATGCACTTCAACGGTTCCAAAATGTTGGCCGGACTAGGGGCCGGCGTCGTTTTGACGTCCCCCACAGGAGACACAGTTCAATATGTACTCCAGATTACGTACACAGACTCCAACAGTGCAGCCGAATATGAGGCCCTTTTACATGGTCTCCGGATGGCAGTATCCATGGGCATTCAACGCCTAGAGGTGCGCGGGGATTCGAACCTCGCGATATCCCAAATAAATGGAGACTTCGATGCCAAGGATCCAAAAATGGCAGCTTACCGTAACGCCGTCCTCAAAATGTCAGCTCGGTTTGAAGGGCTCGAATTTCACCATATAGCCCGAGAAAACAATCAGGCGGCAGACGTCCTGGCACGCATCGGCGCAAAATGCGATGCGGTCCCCCCCAACATCTTCCTGGAAAGGCTGTTCAAGCCATCCGTAGTATGGGAAGGGGAACATGGCAATATCAGTCCGAACCCAACCGCACTGTCCGACGCCGAACAATCTGACATAATCGGAGGCTCTGCCAATGAAATAACAACCTCGGCCCACGTACTAATGGCCGTTATCGCCCCGTGGACAGAACCATCCCTAGCCTACCTTACTAGGCAGGAACTCCCAGAGGACCAAAATGAGGCATGCTTTATAGTGCGGCGATCTAAAGCCTATAAAGTCCATGAGGGAGAACTTTACAAGAAAAGCACTACCGGAGTCCTTCAAAGGTGCATCTCCGAAGAGGAAGGGCAGAACCTGCTGGCTGAAATTAATGCCGGACCCGGTGGCCATCACGCCGCAGCCCGGTCCCTCGTAAGCAAGGCTTTCCGTACAGGCTTCTATTGGCCAACGGCCCGGGCGGACGCTCAGGACTTGGTCCATAAATGAGTCGGTTGCTAGCTTTTTGCAAACCAAAGCCATATGCCACCCACCGCCCTCCAAACAATCCCCATCACTTGGCCTTTCGCGGTCTGGGGGCTTGACATGGTGGGACCCCTTAAAGGCGGAACCCACAAGAAAAAAATACCTACTGGTCATGGTGGATAAGTTCACCAAATGGATAGAAGCCAAGCCTATTAAGACTGCCGAATCCGGACCTATGATAGACTTTATATCCGGGGTCGTACACCGTTATGGCGTCCCCCACAGCATCATCACCGATAATGGCACGAACTTTACGGTCGATGAGGTAAAACTCTGGTGCAAAAACATGGGTATCAAGCTCGATTATGCTTCCGTCTATCACCCAGAAACTAACGGTCAGGTCGAACGTGCAAATGGTCTCATCATGAGCGGCATGAAACCCAGATTAGTGCGGTCCCTCAAGGAATCTAACACGCACTGGGTAGAGGAGCTCGACTCCGTACTCTGGGGGCTGCGGACCACGCCGAACCGCACCACCGGATACACGCCATTTTTTATGGTATACGGCGCAGAGGCAGTCTTGCCCTGCGACATAATTCATGACTCACCTCGAGTGCGCATGTACGAAGAAAGGGAGGCCGAGCTCGATTGGCAGGACAGTTTGGACGCCTTAGAGGAGGAGCGCGACGTGGCAAAAGCCCGTTCCGCATTCTATCAACAGCAGGCTCAAAGATATCAAAGCAGAGAAGTGCGGGCCAAAAGCTACAACGTTGGCGAATTAGTTCTACGCCTGCTGGACAAGAAAAAGGACAAGCTGAAGCCCAAGTGGGAAGGTCCCTTCATAATCGACCAAGTCCTGACTGGTGGAGCATACCGCCTGTGAGATGCGTCGGATAACCGACTCGAGCCGAACCCATGGAACGCAGCCCGTCTCCGAAGATTCTATGCCTAGCGCCGGACTCTGTGTTTGTCTCCTTCCTCTGTCCATTTTTTACATTTTCTGTCTTACATTTCTCTCCTTCCCCTCTTCTCTTTTATAGCCCTTAAAGGCTCATCAAGTGAAGTGCTACTCGCGCTCATTAAACCTGGGGGCTTCTTTAACAGAAGCTTATTTATACGGGCTTCACGCCCACCACATGTGTCAAACTTCCGCATGTACCTTTTCTTCACCATTATATGCATCGATATGACTTAAGTTTTGGCCAAGCTGGGTTGCCTGGCTCCTGTGCTTACCCCTATGTTCCCGATTGTTCGACTAGGTGGTAAAGGGAGCACCTCTGCGATTGTTACTACCGGATCAGCCGCATGTGTACCTCAGACTGGGTGAAGCCGAAAGCTAGCGTTCTTAAGGGAATATTCGGTCAGTGAACTAAAAGATGACCTTTTTTACTTATTTATGTATATGCCCCCAGATGATTTTCCTGCGTTTGCAGTCCGGACATGCACTTTAGGGCATGCCTTCCAGAGAAAGGAACCCCTAACGGAACTATTCTCTCTGGAAGATGTTTCTTACTAACCATGTAATATAACATAACTAGTTGGGCACTTGTCTGATAAAGCACTAATGACCCCTACGCCTGGTCTCCATGCATACCCCGATTTTTACATAACCGGTAGGGTATTCGGACACACTCCGGACCATCAGGTCCTGAGGTTGAAGCGAAAAGGTCGGCAACGACAAATGATCTACAATCCGGCTAGAAGGCATTACACATGTCAATTAAAAATTACATAGTCACTCTGACTGATTGTATTCCTCTTCAATACCATCTAACAGGCTGTCTAACTTACAGTCCTGCTGGGAATACTTTGCGGCCAATTCTACTTGGCCGTACACTAAGCTCACAGGGATCTCCTTCCCGTCAGGCCCCACAGGTCTGACCTCGGCCATGTGGTTTGGGTCAGACTTCGTGTACCGCGTCTTCACCATGGCCTAGGCCTCCCTAGCACCTTGTCGGCAGGCCGATATCTTCCATAACCGGAAGCGCCGCCGAGCTCCCTCAAGCTTCTCCGAAAGCTCTCCAAGGCCCTCGGGCATGGAGTGGGAAGGCCATAAGGCTTGGGCAACGCCTCGCATCGCCTACCGAACTCGCTCGTGCAGTCGCGAGAGCTCGGGAAGAAGGTCACCTGTAGAACCGGGCATCTCCTCTGCAGGACGACCCGTTAGCATACCTACAGACATTACTCTGTTAGTCGACTTCCTCACCGAACTCTTTTCTTTCAAAGATTCGCTTAAGCACTTACTAAATATGCCGCGTCGAAGCCGCTGATTCTCCTTAGTAGAGTCCGACAGCTGGCCACGAACATCTTTAAGTTCAACGTCCAGCTTGGTGTTGGCATCCTGAAGCTCATTCTTCTCCCGCCTCACCCTTGTCAACATACTCTCACCGGCCTTTAGCCGGCGTAAGAGTTGTTGCCTCTCCGGATCCAGTCTGGCACCATCTGCAATATGATTTGGCATATTCATACCCACGCCGCACTGTTGAATTCGGGGAGACCGACCCGGATAGGGTCCGGTAGCGGGACATCATCTATATAAAACCATTCCGAAGGCCAGTCCTCGGACGCCTTCTTTGGGGTTCCGGATAGATATCCGGTCCCGGCGATACGCCACACTTCGGCTCCGCCCACTTGATATATAGACCCCTCTTGAGAGCGGGGCACCAAACAGAATAATCTCTTCCACAGCGCGAAATGAGCCTCAACACCCAAGAATAGCTCGCAAAGAGTGACAAAGCCCACGATATGTAATATAGAGGCGGGCGTGAGATCATGCAGCTAGAGGCCGTAGAACTCCAGAAGCCCACGGAGAAATGGATGGATTGGAAATCCAAGTCCTCTTACTAGATAAGGGATGAGGCACACCCGTTCTCCTTTGGAGGGACTGGGGGTGCTCTCCGCTTGCTCTCTGCCATTATAGGTGGCGAGTCCGGCTCGGACCGGGAGCATATAGGCCTGAGGGAGAAATCCTTTGGCCTGAAGCGACACTAGCTCGTTGTGCGGGATGGAGCACCTCTCCCAGTCTCCAGGTTTAGGACTAGAAGGGCGAGAGGAGGAGCTGCGACGGCTGGCCATGTTGGAATGAACCTTTGCTGGAGGCGCTCTGATGATTACTCGCGGAGAGGAGAGGGTGTGGTTTGGATCTGAAGCCCCATCCCATTAAATAGGTGGCTCGTCTATGCGGCTAGGGGTGTGAATGTAAAAACACCCCGACTTTTCACATTCGTTTGACACGTGGAAGACGGCCATTATTGGGCGTGGAAGCCAAGGTGCGCTACATTATGAAAATCGGACATTATTCAGCAGGTACACGTAATTTGGAGAGGAACCCGCCTTGCAATGCTGAAGACAATCTGCGCGCCGGACTCATCGTCATTGAAGCCTGGTTCGGGGGCTACTGAGGGAGTCCTGGATTAGGGGGTGTTCGAGTAGCCGGACTATACCTTCAACCGAACTCCAGGACTATGAAGATACAAGATTGAAGACTCCGTCCCGTATCCGGATGGGACTTTCCTTGGCGTGGAAGGCAAGCTTGGCGATGCGGATATTCAAGATCTCCTACCGTTGTAACCGACTTTGTGTAACCCTAAACCCTCTCTGGTGTCTATATAAACCGGAGGATTTTAGTCCGTAGGACAACTTCATCATACAACAATCATACCATAGGCTAGCTTCTAGGGTTTAGCCTCCTCGATCTCGTGGTAGATCTACTCTTGTACTACCCATATCATCAATATTAATCAAGCAGGACGTAGGGTTTTACCGCCATCAAGAGGGCCCGAACCTGGGTAAAACATTGTGTCCCTTGTCTCCTGTTACCATCCGGCCTAGACGCACAGTTCGGGACCCCCTACCCGAGATCCGCCGGTTTTGACACCGACACTGGGTGATAAAGGGTATGATCAAAGCGTTACTTGCCTTGCTGATGATCCGCAAAACCTAGAGACTCGTAGTAGCACGCTTCGCACTCCGGGTGTTCTATCGCAAATAAACAATAGCATACATAAGCAATCAAGCAAAGATGCACGGGTAAAACATGAATAAGAAGATCTAACCAGAAAGTTCAACTTAAGAACTCCGGTTTGCAAAAAGAATCAAATCAAACGGAGCAATGAAACTCAAACTACGAAAGAAACAAGATCCAATTACTAATTTGTACTAAAGTCAAATTTGACAATACCAAAATCTTGTTTAAGTTGGTTAAACGGAATGAGGGCTTCGAGACGAAGATCTAGGCACTTGAATCGCCTGATTCAGATAAACGAGCGAAAAGATAAACTAAAATGAAAATCGGATCAGAAATCACGATCGAAAATAATCACGGAAAAACCCTGGAAAAAGAAAAACTAACGAACAGACTAAAGAACGAACATTCGCTGTCTGCGGCTAACGAGTGAGCACCATTCGTTAAAACCAACGTACATACGAACGTCTGCTAAATAAATAAACCAAAAAGACTAAAACCGAACTAATCTAAAAAAACTAGGGTTTAAATAAAAACCGATCAGTTTTTACCTAAACCGAAAAAAACCGGCGGCGAATCGGATCAGAACGGCGGCTCCGGCGACGAGGCGGCGGCTCCGGCAGGGCGAGGTGGGGCTGCGGGGTGGCGGCAACGGCGGGGTGGTGTGGCGCGGCGGTGCGGGGCGACGGCGAGGCGCGTTGGCGGTGCAAGACATGCGGCGGCGCGGCGGCGGCGGCTGCGGGCGCTGCTGCTGCGGCGGCTTGGGTGGTGAGCTGGGGCGGCGGCGACCGGTATTTAAGAGGGGGAGGGGGCAGGGTCAGCTTAGGGGAGGGGCAACCCGAGGCGGCGGCGGTCTCCCGGACTCCGGCGGAGTCCGGTGCGGGCACGGGGCGCGCGAGGGAGGCGGTGGCACGGGGTTGGGCCAGTTAGCTCGGCTGGGCTTCGGCCCAGTCGGGCGCTGATTTTTTTAAATAGTGTTCTGACGAAAATAAATTCTAGAAAAAATAAATAAAAATCTAAAAATGCCAAAACAAATTTTCACCGTCTAAATAAAATATTTAGAACAAGATGAACATTTTCTTGGCCCTAAAATGCAATTTTGAAAACGTGCAATTTTTCTAATGCAAAAAAATTGCAATAAAATCCAAATAAAACATTTATTTGATTTTAATATTTTTCCTCTAATATTTCATCTATCTTGGAGAAGTCATTTGATCTCCTCTCATATATTTTTATTTTAGAAATATTAGGAAGGAAAAATAATCAAAACCAAATGATCCTCTTCTCAAAATTTGAGATAACTCAAATATGAAATTAACGAAATCCCCAACTCTCTCCGTGGGCCCTTGAGTTGCGTAGAATTTCTAGGATCAAGCCAAAATGCAATAAAATATGATATGCAATGATGACCTAATGTATAACATTCCAAATTGAAAATTTGGGATGTTACATGGCCTGCTGCAGAAGGAGGAGCGGGCGGCAGGACGACGAGGAGGCGCACGGGGCGGACCACGGCCGGAAATGGCCGTTGGGACGGCGAGGGGAGGCAAGCGAAGGCCGGCGAGACTCTAGGTGGAGGCGGAGGTCGACGGAGCGGTGGCCTTGTGATGGAGGGAGGAGCTCAGGCGCTATGAGGGAGAGCGGGAGATCGACCGAGGGGAAGAAGGAGTTGGGGGATCGGGCGCGAGGAGAGGGATGGGGGATCGAGCGTGGGGCTCTCCTAGCAGCGCTAGGAGGAACGAAGGGGAGAGAGGGGATCAGGCAGAGGGTGCGGGCTAGGGTTTTAGGAGGGTTAGGTGGGCTTTAGGGGATTTTGGGCCTAGGGAGGCCGCGGGGAAGGGGCCGGCTTGGCAGCTGCTATCTCTCTCTCTCTCTCTCTCTCTCTCTCTCTCTCTTCTTCTTATTTTCTTTAGCAGAAAACAATTAAAGAGAAGAAAAAGAAAGTGAGGGTTAGGGAAATAATTTGCGCATCCGGATAATTTTCCCGGACTCACAAAAATGTGCTTGTTCCGAGAAAATAGGAATGGCCATGATTGCAAGATTTAAATTCAAATGCATTTGAATTTAATTCAACTAGTTTGAATAAGGAGTAGGAATTTGAAGTTTCCAAAAATGTTGAACATTTAGGAAGAGCCTCAATAAAACGATAAAAGAATATGATGACAAGTCAGAGACCAAGGATTGAGATAAAAAAGGCATTGGGTTTTATTTGCAAGTGTGTCAAATCAATGGAATATTTTATAATAGCTCCCTAATATTGGGAGGATAAGTTATAAAGAGAAGTCACCATTGTGAACATCCCTCGATTTAAATGGGCCAAAGATCCATGCGATTTGTTTAGTTGAGTTGCAAAAATTAATGATATGATGGCATGACGACATGATGCAATGCAAGAGATGACATGATGAATGCAACAAAGCAATTGAAACACACGGTGACAACGGGAATAAATGGAAGTCATCTGGAGCATCGGTCTTGGGGCGTCACAAGTATGGCAACTCTCAGTTAACCCGATCAAGATCTTCCTTATATGTGTTGCAGGGAAACAATGGGAGGCACTGTGGTTTACCATCGAGGTTTGCTCATGCATGGTCCTTTCGCTAATAGCACATTATTGTGCAGTTGCAGGAATCATTCTAATATTTACGTTTCTTACAATTTGGTCTTGCACATGTAGGTCTTGCTGTCAGAGGCTTAGACCCACTGTTTGACCCATTTTGCATATGGGGAAATGAGATGTCCATGAATATCAGTCAAGTCAAGAAACTCATAAAATTGTTAGGATAAAGAAACTTGTGACGAATAACAACAAGATCTTTGTTTGCACAAGGAACAAGACATCACACAACTCTTTTACCTTATTTTTCCCCTTGTGCCATTTCAAAATTTATAACAACGATTTATGAATATCTTTGTTTTCAGTACTTTTCAAAGCAGTTCATAGATGATTACCTCTCAAACCACCTGCATGGTCAAGAGGCAAGGAAGGTATTCATTCAACACCCACGGTACAATATTGAAGTCTTCCTCAAGAAGACGAAGGTTGGCGGGCAATTATCCATAGCCACCGTCCTAAAGTTGCAAGGACATTCAACGTCATTTAAGGCTCAATATTCGCCTTCCGCTTCTGTAGTTTCCCCGATGAGATTCATCTGTCTATTTACCGTGTATGATGCTACTTTCCAAAGGTTTTCGATGTTGCATGTGAAACTTGGCGTTGTTGTGTAATGACGTAGCTAGCTATATCCCTATATGGTGTAACCGAGTGCTGAAGCTATATGATGTAATTCGATTATGAAATCCTGGTTGTCGTTATACATATTGAAATATCTGGTGTGTTTTATAAGAAATGTCAATTTGATTACCACATGGATTATCAATAATAGGCCAATTACCATGCTTATTGGGGTTTTCTATTGCAGACGGTTTCTCTGACAACACCGTGGGCGATGAACTCAAACAACCCACACGGGTTCTAGAAAGTAGGCGTGTTGGATCAATTAACAATCACAGATGGCTTCCGCCCGAGAACTGTTTGCGTTAGGCCACCTTGCACAAACGTTCCCACATAAAAAATTGTGTGTGATATACATACGAACGGAAACGTTTCTCTGGGATTTATTTTGTGTGATGAAACGAATGGGCCTGTATAATTGTCTCTGATGCCTCGTCTAATCACACACGAGCTCATTTTACCCCACGTGTGTGACCGGAGGGCCTATCCCCGACGGTTTCTGGGTCGTGTGGGAAGGACCCCCCTATCGCACACACTGACTAGCTAGGCGATGTTTTAAAACTCCGTCGCGGAAAGGGGGTAAAAACCGTTTGTATAGCACATCTCTACACCAGTGTTTGTTGCTTTATTTGTGTACCTTGTTCTTTCTTGCTTGCCTTTGGTTTGTTTGTGATCTTGCGAGTACATTCAAAGTACTACCTAGCTTATCATGCCAGATGCAGGAGAAGTTCCCTAGAGGGACATTGAGAGTGAGAGCTAGAATGTGTCCATGGAGTGTCCCTTTGGACTGAAGCCCCACCATGTCACGCCTTCCGCTGTGTCATAACCCCTACCCTACTAGTGTTCCATTAGCCACCAGGCCATAGGCATAATAATCGAGCACTACCACTATGATTGTACTACCATGCTAAGCAAGATTATTGTATTATAACTATGTGTACTATTTGAGTACTCTATTAGAATGTGGTTTTTCTATACCAAGCTATAGTCGTGTTCTAGAAGACATAGAACTCTAGGCTGGAACATGAGGGACTCTGGTTCTCTGAATCGGGATGTACATAGCAAAACAGTGAAAATGTTGTTAAATGCAAAGATGACATGTTTCTCGCATAAGGAGAATATGAAGAGATTGTTGTAAGGAGTTACATCAATATAGTCTCGTTGTAAGTAGTGCATTGATAAAATCTTCATTAGTGCTCCAAGCAATTTTCAAATTCAATTAAGTATTTTATATTATATAATAATTGGTGGCGAAGTAAGTTGGAATTGGTCCAAGAAAGTTACTATGGTGAATTCTATAACAATATGATGAGTATGGTGTTGCTTTAGAAGAAACATTGGAGGGTGATGAATCAAAAGTTCATTTATGAATGTATGGCTTCTAGATAGTTTGTGCTAATGGAACGCTATTCTGAATAATAGTTCCATTGCTCAGTCTGAGGAATCGAAGGTCCTACCAGTGATTCAAGACATACAAATCTAGTTCCACACAAATTATGAATTTTGTGGAAGCATGAAAGATGCAAGGAATACACTCGGATCTGAACTTGTTAGATTTGAGAAGATGAAGGCTATACCACCAGCAAAGCGTGAACTAACACCAGATTGCCATTGGTGTAAAAAGAAAATGTGCTAACTAGATTATTGACTCTAGTTGAAGTGGCAGTATATTGGAAATATGCCCTAGAGGCAATAATATTGTATTATTATATTTCCATGTTTATAATTAGGAGTTTATATTCTATGCTACAACTGCTATGATCCTAGAATGTGCGATTCAGCGGACAACTCATATGCACGTGTCGAATGATAAACGGTAAAATCTGATTCATAGTCTCACCTCTAAGACTAGCTCGAGTGTTGTTGGTGATCATGTTTTCTGGATATTAGGATATCGTTAAGAATAATGATAGTCCTAAAACAACTTTGACAATATGACGTCAGAAGAATGATCATATTGAATCGACCTAAACTTGTTTTTTATACTTTGAGATATTAGTATCACAAGTCAATTGTTATAACACTAAGAGTTAGCATGTGATTTAGTTCCTAAGACCATGAGAGTATCATAGTCTCTTCTTACCATACGACGGACTTTGGGGTTGCTCAAACGTCATTTTTAACATAGTGATGATAACGACAATTTATATGTTCATCGAAAAATTTGACAAGAGGCTAGCTAGCTCAAGAGTGAGATTTGCTACTTACCATGGAGAGATATTCTTAGGGTACTCTACGTGTGATGACATCCATCATCGTCTGGTCAGACATAGTTGACTAGTTCATGGGGATGCCGGAACATGTCAACAAGAAAGAAGAACAAAACCGGTAACGAGGAGACCTGTATAGTGAGCATGAGAATAACTAAAGAGGATACCAATATATCTCACCTCGGGTTTTGTAAAGTATCGCAAGGCAAAGGGAATAACACATGATAACCAAAGGTTCACTTGAATGTCATTATTGTACTCATAGGGATCGATATGGATGTCCATGGTTCCGGTATCAGTCATTGAACGAAAGGGGTTCTATTCATGTTTATGCTTTACCAAAACTGTAGGGTCACAAGCTTAAGGTAATCATGATCTGCCGAGTGTTAGTAGGACAGGAGTAATGAGGAAATATTTTCGTTAATATTTGAAATAGTTTTGAGAGGGGCTGGAAGCATTTCGGGTTCACCGTAAGGGTTTTGGGGTTTACTAGGTAGTACCAATATATAGTATATACGTGGAAAATGTTGACGTGGATGTTAAACTAATAATAAAAGGCTCTAATAATAGTTAGGATGATTTTTATATTTAATTAAATATCAACGAGCCTTAAAAGGCCAAGCAGTTGAAAGGTTATTGGGCCACTTGGGCTCAATAGGAGGTGGTTGATACGTCTCCAACGTATCTACTTTTCCTAATGCTTTTCCACTAGTTTTCGACACTAATTTGCATGATTTGAATGAAACTAACCCCGAACTGACATTGTTTTCAGCAGAACTATCATGGTGTTGTTTTTGTGCTGAAATACAAGTTCTCGGAATGGAACGAAATTTCTGGAGCCAAGACCCGCCAGAGGGGGGCACCTGGGTGAGCACACAACCCACCAGGGCGCGCCCCCCTCTCCTGGCGCGCCCAGGTGAGTTGTGCCCACCTGGAGACCCCGCATACCCTGAAACCGATGCTATAAAATCCTATTTTTCCAGAAAAAATTAGGGAGAAAAAATTATCGCGATCCACAAGACGGAGCCGTCGCCACATCCTGTTCTTCATCGGGAGGCCAGATCTGGAGTCCGTTTGGGGCTCTGGCGAGGGGGATCTTCCTTCTTCGTCATCACCAACCCTTCTCCATCTTCAATTCCATGATGCTCCCCACTGGGAGTGAGTAATTCCTTCGTAGGCTCGCTGGTCGGTGAGGAGTTGGATGAGATTCATCATGTAATCGAGTTAGTTTTGTTACGGCTTGATCCCTAGTATCCACTATGTTCTTAGATTGATGTTGCTATGACTTTGACATGCTTAATGCTTGTCACTTTGGGCCCGGGTACCATGATTTCAGATCTGAACCGCTTATGTTATCACCATTATATCCATGTTCTAGATCTGATCTTGCAAGTTATAGTCACCTACTACGTGTTATGATCCGGCAACCCCGGAGTGACAATAACCGGGACCACTCCCGGTGATGACCGTAGCTTGAGGAGTTCATGTATTCAGCGTGTGTTAATGCTTTGTTCCGGTTCTCTATTAAAAGGAGGCCTTAATATCCCTTAGTTTCCAATATGGACCCCGCTGCCACAGGAGGGTAGGACAAAATATGTCATGCGAGTTCTTTCCATAAGCATGTATGTTTATTTACGGAATACATGCCTGATACGTCTCCAATGTATCTACTTTTTCTCTTGTTTTGGACTCTAATTTGCATGATTTGAATGAAACTAGCCCCGGACTGACGCTGTTTTTAGCAGAACTACCATGGTGTTGTTTTTGTGCAGAAATAAAAGTTCTTGGAATGGAACGAAACTTTTTGAGGATTTTTTATACCAATAAAGAGAATTTCTGGAGCCAAGACCTGCCAGAGAGGGGCACTTGGGTGGGCACAACCCACCAGGGCGCGCCCCCTCTCCTGGTGTGCCCAGGTGGGTTGTACCCACCTGGTTGCCCCGCTGACGACCCCCCTAATACTATAAATTCACATATTTCCAGAAAAAAATCAGGGAGAAAGAATTATTGCGATCCACGAGACGGAGCCGCCGCCAAGCCCTGTTCTTCCTCGGGCGGGCAGGTCTGGAGTCTGTTTGGGGCTCTGGAGAGGGGGATCTTCGTTCTTCGTCATCACCAACCAATCGCCATCGCCAATTCCATGATGCTCCCCACCGGGAGTGAGTAATTCCTTCATAGGCTCGCTGGTCGGTGAGGACTTGGATGAGATTCATCATGTAATCGAGTTAGTTTTGTTAGGGCCTGATCCCTAGTATCCACTATGTTCTTAGATTGATGTTGCTATGACTTTGCCATGCTTAATGCTTGTCAGTTTGGGCCCGAGTGCCATGATTTAAGATCTGAACCATTTATGAATTCATCATTATATCCATGTTTTAGATCCGATTTTGCAAGTTATAGTCACCTACTACGGTTATGATCCAGCAACCCCGGAGTGACAACAACCGGGCCCACTCCCGGATGACTGTAGTTTGAGGAGCTCATGTATTCACTATGTGTTAATGCTTTGTTCCGATTCTCTATTAAAAGGAGGCCTTAATAGCCCTTTGTTTCCAATATGGACCCCGCTGCCACGGGAAGGTAGGACAAAATATGTCATGCAAGTTATTTCAATAAAGCATGCATGACTATTTACGGAATACATGCCTACATTATTTCGATGAACTGGAGCTAGTGCCGTATCGCCCTAGGTTATAACTGTCTCATAATGAATATCATCCAACAAGTCACCGATCCAATGCCTACGAATTTATCCTTATTGATTTTTCTGCGTTACTACTGCTATCACTGTTACTATTACTATTGCTGCTATCACTATCAAACTACATTGCTACTAATCACTTTGCTGCAGATAATAAACCTCCAGGTGTGGTTGAATTGACAACTCAGCTGCTAATACCTTCAAATATTCTTTGGCTCCCCTTGTGTCGAATCTATAAATTTGGGTTGAGTACTCTACCCTGGAAAACTGTTGCGATCCCCTATACTTGTGGGTTATCAAGACCTTTTTCTGGTGCCGTTGCCAGGGAGCATAGCTATATATGTTGAGTCACTTGGGATTATTATCATATTATTACTATGAAGAATCTGAAGGATCCAAAGACTAAGATTTATCCCTCTAAGACGATGGGAGGTAAGGAACTGCCATCTAGTTCTACTTTAGATTCACCTTCTGTTATGAGTAAACTTTCAACACCACCACAAGCTATCAATTCTGATATGTCGCAAGTTATTGATGATGCTACTTCTACTATGAATGATACTAGTACCTTGCTTGATAATGATGATGTGCCACTTGGTGAATTTCTTGATAAACAAATTGCTAGAGTTATACAACATGATGTTGTTGAATCTGATGATGAACTTGAAACTGAAACTCCTAAAACACCTGCTAGAACTATCCTTCCTAGATATGAATTGCCTAAGATACCGGAAGGTTATGTTATGAGTGAAGAAGCAACTAGAGACATTCTTGCTTGCAATGATAGAGATGATCTAGAGAAATTACTACACAAGTATAAAGAGAAATCTCTGAATGCTAGAATGAAATGTGATCCTAAGTTTGCTACTTCACCTATCTGTATTGACGATAAGGATTATGAATTCTCTGTCGACCCAGAGTTAATTACTTTGGTTGAATCTGGTCCTTTCCATGGTTATGAAACTGAAACTGTTGTGGCACATCTTACTAAGTTGAATGATATAGCCACCCTTTTTACTCATAATGAGAAAACTCGTTATTACTTTATTCTCAAATTATTGCCTTTCTCATTAAAGGGTGATGCTAAATCTTGGAACAATACTCTTGCTCCTAGTTGTGTGCGTAGTCCCCAGGATATGACTTATTACTTCTATGAAAAATATTTTCTTGCTCATATGAAACAAGCTGCCTTACAGGAAATATTTATCTTTGCTCAAACTAAAGAAGAGAGTCTCCCACAAGCTTGAGGGAGGCTTTGCCGGTTACTTAATGATTTGCCTGATCATCCTCTTAAAAAATGAAATACTTGATATCTTCTATAATGGACTAACCGATGCTTCTAGGGACTTCCTAGATAGTTGTGCTGGTTGTGTTTTCAGGGAATGAACTATTGCTCAAGCTGAAGAAGTATTGAATAACATATTGAAAAATTATGATGATTGGACTATTCCTGAACCACTGCCTAAACCCATCCAAAGAAGAGGGGTATATTATATCTCAGTCCTGAAGATATGCAAGAGGCAAAGAAATCTATGAAGGAAAATGGTATTAAAGTGGAGGATGTTAAAAATTTACCTCCTATTGAAGAAATACATAGGCTTAATACACCACCAATGCCTAAGGTGGTAGAGGTAAATTCTCTTATGAAGTTTAATGAAAATGATAATCCTCATAATATGCATCCTTGTCAATGCCTTTATGAGTTTGAAAACTACATTAGAAAACAAGATCACTTCAATGCAAATGTTATGAAACAATTGAAATACAATTCTGATATGATTGATTGCTTGAGTGACTTGTTATTTAGAATATCGAATGATGTTAGAGGTGTTGGAAACCATGCTTCTATGGCTCAAACTCAATTAGAACAAGTTGCTAAATCACAAAGAGAATTACTTGATGAAATGAATCATAATATGCATGACTTTGCTGTTAAAGTTGCAACTAGAGGAGGTAAAATGACTCAGGAACCACTTTATCCTGAGGGACACCCTAAAAGAATTGAACAAGATTCACAAAGAGCTAACACTAGTGCACCTAGTTTTTCTAAAAATAAAAAGAAAAAGAAAAGTGATAGGACTTTGCACACTTCTAGTGAACCTAAAATAGAAGAACCTCCTGATAATGAAAATGAAATTTCTATCTCTGATGCTGAAACTCAATCTGGTAATGAACACTCACCTAATGAAAAAGATAATGATGAGGTTAGTAAAGACACTCAACCAAACAATGTTAAAGAACCAGATAATGATGTTGAGATAGAACCACCTGTTGATCTTGATAACCCACAACCTAAAAATAAAAGATATGACAAAAGAGACTTTGTGGCTAGGAAACACGGTAAAGAAAGAGAACCGTGGGTTTAAAAACCTATGCCTTTTCCACCAAAGTCAACTAAAAAGAATGATGATGAAGAATTTGAACGCTTTGCTGATATGCCGTGGCCAGTCTTTTTGCGTACTCGCTTGACTGATATCTTGAAAATGCCTCCCTATGCAAAGTATATGAAAGATATCATTACAAATAAGAAAAAAAATACCTGAAGCTGAAATCTCCACTATGCTTGCTGATTATACTTTTAAAGATGGAGTACCTAAAAAACTTGGAGATCCGGGAATACCAAGTATACCTTGCTCTATCAAAAAGAATTATGTGAAAACTGCTTTGTGTGATTTAGGAGCTGGTGTTAGTGTTATGCCTTTCTCTTTATATAAAAGACTTGACTTGAATAAACTCACACCTACTGAAATATCTTTGCAAATGGCTGAAAAATCAACTGTCATACCTATCGGTATCTGTGAGGATGTGCCCGTTGTTGTTGCTAATGTTACTATTTTGACTAACTTTGTTATACTTGAGATGCTCGAGGACAACAACATGTCGATTATCCTTGGTAGACCCTTCTTGAATATTCCAGGGACTGTTATTGATTGCAATAAAAGCAAGGTCACTTTTCATATTAATGGCAATGAGCATACGGTGCACTTTCTGAAGAAACAATTCCAAGTGAATGGTATTAATGTTATTGAAAAATCTCCGACAATCATTATTGGAAGTTTTAAAATACCTCTACCTACTGTCAAAAAGAAATATGAAATGCTTATTGTTGGGGAAATACATATCCCCATAGAGGTAACTTAGTGATTTATGAAAGTTCTTCAGTTTCATGCTAACCGAAAGTGGTTGTTAATAAGACTTGATCAACCTTATTAATGAATCATTTTTGAATGGTATGAAGTTGATGAATTTAGTAAGCACTACTTTCCGTCCCTACTTTTTATTTTCTGTTTTTATTAGTTAAATAAAATAAAATGCTATGTTTTGTTCATTTTTTGAATTTCCCGTGCAATAAAAAATGACCCAAAAATAGAAGTTCTCAAAATGCCCTGGAAATTTTATATGATTTTTTCCTGAATATTTAAGAATTTTTGGTGCAAAAATAAATAGAGGGGGTGCACCAGGTAGGCACAACTCACTTGGGCGTGCCAGCACCCCCTGGCACGCGCCTAGGGGGTTGTGGCACTATAGGTGGAATATAATGGTGGTTGTGGAGAAGACAAAAAGGAGGGGAAGATAGTCTCACATCAACTAGGCATATCAACGGGCTATGGAGATGTCCATCAATAGATATCAATGTGAGTGAGTAGGGATTGCCATGCAACGGATGCACTAGAGCTATAAATGTATGAAAGCTCAACAAAAGAAACTAGTGGGTGTGCATCCAACTTGCTTGCTCATGAAGACCTAGGGCAATTTGAGGAAGCCCGTTATTGGAATATACAAGCCAAGTTCTATACTGTAAAATTCCCACTAGTATATGAAAGTGACAACATATGAGACTCTCTATATGAAGGACATGGTGCTACTTTGAAGCACAATATATGAGACTCGCTATATCGTGGTGCTACTTTGAAGCATAAGTGTGGTAAAAGGATAGTAACATTGCCCCTTTTATTTTTTTGGGCCTTCTTTTTTTCTTTGGCCTTTCTCCTTTTTTATTGGGACAATGCTCTATTGAATGATGATCATCACACTTTTATTTATTTACAACTCAATGATTACAAATCGATTCTAAAACAAAGTATGACTCTATATGGATGCCTCCAGCGGTGTACCGGGATATGCAATGAATCAAGAGTGACAAGTATGAAGAAATTATGAATGGTGGCTTTGCCACAAATACTTATGTCAACTACATGATCATGCTAACCAATATGACAATGATGAATGTGTCATGATGAACTAGATGGTGGAAAGTTGCATGGCAATATATCTTGGAATGGCTATGGAAATGCCATAATAGGTAGGTATGGTGGCTGTTTTGAGGAAGGTATATGGTAGGTGTATGATACTGGCGAAAGGTGCGCGGTATTAGAGAGGCTAGCAAAGGTGGAAGGGTGAGAGTGCGTATAATCCATGGACTCAACATTAGTCATAAAGAACTCATATACTTATTGCAAAAATCTAAAAGTTATCAAAACAAAGTATTACGCGCATGCTCCTAGGGGGATAGATTGGTAGGAAAAGACCATCGCTCGTCCCCGACCGCCACTCATAAGGAAGACAATCAATAAATAAATCATGCTCCGACTTCGTTACATAACGGTTCACCATACGTGCATGCTACGGGAATCACAAACCTTAACACAAGTATTCTTTAAATTCACAACTACTCAACTAGCATGACTTTAATATTATCACCTCCATATCTCAAAACAATTATCATGCTTCAATCTTTTCTTAGTATTCAACACACTCAAAAGAAATTTTCACAAATCTTGAATACCAAGCATATTATTATTAAGCAAATTACCATGCTATTAAGAGACTCTCAAAATAATTTAAGTGAAGCACGAGAGATCAATAGTTTCTTTAAAACAAATCCACCACCGTGCTCTAAAAGATCTAAGTGAAGCACATAAAGCAAAATTATAACGCTCAAAAGATATAAGTGAAGCACATAGAGCAAAATTACTTAGCTCAAAAGATATAAGTGAAGCACATAGAGCAAAACTACTTAGCTCAAAAAGATATAAGTGAAGCACATAGAGTATTCTATCAAATTTTAATTCATGTATGGCTCTCTCAAAAGGTGTGTACAGCAAGCATGATTGTGGTATACTAAGACACAAAGACACAAATAATACAAGACGCTCCAAGCAAAACACATATCATGTTGGTGAATAAAAATATAGCTCCAAGTAAATTACCGATGGAAGTGGACGAAAGAGGGGATGCCTTCCGAGGCATCCCCAAGCTTTGACTTTTTGGTGTCCTTGGATTATCTTGGGGGTTACATGGGCATCCCCAAGCTTAGTCTCTTGCCACTCCTTATTCCATGATCCATCAAAAGAATTCACCCAAAACTTGAAAACTTCACAACACAAAACTCAAAATAGAAAACTCGTGAGCCCCATTAGCGAAAGAAAACAAAAGACCACTTCAAGGTACTGTAATGAACTCATTATTTATTTATATTGGTGTTAAACCTACTGTATTACAACTTCTCTATGGATTATAAACTATTTTACTAACCATAGATTCATCAAAATAAGCAAACAACACACGAAAAATAGAATCTGACAAAAACAGAACAGTCTGTAGTAATCTGTAGCTAGCGCAAGATCTGGAACCCCAAAAATTCTAAAATAAATTTCTGGACGTGAGGAATTTATCTATTAATCATATCAAAAAATAATTAACTAAATATAACTCTTCAAATAAAAATGACAGCAGTTCTCGTGATCGCTAAAGTTTCTGTTTTTTACAGCAAGTTCAACAAGACTTTCCCCAAGTCTTCCCAATGGTTCTACGTGGCACAAACACTAAGTAAACACAAAAAACACAACCAAAACAGAGGCTAAATAATTTATTTATTACTAAACAGGAGAAAAAGGCAAGGAATAAAAATAAAATTTGGTTGCCTCCCAACAAGCGCTATCGTTTAACGCCTCTAGCTAGGCATAAAAGCGAGGATAGATCTAGGTATTGCCATCTTTGGTAGGCAATCCATAAGTGGTTCTCATGATAGTTTCATATGGTAATTTTATTTTCTTTCTTGGAAAGTGTTCCATGCCCTTTTTTAATGGGAATTGAAATCTAATATTCCCTTCCTTCACATCAATAATTGCACCAACCATTCTAAGGAAAGGTCTACCAAGAATAATAGGGCAAGAAGGATTGCAATCTATATCAAGAACAATGAAATCTACGGGCACATAATTCCTATTTGCAACAATAAGAACATCATTAATACTTCCCATAGGTTTCTTAATAGTGTAATCCGCAAGATGCAAGTTTAGGGCGCAATCATCAAAATTACGGAAATCTAGCAAATCACACAAAGTCTTGGGAATAGTAGAGACACTAGCACCCAAATCACACAAAGCATAAAAACTCATGATATTTAATTTTAATTTTAATAGTTGGCTCCCACTTATCATAGAGTTTTCTAGGGATAGAAACTTTCAACTCAAGTTTTTCTTCATAAGATTGCATCAAGGCATCAACAATATGTTCGGTGAAGGCTTTATTTTGACTATAAGCATGTGGAGAATTTAGCACGGATTGCAACAAGGAAATACAATCAATTAAAGAGCAACTTTCATAATTAAATTCCTTGAAATGCAATATAGTGGGTTTAGCAACATCTAGATTTTTATTTCTTTCAATCCCACTTTCATCAATTTCATCATTAAGATCTAAATACTCTGAATTTTTAGAACGCCTTCTAGGTGAAGGAAGATCATATTAAGTTTCATCAAGATTCATATTGCAAAATAAAGATTTAATAGGAGACACATCAATAACTTTTAGATCTTCATCTTGATTTTCATAGGTATTGGAAGAACACACTTTAATAAAGGCATCTTTGGAGGCACGCATCCTAGCGGTTCTTTCCTTGCACTCATCAATGGAAATTCTCATGGCTTTGAGAGACTCATTCATATCATGCTTAGGAGGAATATATCTAAGCTTTAAAGAATCAACCTCAAGAGAAATTCTATCAACGTTTCTAGCCAAATCATCAACTTTAAGCAATTTCTCCTCAAGCAAAGCATTAAAATTCTTTTGTGAATTCATAAACTCTTTAACACTATTCTCAAATTCAGAGGGCATCTTATTATAATTTCCATAAGAGTTGTTGTAGGAATTCCCATAATTATTAGAAGGTTTACTAGGATATGGCCTAGGATTAAAATTCCCTCTATAAGCATTGGTACCAAAATTATTCCTACCAACAAAATTCACATCTATAGATTCATTGTTGTTCTCAATCAAAGTTGACAAAGGCATATCATTAGGATCAGAAGAAACACTCTTAATAGCAAATAATTTCATAAGTTCATCCATCTTTCCACTCAACACATTAATTTCTTCTATCGCATGCACTTTTTTATTAGAAGATCTTTCAGTATGCCATTGAGAATAATTAACCATAATATTATCTAGGAGTTTAGTAGCATATCCTAAAGTGATTTCCATGAAAGTGCCTCCCGCGGCCGAATCTAAAAGATTTCTAGAAGCAAAATTCAATCCGGCATAAAATTTTTGTATGATCATCCACAAATTCAAACCATGAGTAGGGCAATTATGTATCATTAATTTCATTCTCTCCCAAGCTTGTGCAACATGTTCATGATCAAGTTGTTTAAAGTTCATAATATCGTTCCTAAGAGAGATGATCTTAGCGGGAGGAAAAACTTAGAGATAAAAGCATCTTTGCACTTGTTCCATGAATCAATACTATTCTTAGGCAAAGACGAAAACCAAGCTTTAGCACGATCTCTAAGCAAAAATGGAAATAGCTTCAATTTAATGACATCATTATTGACATCTTTTTTCTTTTGCATATCACATAAATCAACGAAGCTATTCAGATGAGTAGCGGCATCTTCACTAGGAAGCCCGGCGAATTGATCTTTCATAACAAGATTCAACAAAGCAGTATTAATTTCACAAGATTCAGCATTGGTAAGAGGAGCAATCGGAGTGCTAAGGAAATCATTATTATTGGTATTGGTGAAGTCACACAATTTGGTAGTATCTTGAGCCATGGCGACAAGCAAGCAATCTAACACACGAGCAAACAAAAGCAAACGGGTAAAAAGAGGCAAATAGAGAGGGAGGATAGAGAGAGAGAGGGCAAATAAAATGGCAAGGGTGAATTGGGGGGAGAGGAAAACGAGAGGCAAATGGCAAATAATGTAATGCGAGAGATAGGGATTGTGATAGGTACTTGGTATGTTGACTTTTTGCGTAGACTCCCCGGCAACGGCGCCAAAAATCCTTCTTGCTACGTCTTGAGCTTGCGTTGGTTTTCCCCGAAGAGGAAGGGATGATGCAGCAGAGTAGCGTAAGTATTTCCCTCAGTTTTTGAGAACCAAGGTGTCGATGTCAAAACCGGCGGATCTCGGGTAGGGGGTCCCGAACTGTGCGTCTAGGCCAGATGGTAAGAGGAGGCAAGGGACACGAAGTTTTACCTAGGTTCGGGCCCTCTCGATGGAGGTAAAACCCTACGTCCTGCTTGATTAATATTGATGATATGGGTAGTACAAGAGTAGATCTACCACGAGATCAGAGAGGCTAAACCCTAGAAGATAGCCTATGGTATGATTGTTGATGTGTATATTTTCCTACGGACTAAAACCCCCCGGTTTATATAGACACCGGAGAGGGTTAGGGTTACATAGAGTCGGTTACAATGGTAGGAGATCTGAACATCCGTATCGCCAAGCTTGCCTTCCACGCCAAGGAAAGTCCCTTCCGGACACGGGACGGAGTCTTCAATCTCGTATCTTCATAGTCCAGAAGTCCGGTTGAAGGTATAGTTCGACTATCCGAACACCCCCTAATCCAGGACTCCCTCAGTAGCCCCTGAACCAGGCTTCAATGACGATGAGTCCGGCGCGCAGATTGTCTTCGGATTGCAAGGCGGGTTCCTCCTCCAAGTACTTTATAGAAGATTTTAAACACAAAGATAGTGTCCGGCTCTGCAAAATAAGTTTTCCACATATTGCCATAGAGAGAATAATATTTACACAAATCTAATCTGCTGACGTATTCCGTAGTGCGACACACCACGGCCAAGCTTTTATCCGAGTCGTTTCATTATCCCACCTCAGCGCGTCATGCGTGGCGGTTTCCTTGGCACACCTTGTCAAAGCAGAGATCGTGTCCCCTTATTCCGGGATTCTCATCAATACGGGCGTGGGTAACCCAACCGCGCCTTTGATTGCGGCGCTTGGAGATAAGCGAGTTTTACCAGGCTGGTGGGGACATGTAGTTGCGTCCACCCATATAAGGGGATAAGGATCCACCTTTTCACCCACACCTTCCTCCTCCTTCGCCTATCCATTCTTGCGCACTCGAGCTCTAGCGCCCAAGTCCGCGCTACCACCTCAACCTTCTCCAGTCATGTCCGAAGCGGGAGGCAAGTGGATGGTCTCCTCCGTCACGGAGGGACACATCAAAAAGCTGAGGAAGGCCGGATATCTGGCTAGCGACATCGCGCACCGGCTTCCCGAAAAGGGGCAGCTCACCCCCACTCCTAGGCCCCATGAGAGGGTGGTATTCCTCCCCCATTTCCTTCACAGACTGGGCTTCCATCTGCATCCATTTGTCCGGGGGCTCATGTTCTACTACGGCCTGGATTTCCACGACCTGGCCCCAAACTTCGTCCTCAACATCTCGGTGTTTATCATCGTGTGCGAGGCATTCCTCCGCATCCGCCCCCATTTCGGCCTATGGCTTAAGACTTTCAACGTCAAGCCAAAGGTGGTGCGCGGCAGCCAGGCGGAGTGCGGCGGTGCGATGGTTGGCAAGATGGCCAACGTCCTGTGGCTCGAGGGATCCTTTGTGGAGACACTAAAGGGGTGGCAATCATGGTGGTTTTATGTCACTGAGCCGCGCGACGCCGAATGGGTCGCACCCCCTGAGTTTCGATCCGGCCCCCCTACGCGGCTCACCTCCTGGAAGGAGACAGGCCTGTCTTGGGGTAAAAAAGGAGAGCTGACCGGACTCCAAACATGCATCCAAACCCTGGTGGACAAGAACCTCAAGCTTGTCAACGTAGTCTAGGTTATGCTCATCCGCCTGATCCTCCCATGTCAACGACGGGCCTTCAACCTGCGGGAGTTCGACCCGGCGCAGCATCGAACTCTAAACAGGCTCTTCGACACGACATACGAAGATGCCTGGAGGATGCTTTTCAAAGGCACCGAGGTTCCCGCATCCGCTACCGAGGATCGCGGATTCAGTACTCAGCATCACGCTCATACCATAAGCTATTTTCGTCCTTTTACAGGGTATCAGTTTTTCATAGTTTGACCCTATGCGGGATCTAAGCTCCCTTATCTTTGACAGGATTGGGAGGTGACGTCCGGACAGATCAACTTTCCAGCTCCTTTGCCCGAAGGCCCAGCGGACGCTCGCTTGGCGAAGCTGCTGGTTCCGGCGCCCTATGTGGTGCCGGAGAAGAAGGCCAGGAAAACGGCCACGGTCCCGAAGCGCCTTCCTCTCGTGAAGACGAGGAGGAAGAAGAAGAGACCTCTCCCCCTCCAGTGGGAGAAGAGAAGAAAAGGAAGGTCGCCCTCTCTGAGGAGCCCGGAGGGTCCAAGAAGGGGAAAACCCTTCCTCCGGACTACTCCAATGACGCCGACGACGGCGGAGAGGAGTGGCAGCCCAGGGCCAAGCCCCTGGCAAAATCGTAAGTATCCGGATACCGGAGTAATTCATAGTATTCGTTTATTGCACAACTTTCCCTTATGTCGAATATGCTTATGCAGCCCACCCAAAGACCGGCTCGACGCATCGTCGAGCGGCTCACTGGACTCATCAGATGTGAACTCGCTTCCGACGGCTTCCTCCCCCCGCCCTATGGACGACACCGAGGTGTTGTCCCAACAGGTTCCAAGCAGGGAGGAGGTGGTCCCGGAGGCGCCGCAAGGCAACCTCCCGGACTCCAGGAGTAAAGGGGATGAAACCCCCCAGGGCTCCAAGTCCGGCTCTAGGACGGACACCGCTCCGGAACCTTCAAGGGTCCCGGAGTCCGGAGGGGGACCTCCTTCCAAGAGGAGCAAGTCCACCGTGCCGGCGACCCCCATCCACCCGGAGGCGCCGAACAATATGTTGGAGGCGCTCCAAGGCGCCTCCATCGACAAGGAGCACCGCGCTATTACGAGAGCGGTGGTCCAGAAGGTTCAGTCCGCCAAGAGCGGACTGACTGAAGCTTGTACTAGCCTTTTGACAGGCTTTGAGGTAAGTAAATAATGTGTAAGTAATATTACCGCATAGACAGTAGCCCCTGATGCTCTGTTGGGCGTTCGAGAAGAAAAGCCGAATAGAGGATCAAAAAAATCGCAGGAGTCTAACAAAAGGAGTCAATATGCGTGTGCAAGATTCTCTGCTGGCGTCCGCCGTACTCACTGCGGAAGTGGACACGCTGAAGCAGAGCCTCGAGAAGTCCGAGCAAGAGCTCGGGCGTTCCAAGAAGCAGCTCGAGGAGAAGGAAGGTAAGAAATACCTTGGTTGAATATATATATATATAAAAGGTGCAATTGCAAGAAATGACAGGATTAACATGGCTATTGTAGGGGCCACATCTGAGGTAGCGACCCTTAAGCAAGCGCTGCTCGAGGCCGAGAAGAGCGCGGTCGCGGAGCGCACCGAGCGGGAGAGGTATGAGGCCGAGGTTGGCAAGGTGCGGCAAGAGCTCCAGGTCCTCATGAAGAAACATGAGAGTTTGGAGCTTGACTCGAAGACGCGAGCGTCCGAGCTCGTGGCGGCTATTGAAAATGCCAAGTCTGCCAAGGCCGAATCCCAGAAGACCCTCCAGGAGTTAGATGAGGTGAAGAAAATAGCGGTGGGTAAGGCATTCTTCATGCAAAGTAAACACATAAACGTGAGTTACTTGATACTTACCCGAATTCGGAGCTCTCCAGGGGCATTTGCAGATCTTCCCTGGAGTGTATCCGATGCCGCCGCATTCTATCGAGCCGAGGAGGGCATCTCGACGGAGAAGGTGTTCTGGTCTCAGTATGCTGAGGTCGGACACCCCGTGCCCCTGAGCGACCAGCTGAAGCAACTGGTCGAGCTCCACAAGGTGGCCGAACAGGCCATGAAGGGCCTCCTAGTTCGGCTGTGGCCTGGAGAGGCTCTACCAGGGAGCTATTTCGGGCTGGTGCGACGGCTAGTGGAGGCCTGTCCAAGGCTCGAAGTCATCAAGCGCTCCGTCTATATTGAAGGTGCCCGTAGGGCCTTTGCCCGTGCTAAGGTGCACTGGGGCAGGCTGGATGCGGAGAAGCTTGTGAAGGACGGGCCACCAGCGGGGAAAGAGCATCGCAAGCCCAAAAATTACTATAAGGATGTTCTGAAGGGTGCCTGCCTTGTGGCGGATGAATGTACTAGGGATGTAATTTTTGAGTAAAACTCGCTCGTTTTTGTCCTGTGCGCTGAAAACTTGTTCATATGCACTGAGCAATGCTGCTTGAATTTAAAATATTACCTTCTTTGCGGCTATTTATCAATACTGAGAGATGGCGAGTCGTCGGCTTCTGCCCCCTTGCCACTAGTGTTGGGGTGTTCGGGGATAAATCTGGGCGCTCTTTTTCCCATGTTTGGGTCCTTCGAGGGAGGCGCTCAGCCCGACGAATGAGGCAATCGGACTATAATGCGTGAACACTCTCACTTAGCCATAGAATTCTATAATTTTAAATTTCAGCAAAGCCCCTAGTATTCGGAAGACCGAGTTCGGGGCGCTATCCACGCCTTGGCCGGACAGAGCCGACTCGTCGCCCTAAGCGGCGTAAGTCTTTAGGGACTCGAAAAAACCTCTCGAACAGCGACCAGCTCTCGCTTCATCATGACAGTCAGTTTTAGCTTTCTCACTAAGGTGCTCGGCCCAGCTCAACTGGGGCACAATCGCAGTGGTTCTCCTAGTGCTACCTTAGCCGATATAGCGGAACGTAAGGCACCAAAACATAGGAGCCGGGCAAACCCAACTATTGACCCAAGACATGATTCGGAGCCGATGCATATAATGCTATAAGTTCGGGGTGCCGCACTTGTGAAAGTGTTCGGACTTCTCATACCATATTGAGGGGTGCTAAAAGCCCCTGGCGTATTTTGACCGTACGAAAATGTACGGGTGCAACATGTCGTTAAGGAACATTTATTTATAAAAAGATAGTGCAAAAATAGACAAAAGATATGCATTGTTTATTAAAAATAGCTGCGATCAAAGCAGAACGATACAAGTAATGCGATAAACAAAAAGTTGGACTATTTAACATGTCTGCTCCAGGGGCAAGCTGCGGAATAGTATGCGAAACAGGTATACTGCTCGTGATAGAGACCACCTGGGATTTCCGTAATGCGGCATGGCTTGTCTGCTTCCCTGGTTCTTGCATCGTTTGTGCGGCAATTGAACTGCCGAATAGGCCTTCCGAAGAGTAGAGTCCTGGAAGTAAGAGAAAAGTAAAAAATCAGCAGCCCCTGGTGCGGTTTAAGCCATGTTTTGGGCGTGCTATGATGGTGCCCCTCCCCCTATGCCCATGGTATTTCTAGAGCGTAATTATGTACGCAAAGTACTAGCGTCGCCTTTTTGCTAGGGTTGGGGTTAGGGTCGCATTGCTATGCCTGCTCGGAACGTGCCAGGCGGTCTTGTTGTAGGTTACTCCGGGCGCGCTTGACGGTGTTCAGACGTTTAATGGCCGGACTGGGGAACTGCCTGGAGAGGCTGTTTTGTACTTCCGCTGCAAGGGCCGCCATGTGCTCCTCCGTTCGGAGGGAGCGTTCGGTGTTTCCATTGATCGTAATTACTCCACGAGGGCCTGGCATCTTGAGCTTAAGGTATGCGTAGTGCAGTACCGCATTGAATTTGGCGAATGCGGTTCGTCCGAGCAGTGCATGATAGCCACTGCGGAATGGGACTATGTCGAAGATCAATTCCTCGCTTCGGAAATTATACGGGGATCCGAAGACCACTTCAAGTGTGACTGAGCCTGTACAGTTGGCCTCTACACCTGGTATTATGCCTTTAAAGGTCATTTTGGTGCGCTTAATCCTCGAGGGATCGATGCCCCTTTTTCGCACTGTATCCTGGTAAAGCAGGTTCAGGCTGCTGCCGCCGTCCATGAGGACTCTAGTGAGATGAAATCCATCAATAATTGGGTCTAGAACCAATGCGGAAAATCCGCCATGACGGATGCTAGTGGGATGGTCTCTTCGATCAAAGGTGATCGGGCAGGAGGACCATGGGTTGAACTTTGGGGCGACTGGCTCTACCGCGTATACGTCCCTTAACGCGCGCTTCTGCTCCCTTTTTGGGACGTGGGTGGCGTATATCATGTTCACCGTCCGCACTTGTGGGGGAAAACCCTTTTGTCCGTTGTTGTTCGGCGGCCGGGGCTCCTCGTCGTCATCGCTATGCAGCCCCTTGTCTTTATTGTCGGCGCTTAACTTGCCTGCCTGCTTGAACACCCAACAATCCTTGTTGGTGTGATTGGCCAGCTTTTCGGGGGTGCCATGTATTTGGCACAAGCGGTCGAATATTCGGTCCAAGCTGGACGGGCCCCTAGGATTCCTTTTGAATGGCTTTTTCCGCTGACCGGATTTAGAGCCTTTGAATCCGGCATTAACTGCCATATCCTCAGCATTGTCGTCGTTAATGCGGCGCTTCTGCTTGTTGCGACGCGACCTGCCACTAATGTCCCTGGTGTCCGAACTACCAGGGTTCTTGGTCATATTGTTGCTACGAGCAAGCCAGCTGTCTTCTCCCGCGCAAAAGCGGGTCATGAGTGTCGTGAGTGCTGCCATAGATTTCGGCTTTTCCTGTCCAAGGTGCCGGGCCAGCCACTCGTCACGGATATTGTGCTTGAAGGATGCTAGGGCCTCAGTGTCCGGACAGTCGACTATTTGATTTTTCTTTGTTAGGAACCGTGTCCAGAATTGCCTAGCCGATTCCTCTGGATGTTGAATTACGTGACTTAGGTCATCAGCGTCTGGGGGTCGCACATAAGTGCCCTGGAAATTGTCGAGGAATGCGGCTTCCAGGTCCTCCCAACAACTGATTGATCCTGTTGGCAAGCTGTTGAGCCAATGCCGAGCTGGTCCTTTAAGCTTGAGTGGAAGGTATTTGATGGCGTGAAAATCGTCGCTGCGGGCCATGTGGATATGAAGGAGATAATCCTCGATCCATACCGCAGGGTCTGTTGTGCCATCATATGATTCGATGTTTACGGGTTTGAAACCCTCGGGGATTTGATGATCCATTATTTCGTCTGTAAAGCATAGTGGGTGTGCGGCGCCTCTGTACTGGTCGATATCATGACGTAGCTCCAATGAGTTTTGTCTACTGTGTTCGGCCCTGCCGAATTTGTGGCCGGCGTGACGGTTACCGTCTCGAGCCGTGGGGTGCCCACGCGATCCGTAGATCGATTGTGTTTGCCTTGCCTTGTCCTCCAACATGTCTCGTAAGTCCGGTGCATATTCCCGTGCCTTGGTATAGGGTGCGGCTTGAGTGGAGGGCCGGGAGGCCTCTCTGTCGCGGCCACGAGGTGGCCGTTCGGCCGCATCAAGTGCTTCCTCCTCTAATTGGGGTAGCAACCTGCGCTTTGGGTAACTCTTGGAGGGGCATTCGACTTTATGCTCTTTGGCCGCAAGGACTTCGGTCCATCTGTCAACCAGCAAATCTTGATCAGCTCGAAACTATTGCTGTTTTTTCTCGAGGCTTCTTGCCGTGGCCATAAGCCTGCGTTGGAAACGCTTTTGCTCAACGGGATCCTCTAGCACGACGAATTCGTCGTCGTCGAGGCTTGCCTCGTCTTCAGAGGGAGGCATATAATTATCGTCCTCGACCTCTCTGTCTGCCGCTCTCTCATGAGGGCTGGTTTCCCCATCCTCCTGTGCTAAACCTTGCTGGAGGGGGTTTTCTTGGGCACTCTCCGGAGTATTATTATCTCCCGTGCTCGAATCCCGTGCTCGGTTAAGTCGTCGACAGTGGCTACAAAGTGGGTGGTGGGTGGGTTTTGAATTTCTTCATCGTCCGTACCCCAACCTTGCTGACCGTAGTCCGGCCAGGGATCTCCTGATAAAGAGAGAGACATCAGTGATTTCAGGATATCACCGAAAGGCGAGTGCTGAAAGACGTCCGCGGCCGTGAACTCCATGATCGGCGCCCAATCGGATTTGATCGGCAGGGGCGCGGAGGGTTCGGAGTCCGGAGAAGAATCTGGCTCCATGGAGTCACGAGTCTCGCAGAGTACGGGGCTGGTGTTCGGCTCAACCGCCATTGGGATCACAGCCCCCGAGGTGGCGTCCAACCGCCCATCCTCGATCGGCGCGGTTGGCTCCGAACTAAGGGTCGGAGCCGATGCGGGTGAGGCCTCCAGGGCACTGTTCGGCGGCAGAGCTAGATCATGCTCGTCGTGACAGTGCGGCGCGCTCGGTGGTGGTTCGAATCCGCCGAAGATCAAGTCCCCGCGGATGTCAGCCGTGTAGTTTAAATTTCCTAATCTGACCTGACGGCCAGGGGCGTAGCTTTTGATCTGCTCTAGATGGCCAATTGAATTGGCCCGCAGTGCGAAGCCACCAAAGACGAAGATCTGCCCGGGGAGGAAGGTCTCACCCTAGACTGCATCACCATTGATGATCGTAGGAGCCATTGGGCCTGACGGCGACGGCACAGAGGAACTCTCAATGAAAGCACCAATGTCGGTGTCAAAACCGGCGGATCTCGGGTAGGGGGTCCCGAACTGTGCGTCTAGGCCGGATGGTAACAGGAGGCAAGGGACACGAAGTTTTACCCAGGTTCGGGCCCTCTCGATGGAGGTAAAACCCTACGTCCTGCTTGATTAATATTGATGATATGGGTAGTACAAGAGTAGATCTACCACGAGATCAGAGAGGCTAAACCCTAGAAGCTAGCCTATGGTATGATTGTTGATGTGTATCTTTTCCTACGGACTAAAACCCTCCGGTTTACATAGACACCAGAGAGGGTTAGGGTTACATAGAGTCGGTTACAATGGTAGGAGATCTAGACATCCGTATCACCAAGCTTGCCTTCCACGCCAAGGAAAATCCCTTCCGGACACGGACGGAGTCTTCAATCTTGTATCTTCATAGTCCAGAAGTCCGACTGAAGGTATAGTTCGGCTATCCGAACACCCCCTAATCCAGGACTCCCTCACAAGGTATCAATCCAGTAGGAGCCCACGCTCAAGTCCCTCGTACCTGCACAAAACTATATCTACTCGCAACCAACGCGATTAGGGGTTGTCAAGCCCTTCACGGTCACTTACGAGAGTGAGATATGATAGATATAATATTTTTGGTATTTTTGGTATAAAGATGCAAAGCAATAAGTAAAGGCAAAGTAAAAAAGCAAAGCAAGATTAAAGTGATGGAGATTGATATGATGAGAATAGACCCGAGGGCCATAGGTTTCACTAGTGGCTTCTCTCAAGAGCATAAGTATTCTACGGTGGGTGAACAAATTACTGTTGAGCAATTGACAGAATTGAGTATAATTATGAGAATATCTAGGCATGATCATGTATATAGGCATCACGTCCGTGACAAGTAGACCGAAACGATTCTTTATCTACTACTATTACTCCACTCATCGACCGCTATCCAGCATGCATCTAGAGTATTAAGTTAAAAACAGAGTAATGCCTTAAGCAAGATGACATGATGTAGAGATAAATTCATGCAATATGAAATAAACCCCATCTTGTTATCCTCGATGGCAATGATACAATACGTGCCTTGCTGCACCTTCTGTCACTGGGTAAGGACACCGCAAGATCGAACCCAAAGCTAAGCACTTCTCCCATGGCAAGAACTACCAATCTAGTTGGCCAAACCAAACGGATAATTCAAAGAGACTTGCAAAGATAACCAATCATACATAAAAGAATTCAGAGAAGATTCAAATATTATTCATAGATAGACTTGATAATAAACCCACAATTCATCGGTCTCAACAAACACACCGCAAAAATAAGATTACATCGAATAGATCTCCACAAGAGAGGGGGAGAACTTTGTATTAAGATTCAAAGAGAGAGAATAATCCATCTAGCTACTAACTATGGACCCGAAGGTCTGAGGTAAACTACTCACACTTCATCGGAGGGGCTAGGATGATGTAGAAGCCCTCCATGATGACGACCCTCTTCCGGCGGAGCTCCGGGACAGGCCCCAAGATGGGATCTCGTGGATACAGAAAGTTGCGGCGGTGGAATTAGGTTTTTGGCTCCTGTTCTAATCGTTTGGGGGTACGTGTGTATATATAGGAGGAAGAAGTACGCCGGAGGAGCAACGAGGGGCCCACGAGGCAGGGGGGCGCGCCCCCCACCCTTGTGACCGCCTCTTTTGTTCCTTGGAGCAGGGTCCAAGTCTCCTGGATCATGTTCGGTGAGAAAATCACGCTCTCAAAGATTTTATTTCGTTTGGACTCCGTTTGATATTCCGTTTATCCGAAACACTGAAATAGGCAAAAAACAACAATTCTAGGCTGGGCCTCCGGTTAATAGGTTAGTCCCAAAAATAATATAAAAGTGGAAAATAAAGCCCAATATAGTCCAAAACAGTAGATAATATAGCATGGAGCAATAAAAAATTATAGATACGTTGGAGACGTATCAGTTCATAATGCCGGTCTTGGTCCCTACCTCTCAGATAAGTGTGAACAACGCCATATTCTCACTGAATCATTTGTCAAAGGATTTAAATATTTCCCACGTGAGTCTACGGTGTCGTTTATGCTTTATGATGAACCATTTACTATTACACTAGAAAATTTTGCTTACCATTGCAAACTTCCATTTTGGGGTTCGCTTGATGAGACAGCAAATGCTGAGTATGAGACCTTCTTGACTAGCCTTTGTTATGGTGAAAATAGGGGAGTAAGGCAAGGAAGAATAAAGAGCATTCACTTTCCCGCAATTTGGTACCTTGCATTATTAACAGGAGATGCATAGTAGGCAAGCAAGACTATAGCATACTTTGTTCGCCAGACTTGAGCCTCATTCACACCGCTCTCACTAGTGAAAGGAATTATAACCTTGGAGCGATTGTTGCACATAGACTTCAGTATAACGCCAAAAGTGGTTGGTTCTATAGTGGAATTTATGCCACACGTTTAGCACGAGGACTGGGTGTTTCATCTTTGCCCTTTGACCCTATTCTACCCACTCAATATTTAGATTTTGATGCTCTAAAAGAGCATAAGATTGTCTCGAGAACGGCTGATAACTTCACTTATAATTTGTTGTTTAACCAATAACATGTTGTGGACACATATTTGCCTGTGCCTGCTCTCTTTGATTATCACAGAAAGGAAAGATATTTTGTTCTTGAGAGCGAGGCCCGAGCTCACAACGCAACAGTGTTAGCGGCGCGGCATGCTGAGGCCTCCACCCCAAAAGCCTCCTTGAGCTACCACACCGACTACTACCCTCCAGGCTACTGATTCACTACCAACTTAGGCCAAAAGCCTAAACTTGGGGGAGTACGTGTTTCTCACCGACACTATATTCATGTTCACATATCATTCTATCTGTCGGTGTTCACACTTTTTCATTGTATCATCCATGCTTAGATTTATTTTTCTTGCTTTCTTCTTGTGTGTTTGAAAAAAACTTTAGAAAAAACAAAAAATTAGCTGTAGTAATTTACTTTCTATGCATGCTTAGTAGTAGCTCTAAAAAGAAAATCCAAAAAGATTTCCTTGTTCTTCTTTTGCTTGTTGGGAGCTTTCCTGTGTAAATAGTTTTTCTCATTTTTGTTTGCTTGCTAAAGAGAACCAAAAACTACAAAAATATTTCAGTGTGTCTCTCTGAATTTCTTTTCTTTTATTCAAGTTGTACCAAGGAGAAGACCACGATGAAAATGTTGAGTGGCTCTCATATGAATAACTGTTGAACTAATAAGAGCCCATTTTACCTTGTCTTCTCCTGTTGAATAAAATGTTTGCAGATTCCAGCTTAGTCCATGCCACTCTTGCACTATTATTATTTTCATATCAATCGGTCATGCAAGTGAAAGGCAATAATGACGATATTCGATGAGCTGGCCATGGCAAAGAGAAACTGGTATGAACTCGACTTTTCTTGTCTGTGTAAATATGTTTAACCTAGTGCCCATGATTCAGCCCGTTATGATTAAACACATTTGTAATGACAATTAGAGATTATAGTTTCTCATGCCATGCATAAGTAGCTGGGAGTGGATAATGATTTATCTTGGATATCAACATAGCGTTAAAATGATTGTGATGTAGTATGATGATATGGTATCCTCCTCTGAATGTTCGAGTGGCTTGACTTGGTACATGTTCATGCATGTAATTGAATCAAAACCAACATAGCCTCTATAATGTTTATCTTCATGGTGTTCATATCCTACTCATGCTAGTGTCCAATGTTACTTATGCATATTGCCTGGTCATGATTGTTGTTGCTCTCTAGCTGGCCGCTTCCCAGTCTTAAATTGCTAGCCTTTGCCTGTACTAAGTGGGAACTCTGCTTGTACATCAAAAACCTTGAACCCAAAGTTATTCCAGATGAGTCCACCATACCTACCTATATACGGTATTACCCTGCCGTCCTAAGTAAATTTGCCTGTGCCACCTCTAAAAACTTCTAAAAAAAATATCCGTTTTGTGTGCCTGGATCGTTCATGGAACGACAGGAGGTGGTCGATATCTTCCATGCTAAGCATGCTATCCTCAGGTCGAGTGTTTATTCACTCGCCATCGCATGAGGAAATGGGCGGTAATAGGGGTGCCCAGTCCCAAACTGCAAAATACGAAAAAGAGTTCATCTCTTATATAATCAAACAAAAACTCACAATGGAGTCAAAACCTTTACTTTCCGCTTGGGGACTGCCACTAGTGTGCTTAGCATGGAAGATGTTGATAACTGATGGTCGTGAAGTGATTGAGAAGGGTGCATGTCTCAAAATATCATTTATCTCTGTTTTAAAAATTGAGCTCTGGCACCTCTGCAAATCACTGCTTCCCTCTGCGAAGGGACTATCTATTTACTTTTATGTTGTGTCATCACCTTCTATAAACAAGCGCCAGAAACTAAGTAGAGCACAACAGTCATGATTTATGCATTGTGTATAGCTGATGTTGGGTGCATCATGACTGGATCTTTTCTACCATGAATTACAATGTTTAGTTGCTGCTTGAACTTCGGAGGTGCTCTGCATTTATGTTTTGCGGTCTCAGAAAGGGCTAGCAAGATACCATTATTGTCATATTATATCATGGTTGTTTTGACAACATGTTGCTGTTTGAGATATCTTATTATTATTGCTCGCTAGCTGATTATGTCATTGATAAGAATCATTATAATATTTAGGAGTTATTGTCAACATGGTTAGTTATAATGCTGCCTGAAAACCTGGGTGTTGTTTAAGCTTATTTATGCAAACAAGAGCAAAAGAGTTCGTAAAAGTTTTTCTTTCTCACTTTCAGTTTATCAACTGACTTGCTTGAGGACAAGCAAAGGTCTAAGCTTGGGGAGTTGATACATCTCCAATGTATCTACTTTTTCTCACACTTTTCCTCTTTTTTGGACTCTAATTTGCATGATTTGAATGAAACTAACCCCGGCCTGGCGCTGTTTTTAGCAGAACTACCATGGTGTTGTTTTTGTGCAGAAATAAAAGTTCTCGGAATGGAATGAAACTTTTTGAGGATTTTTTATACCAATAAAGAGAATTTCTGGAGTCAAGACCTGCTGGAGAGGGGCACCTAGGTGGGCACAACCCACTAGGGAACGCTCCCCTCTCCTGGTGCGCCCAGGTGGGTTGTACCCACCTGATGGCCCCGCCGACGACCCCCCTAAGACTATAAATTCACATATTTCCAGAAAAAAAATCAGAGAGAAAGAATTATCGCGATCCACGAGACAAAGCTGCCGCCAAACCCTGTTCTTCCTCGAGAGGGCAGATCTGGAGTCCGTTTGGGGCTCCGGAGAGGGGGATCTTCGTTCTTCGTCATCACCAACCAATCTCCATCGCCAATTCCATGATGCTCCCCACTGGGAGTGAGTAATTCCTTCGTAGGCTCGCTGGTCGGTGAGGAGTTGGATGAGATTAATCATGTAATCGAGTTAGTTTGGTTAGGGTCTGATCCCTATTATCCACTATGTTCTTAGATTGATGTTGCTATGACTTTGTCATGCTTAATTCTTGTCACTTTGGGCCCGGGTGCCATGATTTCAGATCTGAACCGTTTATGAATTCATCATTATATCCATGTTTTAGATATAATCTTGCAAGTTATAGTCACCTACTACGGTTATGATCCGGCAACCCCGGAGTGACAACAACCGGGCCCACTCCCGGTGATGACCGTAGTTTGAGGAGTTCATGTATTGACTATGTGTTAATGCTTCTTTCTGGTTCTCTATTAAAAGGAGGCCTTAATATCCCTTAGTTTTCAATATGGACCCCGCTGCCACGGGAGGGTAGGACAAAAGATGGCATGCAAGTTCTTTTAATAAAGCATGTATGACTATTTACGGAATACATGCCTACATTATATCGATGAACTGGAGTTAGTGTTGTATCACCCTAGGTTATAACTGTATCATGATGAATATCATCCAACAAGTCGTCGATCCAATGCCTACGAATTTATCCTTATTGATTTTGTTGCGTTACTACTGCTATCACTGTTACCGTTACTATTGTTGTTGTCACCACTATCAAAACTATCATATTACTTTGCTACTGATTACTTGCTGCAGATAATTAATCTCCAGGTGTGGTTGAATTGACAACTCACCTGCTAATACCTTCGAATATTCTTTGTCTCCCCTTGTGTCGAATCTATAAATTTGGGTTGAATACTCTACCCTCGAAAACTTTTGTGATCCCCTATACTTGTGGGTTATCAGTGGAACCCCCTTTATTCTGGGAGAAGGAAGCGGGAGACCAAATTGAAGGGGATTCCCCTCCTATGGATGGATCAAGGGGGGAACGTTCCCCCCTGTCGTGCCCCCTCTCCCCTCCTCCAACCTATATATACTAGAGGATTTGGGCACTTTTGGACATAGCAGTTTTGGATCCTCCTGTAGTTCTAGTTGAATCAATTAGAGCTAGATCTAATCCTCTTTAGTCTTCATAATTAGAAGCCCGGTGTGGTCCTAATATTCTCCCTATGATTCTCAATTGACGATTATCTCTAGAGGGCGAAGCGTTGCCCGACCGTGAAGACCGTACGAGTGCAATCTGTAGAGAGGTCGTGCTTTTAGGCTTCAGTTCGAGGCATCGTCTATGAAATGTTTAAGGGACTTAATCGGCAATCTTCATCAAGATCAAGGGATCGTTCGTCAATGGTTCGAGGGACTTCATCGACGGTCTTCATCAAGTTCAAGGGATCGTTCGTGAACGATTCGAGGGACTTCAAGAACGATCTACACCAAGTCTTCTTCCGCCGCAACTCGAAGTTGGTAACGATCTGATCTAAATCTCTAATCAATCTTCAGAGTGTTCCCGGTGATAGTAGGACATAAATTTGAGTTTTCTACTATGTTTCCCAACATTTCTGCCTAGCATGTGCCCAACAGGGCACGCGAATAAAAGTGTCAGGCCGGCCTTCGACCTGCAACCAAACAAGGTCGGTCCTTAAAGTTAGGCCGTAAGGCCGGCACAACATGATCCTTTTATGTTTTTCCTTTTTAGGCCTGTTTTGACCATTTTAACATAAATTTTTAGGTCATTTAGGTACACTAGGACAATGCTCGTGTGTTGCAACGGGATATAAATACTCTAGTATATTAGCTCATGATTTATGTGTCATATTAATGTGATTGTATAAACAAATTACTATGAAAACTTGCCCATAATTTTATAAATAAATGTTTATCGAATCCTGTCCATGACTGTGTAAATAAATCTTTATTAAATCATGTCCATGATTGTGTAAGTACATGTGTGGTAAGTACATTAATGTGGAATTGATGCAAATGAGTTATTAAACTAATTGATCAGCAAACAGGGTAGGTGTAAAAAAGGGTGTGATGGGACTAAAAACTGGTTGGACGAAAAAAGTCGATGAATGGATGGGAGAAGATAGACACGATTGACGAAGTGTTCTGCTAGTAGAAAAAGAACGTAACTCTTTTTTTAATACCCCCTCTGTCCGAAAATAAATGTCTCAACTTTAATACAATTTTGCACTAAGGTTATACTAGAGTTGAGACACTTATTTTGGGATGGAGGGGGTACGAGATAATTGCATGTGCGTTGCAACGTGAGTATAAGCATTATAATACATTAGCTCGTGATTGCACATCCATTATTATATTGGTGCGCTGAAACTTAGTAGGTTTCTGTATGCAAATGTCATGATTTACCAGCCATCTTATTATTAAGCACTTATTTATCAAGAAATTTATTGACTTATCAAATAAAATATTACTTAGAAGAAAGATCAAAGATGGGAGAAAAATTCCATCCAATTGTTATGGACTTATATGGTAAGAATTTATTGACTTATTTGGAAAAATGCCATCAAATATGGAAGAAAGATCATAAAATCACAATTCATCGGAACCCAAAAAACACACCGCAAAAAGAGATTACATCGAATAGATCTCCAAGAACATCAAGGAGAACATTGTATTGAAGACCAAAGAGAGAGAAGAAGCCATCTAGCTAATAGTTATGGACCCATAGGTCTGTGGTAAACTACTCACACATCATCGGAAGGGTAGCAAGGTTGATGTAGAGCCCCTCCGTGGCAGATCCCCACTATGGCAGAGTGTCGGGGAAGGCTTCCAGATGGGATCTCACGAGAACAGAAACTTGCAGCGAGGGAAAAAGTATTTCGGGTGGCTCTCTGATGTTAGGCAAATATTTGAGAATTTATAGAGGCGGAATTAGGTCAAGAGGTGCCATGAGGAGCCCACCCCCTGGGGACACCTCCTGAGCTTGTCACTCCCTCATGGCTTGTCAGGTCTTCTCCGGAACCTTCTAGGGTCTCTTCTGGTCCATAAAAAATTAATCCAAAGTTTTTTCTCTGTTTGGACTTTGTTTGATATTGATTTCCTGAAAATCCAAAAACAAGCAAAAAAACAACAACTAGCATTGGGCACTAGGTTAATAGGTTAGTCCCAAAAAATGATATATAATTCCATAAAGTTGCATAATAAACATCCAAGATTGATTCTATAATAGCATGGAACAATAAAAAATTATAGATATGTTGGAGACATATCAAGCATCCCTAAGCTTAATTCTTGCTCATCCTCGAGTAGGTAAATGATAAAAATGGAATTTTTGATGGGGAATGCTATCTATCATGTTCATCATGTAATATCCCCTTTGTGGCGTGAATATTAAGATTTGAATGATTCAAAGCAATAGTCTATAGTTTGCCATAAAAACAATAATAATAATAAGTCATACCAACAAATAATCATGTCTTTCAAATTATCAATGTGAAAGAACATTATCCCTACAAAATCATATATCCTTGCCATGCTCCATCTTCTTAACACAAAGTATTTATGATGCACTGCCCCGATGATAAGCCGAGCAATTGGTTCATACTTTTTAACGCGCGCTTCAGCTTTTTCAACTCTCATGCAATACATGAGCGCAAGCCATGGATATAGCACTATGAGTGGAATAGAGCATGGTGATAGAGATAATATGGAGAAGACAAGAAAGGAGAAAGTCTCGCACCAACGGGGCTAATCAACGGGCTATGGAAATGCCCATCAATTGATGTCAATGCCAGGAGTATGGATTGCCATGCAACAGATGCACTAAGAGCTATAAGTGTATAAAAGCTCAAAAAGAAAACTAAGTGGGTGTGCATCCAACCTGCTTGCTGATGAAGACCTCGGGTATTTGAGGAAGCCCATCATTGGAATATACAACCAAGTTCTATAATGAAAAATTCCCACTAGTTATATGAAAATGAAAGTATAGGAGACTCTCTATATATGAAAAACATGGTGCTACTTTGAAGCACAAGAGTGGAAAGGATAGTAACATTGCCCCTTCTCTCTTTTTCTCTCATTTTTTCTTTTCTCATTTTTTCTCTAGTTTTTGTTGGGCTCTTTGTTGCCTTTTTCTTTTCTTTTTATTTTTCGTCTGGAGTCTCATCCCGACTTGTGGGGGAATCATAGTCTCCATCATCCTTTCCTCACTTGAGACATTGCTCTAATAATGAATATGATGATCATCACACTTCTATTTACTTACAACTCGATACTAGAACAAAATATGACTCTATATGAATGCCTCTAGTGGTGTACCAAGATGTGCAATGATATAGCGTAACATGTATAAAAATGATGAATGATGGCTGAGACACAAATACTATGTCAGCTATATGATCATGCAAAGCAATATGACAATGATGATATGTGTCATAATAATGGAACAGTGGAAGTTGCATGGCAATATATCTCGGGATGGCTATGGAAATGCCATAATAGGTAGGCATGGTGGCTGTTTTGAGGAAGATATAATTAAGGAGGCTTATGTGTGATAGAGCATATCATATCACGGAGTTTGGATGCACCAGTGAATTTTGCACTGCATCTCAAGGTGAGAAAGGGCAATGCATGGTACCAAAGAGGCTAGCAAATTGCGGAAAGGTGAGAGTGCGTATAATCCATTGAGTCACATTAGTCATAAAGAACTCACATACTTACTGCAAAAGCTTATTAGCGCTTGAAGGAAAGTACTGCTACGCATGCCCCTAGGGGGATAGATTGGTAGGAAAAGACCATCGCTCATCCCCGACCGCCACTCATAAAGGAAGACAATCAATAATAAATCATGCTCCAACTTGATAGCATAACAACAGACTATACGTGAATGCTTCGGTAATCACAATCCATAACACCAATATTCTTACTAGACCATAGTTACTTACTAGCACAACCCACATATTGCCACATTTATATCGCAAAACTATTGAAAGGAATCAAACTGATCATATTCAGTGATCTACATGAAAGTTTTTATTATATCCCTCTTGAATACCTATCATATTAAGACAAAATTCATAACCCGTACTAATTGCCATTGCTATTATCGACTCTCAAAAAGATATGAGTGAAGCACGAGAGTGCAACTATTTCCTTAAAATAAAACCACCACCGTGCTCTAAAAAAATATAAGTGAAGCACTAGAGCAACTACCTAGCTCAAAAGATATAAGTGAAGCACGTAGAGTATTCTAATAAAACATGAATAATGTGTGTCCCTCTCAAAAAGGTGTGTTTAGCAAAGATGATTGTGTTAAACTAAAAATAAAACAAAGCAAAGGCTCATATAATACATGATGCTCCAAGCAAAACTCATATCATGTGATGAATAAAAAATATAGCTCCAAGTAAATAGTTGGTACAAGAAAGAGGGGATGCCTTCCAGGGCATCCACAAGCATAGATGCTTGCGAGTCCTTGAATATTACCTTGGGCCCCTCGGGCATCCCTAAGCTTAGGATCTTGCCACTGCTTATTCCTTCATCCATCATGATCTCACTCAAAACTTGAAAACTTCAGCACACAAAACTCAACAAAAACCTTTGTGAGATCCGTTAGTATAACAAAGCAAATCATTACTTTAGTTACTGTTGTAAACCCATTCATATTTCATTATTGCATTATACCTACCGTATTCTAACTTCACCATGGCTTATACTATTGGGAAACGTAGCATGCAATTTCAAAAAAATTCTACGCTCACCCAAGATCTATCTAGGAGATGCATAGCAACAAGAGGGGGAGAGTGTGTCCACGTACCCTCATAAACTGAAAGCGGGAGAATTAGTATAACGCGGTTGATGTAGTTGAACATCTTATCGATTCAACCAATCAAGTACCGAACGTACAACACCTCCGAGTTCTGCACACGTTATGCTTGATGACGTCCCTTGAACTCTTGATCCAGCAAAGTGTCGAATAAGTAGATGAATTCCATCACCACGACGGCATGGTGATGGTGATGGTGAAGTGATCCATGCAGGGCTTCGCCTAAGCACTACGAAGATATGATCGGAGGAGTATACTGTGGAGGGGGCGCCACACACGGCTAACAATTATTCGTCTGTGTTCTAGCGGTTCCCCCCCTTCATATATATAGGTTGGAGGAGAGGAGAGGCAGCCAAGGGGGCGCCCCAAGTAGGAGGAATCCTACTTGGGGTCCTCCCAATTCGGCCTCCCCCCTTTCCTATTCCTATTCGGAGTAGGAAGGGAAGAGGGGGAAGGGGGAATCCTATTCCCTTTTTCCTTTCCTCCTTCCCCTTTTCTACTCCAATTTGGCCAGCCCATATGGGAGGGGCGCACCATCCCCTTAGGGGATGGTCTGTCCCCCTCTTGGCCCATTAAGGCCCATGTAGTTGCCGGGGGGATGCCCGAAACCCCTTCTGGTGACCCGATATGCACCCGGTACCCCCGTAACACTTCCGGTGTCTGAATATCATCGTCCAATATATATGAATCTTTACCTCTCGACCATTTAGAGACTCCTCGTCATGTCCGTGATCTCATCCGGGACTCTGAAGAACATTCGGTCACCAAATTACATAACTCATATAATACAAATCGTCATCGAACGTTAAGCGTGCGGACCCTACGGGTTTGAGAACTATGTAGACATGACCGAGACACCTCTCCGGTCAATAACCAATAGCGGAACCTAGATGCTCATATTGGTTTCCACATATTCTAGGAAGATCTTTACCGGCCAAACCGTTATGACAACATATGTTATTCCCTTTGTCATCGGTATGTTACTTGCCCGAGATTCGATCGTTGGTATATCCATACCTAGTTCTATCTCATTACCGGCAAGTCACTTTACTCGTTCCATAATGCATCATACGGCAACTAACTCATTAGTCACATTACTTGCAAGGCTTATTATGATGTGCATTACCGAGAGGGCCCAAAGATACCTCTCTGATACTCGGAGTGACAAATCCTAATCTCGATCTATGCCAACTCAACAAACACCTTCGAAGATACCTGTAGAGCATCTTTATAATCACCCAGTTACGTTGTGACGTTTGATAGCACACAAGGTATTCCTCCAGTATCCGGGAGTTGCATAATCTCATAGTCAAAGGAATATGCATAAGTCATGAAGAAAGCAATAGCAATAAAACTTAACGATCATTATGCTAAGCTAACAGATGGGTCTTGTCCACCACATCATTCTCCTAATGATGTGATCCCGTTCATCGAATGACAACACATGTCTATGGTTAGGAAACTTAACCATCTTCGATTAACGAGCTAGTCTAGTAGAGGCTTACTAGGGACACTGTGTTTTGTCTATGTATCCACACATGTATCAAGTTTCCGGTTAATAAAATTCTAGCATGAATAATAAACATTTATCCTGATATAAGGAAATATAAATAACAACTTTATTATTACCTCTAGGGCATATTTCCTTCAGTCTCCCACTTGCACTAGAGTCAATAATCTAGTTCACATCTCCATGTGATTTAACACCAACAGTTCACATCGCCATGTGACCAACACCCAAAGGGTTTACTAGAGTCAATAGTCTAGTTCACATCGCCATGTGATTAATGCCCAAAGGGTACTAAGGTGTGATCATGTTGTGCTTGTGAGAGAGATTTAGTCAACGGGTCTGCCATATTCAGATCCATATGTATTTTGCAAATTTCTATGTCTACAATGCTCTGCATGGAGCTACTCTAGCCAATTACTCTCACTTTCAATATGTATCCAGATTGAGACTCAGAGTCATCTGGATCGTTGTAAAAGCTTGTATCGATGCAACTCTTTACAATGAACTCTTTATCACCTCCATAACCAAGAAATATTTCCTAAGTCCTCTTCGGTAACTAATGATAATTTTGACCATTGTCCAGCGATCTACTCCTGGATCACTATTGTACCCCTTGCCAAACTCATGGCAAGGTACATGATATGTATGGTACTGTAGCGACCAGACCTCAAACAGTCTGATCTCTGTGCATCAGTGTCATCCCTGGATCGGTAATGCTGACACGCACAGTACTTGAGGATTTATAACAGAGTAGCAATCACACACTTATTACATCGAATGTCTCAAAAGAGAACTTATTACAATAAATATGGCTTAAGGCCATCTAAAACGATAACAGCGGAAGGCTTGGAAGATAAAGTGAGTCCATCAACTCCAACGGCATCACTGAGTGAAAGACCACGACCTAAGGCTCCTTACTCGTCGTCTGAAAAGTCTGCAACATGATACGTTGCAGCCCAAAAACGGGTCAACACATGGAATATGCTGGCAGTGTAACACAAGAGAGTAATGAACATAATAAAGCTATCACTACATGCACATATGGCTGGTGGAGGCTGTATGGTTAATAGGTTTTGCGAAAAGCCAATTTTTTCCTACTACAAAGGAATATATTTTATTTAACTACAAAGTTTGTTGAAAAAAATATTGAGAATGGTAAACCCCATCTCAATCCCAATTAAAAGTAATTAATAAACCAATCAAATTATATTTAAGAGTGATGAGATCCACATGATAATCCAAGAACTAGATACTCAAGATGTCCATAACTAGGGACACGGCTAACCATGATTAGTTTGTACACTCTGCAGAGGTTTGTGCACGTTTCCCCATGTCGGTGTCAAAACTGGCGGATCTCGGGTAGGGGGTCCCGAACTGTGTGTCTAGGCTGGATGGTAACAGGAGGCAGGGGACATGATGTTTTACCCAGGTTCGGGCCCTCTTGATGGAGGTAAAACCCTATGTCCTGCTTGATTAATATTGATGATATGGGTTGTACAAGAGTAGATCTACCACGAGATCAGAGGGGCTAAACCCTAGAAGCTAGCCTATGGTATGATTGTTGTTCGTCCTACGGACTAAAACTCTCCGGTTTATATAGACATCGGAGAGGGCTAGGGTTACACAGAGTCGGTTACAATGGTAGGAGATCTACATATCCGTATCGCCAAGCTTGCCTTCCACGCCAAGGAAAGTCCCTTCCGGACACGGGACGAAGTCTTCAATCTTGTATCTTCATAGTCCAGGAGTCCGGCCAAAGGTATAGTCCGGCTATCTGGACAACCCCTAATCCAGGACTCCCTCAGTAGCCCCTGAACCAGGCTTCAATGACGACGAGTCCGGCGCGCAAATTGTCTTCGACATTGCAAGGCGGGTTCTTCTCCAAATTCCGTGTACCTGTTGAACAGTGTCCGGTTTCTTGTAAATGTAGTGCTCCTTGGCTTCTACACCCAATAATGGCCGTTTTCCACGTGTTAAACGAATACGAAAAGTCAGGGTGTTTTTTATATTTACACCCCTAGCCGCGTGAATGAGCCGCCTATTTAAGGGGATGAGGATTTAGATCCAAACCACACCTTCTCCCTTCCGCGAGTATTCATCAGAGCGTATCCGACAAAGGTCCATTCCATCATGGTCGTCCGCCGCAGCTCCTCCTCTCGCCCTTCTAGCCCTCAGCCTGGAAATTGGAAGAGGTGCTCCATCCCGCACAGCGAGCTAGTGACGCTCCAGACCAAGGGATTTCTCCCCCCGGCCTATATGGTCCCGGTTCGAGCTGGACTGGCCACCTATAATGGCGGAGAGCAAGCGGAGAGCGCCCCCAATCCCTCCAAATGAGAGCGGGTATGCCTTGCCCCTTACTTAATAAGAGGGCTCGGATTTCCAATTCATCCGTTTCTCCGGGGGCTTCTGGAGTTCTATGGCCTCCTGCTGCACAACCTCATGCCTGCCTCCATATTGCATATCGCGAGCTTCGTAGCCCTTTGCGAGCTATTCCTGGGCTGCGAGGCTCATTTCGCACTGTGGAAAAGGCTATTCTGCCTTGTGCCCCGCTCTAAGGAGGGGTCAATATATCAAGTGGGCGGAGCTGAAGTGTGGCGCATCGCCGGGACCGGATATCTATCCGGAACCCCAAAGAAGGCGTCCGAAGACTGGCCTTCGGAATGGTTTTATATAGAGGACGTCCCGCTACCGGATCCTGTCCAGATCGGCCTCCCTGAGTTCGACAGTGCTCCCCTAAAGAAGCGCCTAAGCTGGCGTCCACGGAGCCCTCAGAGGGAAAGTGACAGGGATGTTATTTACCTAATGGGCCGGATAAGATTGTTAGCTCATTCCGGACTAACCATGATCGGGGTCATGGCCGCATGCATCATGTGAGGGGTGCAGCCGCTTCAGTATAGAGGCCGCCCCATGTGGGACTTCAACGGGGAGGACGACGCCACCTGCTATGGCCGTAAGGGGCCGGATTCGGTTGCCGCTCTAATAAAGACCTTGTCCGCTTTATACAAGGGAGAAGAGGAGGAATTTCTCCGCGTAAACCCACGGGGTGGATTCTCTATGTACAATCCCCCAAGTTGGGTAAGTGGACACTTTTACTTGCCCATCCGTTTTATATTCCCATTGTTAAATTTTCAGTCTAACGACTTCAACGCAGGAACTGCGCCAGGCTGTTGAAGAAATAAACAGCCCTCCTCCACAACCCGAGGATCCGGGACGGTCCCTCGACCCGGCCTCTCAAGAGGATCCGAACTTATCTGTGGAGCTGATTGATGGAGTGTTTCATCAATTGAGCAAGGACAACGCCTTGGTGGCCATTACGGCCAATTATCCAGGGCTACTCCCAGCCTCACAGGTAACTGAGACCGAAGTCCTAGCACTTTGAAAAGGGATCTGTCCTCGCGCGTTTTCGATTGTCGTATGACAACCGTGTTTTGCAGGGGAGGTCCTTGAGAGGGAGGCCGAGCCTGCGGCGACTAGCCAACGAGGGGCGGCGAGGCCCCGCGAGCTGAAAAGAAGTGCGGCCCGAACTGAGGCACCGGCGCAAAGGTATAGCGCGCCACCTTATTCCCAGGTGTTATTCCTTCGAGGCATATTAACGCTCGTGCTCTCTTCAAGACTAAGAGATCTCGCCGGACTATATCCGGAGAGGCTGCCAATCGCGCCTCCACCAGCCAGGCTCCAAAGCCTGGTCCGGAAGCGGAGGCGAACACGAGGCGTGCACCGGACGCTCCTCTGACGGAGGATGCGGACAGGCTGTCTGCCACCAATTCTGAGGTGGAGAGTGCCATGAACCACAGGCATCGCCGAACAGTTCTTCGCGACGCTTGTTTCTCCCAAGAGGCATTGGATGTCTTCAATTCGGGAGACGCGTACCTCCGTGCCACTCAAAATGGTCTAGCCAGAGCCACGGAGCAGTATGTGAAAGACATACGGGTAAGAAAATTTTGGTAATTATATATATATACCAGTAGCCCCCGAGACTTGAAACAGTTAGGATAACTGTTTTAAGGATCATTTGTTATGCAGGTTCTTACAGAAAAGAATACCCTACTGTCCCAGGAGCTAGAAGAGTGCAAAGCCCAACTTGTGGCCGCACTAGCCGCGGCAGGGGAGCCCAAGTAGACCCCCTCTGGTAATATACACTTCGAAAGATAAGTATTTTGCGAAGTGCGGCGTGGGTGCAAATCTGACAAATGAAATTGCGGATGGCGCCGGATTAAATCCGGAAGTGCGACAACTCCGACGCCAGCTAAAGGCTGGTGAGAGCATGCTGACAAAGGTGAGGCGGGAGAAGAACGATCTCCAAGATGCCAACACCAAGCTGGGCGTTGAACTAAAGGACGTTCGTGCCCAGCTGTTGGACTCCGTTAAGGAGAATCAGCGGCTTCGACGCGGCATATATAGTAAGTGCTTAAACGAACTTTGAAAAAAGAGCTCGGCGAGGAAGTCGACTAACAGAGTAATGTCTGTAGGTATGCTGATAGGTCGTCCTCCAAAGGAAATGCCCGGTTCTACAGGTGACCTTCTTCCCGAGCTCTCACAACTGCACGAGCGAGTTCGGCAGGTGATGCAAGGCGTCGCCCAGGCCTTGTGGCCATCCGTCTCCATGCCCGAAGGCCTTGGAGAGCTTGTAGAGAAGCTGAAGGGAGCGCGGCGGCGCTTCCGATTGTGGAAGATGTCAGCCTACCGTCAAGGCGCCAGGGAGGCCTGGGTCATGGTGAAGACGCGGTACACGAAGGCTGACCCAAACCACATGGCCGAGGTCGGACCCGTAGGGCCCGATGGGAAGGAGATCCCTGTGAGCATAGTATACGGCCAAGTAGAGTTGGCCGCAAAGTATTCCCAATAGGACTGTAAACTAGACAGCCTGTTAGATGGTATTGAAGAGGAATACAATCAGTCAGATTGACTATGTAATTTTAATTGACATGTGTAATGCCTTCTAGCCGGATTGTAGATCATTTGTCATGGCCGACCTTTTCGCTTCAACCTCGGGACCTGACGGTCCGGAGTGTGTCCGAATACCCTCGTGGTTATATAAGAATCGGGGTATGCATGGAGACCAGGCATAGGGGTCATTAGTGCTTGAACAGACAAGTGCCCAACTAGTTATGTTATATTACATGGTTAGTAAGAAACATCTTCCAGGGAGAATAGTTCCGTTAGGGGTTCCTTTCCCTGGGAGGCATGCCCTAAAGTGCATGTCCATTCTGCGAAAAGAGACGCGGGAAAAACATCTAGGGGCGTATAGATAAATAAGTGAAAGAAAAGATCATCTTTAGTTCACCGACCAAATATTCCCTTAAGAACGCTAGCTTTCGGCTTCACCCAGTCTGAGGTACACATCCGGCTGACCCGGCAGTAACAATCATAGAGGTGCTCCCTTTACCACCTAGCCGAACAATCGGGAACGTAGGGGTAAGCACAGGAGCCAGGCAACCCAGCTTGGCCAGAACTTAAGTCATATCGATGCATATAATGGCGAATAAAAGGTACATGTGGAAGTATGACACATGTGTTGGGCATGAAGCCCGTATAAATAAGCTTCTGTTTAAAGAAGCCCCCCGGTTTAGTGAGCGCGGATAGCGCGTCACTTTATGAGCCTTTAAAGGCTATAAGAGAGAGAGAGGAGAAGGAGAGAAATGTAAGACAGAAAGTATATAAAAAATGGACAGAGGAAGGAGACGAACACAAAGTTCGGCGCTAGGCATAGAATCTTCGTAGATGGGCTGCGTTCCATTGGTTCGGCTCGAGTCGATTATCCGATGCATCTCGCAGGTGGTACGCTCCACCAGTTAGGACTTGGTCGATTATGAAGGGACCTTCCCACTTGGGCTTGAGTTTGTCCTTTTTCTTGTCCGGCAGGCGTAGAACTAATTCGCCAATGTTGTAATTTTTGGCCCATACTTCTCTGCTTTGGTATCTTCGAGCCTACTGTTGATAGAATGCGGAACGGGCTTTTGCCACGTCACGCTCTTCCTCCAAGGCATCCAAACTGTCCTGCCGATCGAGCTCGGCTTCTCTCTCTTCGTGCATGCACACTCGAGGTGAGTCATGAATTATGTCGCAGGGCAAAACTGCCTCTGCGCCGTACACCATGAAGAATGGTGTATATCCGGTGGTGCGATTCGGCGTGTTCCGCAGCCCCCAGAGTACGGAGTCGAGCTCCTCTACCCAGTGCGTATTAGATTCCTGAAGGGACCGCACTAATCTGGGTTTGATGCCGCTCATGATAAGACCATTTGCATGTTCGACCTGGCCGTTGGTTTGTGGGTGATAGACGGAAGCATAATCGAGCTTGATGCCCATGTTTTTGCACCAGAGTTTTACCTCATCGGCCGTAAAATTCGTGCCGTTATCAGTGATGATGCTGTGGGGTACGCCGTAACGGTGTACAACCCCGGATATAAAGTCTATCACCGATCCGGATTCGGCCGTCTTAACAGGCTTGGCTTCTATCCATTTGGTGAACTTATCCACCATGACCAGTAAGTATTTTTTCTTGTGGGTTCCGCCTTTAAGGGGTCCAACCATGTCAAGCCCCCAGACCGCGAAGGGCCAAGTGATGGGGATAGTTTGGAGGGCGGTGGGTGGCATATGGCTTTGGTTTGCAAAAATCTGGCAACGGACGCATCGTTGGACTAAGTCCTGGGCATCTGCCCGGGCCGTTGGCCAATAAAAGCCTGTACGGAAGGCCTTGCTTACAAGGGACTGAGCTGCAGCGTGATGTCCGCCGAGTCCGGCATGAATTTCCGCCAGGAGGTTCCGCCCTTCCTCTTCGGAGATGCACCTTTGAAGGACTTCGGTAGTGCTTTTCTTATAAAGCTCTCCCTCATGGACTTTATAGGCTTTAGATCGCCGCACTATGCAGCGTGCCTCATTTTGGTCCTCGGGGAGTTCCTGCCTGGTAAGGTAGGCGAGGAATGGTTCTGTCCACGGGGCGATGATGGCCATTAATACGTGGGCTGAAGGTGTTATTTCATTGGCAGAGCCTCCAATTATGTCAGAGTGTTCGGTGTCGGGCAGTGCGGTTGGGTCCGGGCTGTTATTGCCAGGTTCCCCTTCCCATACTACGGACGGCTTGAACAGCCTTTCCAAGAAGATGTTGGGGGGGGGACTACATCGCGTTTTGCACCGATGCGTGCCAGGACATCTGCCGCCTGATTATTTTCCCGGGCTATATGGTGAAATTTGAGCCCTTCGAACCGAGCTGACATTTTTAGGATGGCGTTGTGATAAGCTGCCATTTTTGGATCCTTGGCATCAAAGTCTCCATTTATTTGGGATATTGCGAGGTTCGAGTCCCCGCGCACCTCTACGCGTTGAATGCCCATGGATACTGCCATCCGGAGACCATGTAAAAGGGCCTCATATTCGGTTGCGTTGTTGGAGTCTGTGTACATTATCTGGAGTACATATTGAACTGTGTCTCCTGTGGGGGACGTCAAAACGACACCAGCCCCTAGACCGGCCAACATTTTGGAGCCGTCCAAGTGCATGACCCAGTTTGAATATGTGCCGTACTCTTTATGGAGTTTGGCCTCCATCCATTCTGCGACGAAGTCGGCCAAAACTTGCGGCTTGATAGCTCGCCGTGGCTTGTAAGTTATGTCAAACGGAAGGAGCTCAATGGCCCATTTTGCAATCCGGCCCGTCGCGTCGCGGTTGTTTATAATATCGTTAAGTGGCACTTCCAAGGCTACTGTTATTGAGCACTCTTGAAAGTAGTGTCGCAGCTTCCGGGATGCCATAAATACCGCCTACGCAATCTTTTGATAATGCGGGTACCGTGACTTGCACGGAGTAAGGACAGTGGACACGTAATAGACTGGCTTTTGAAGGGGGAATTTGTGTCCGTCCGTTTCTCGTTCGACGACGAGCACTGCGCTTACGACCTGATGGGTTGCTGCAATGTATAATAGCATTGGTTCGCCAATGTTTGGCACAGCCAGGACTGGGTTTGTTGCCAAGATGGCTTTTATTTCGTCGAGTCTGGTCATGGCTGCATCCGTCCACTCGAAGTGTTCGGTGCGCCGAAGGAGGCGGTAAAGGGGGAGGGCCTTTTCTCCTAGGCGGGAGATAAAGCGGCTTAGAACCGCCACGCATCCGGTTAATTTTTGTATTTGTTTGAGGTCCTTTGGGATATCCAATTGTGACAGAGCTCGGATCTTGGCTAGATTTGCTTCAATTCCTCTACCGGATACAATGAAGCCCAAGAGCTTTCCGGCTGGAACGCCGAAACCGCATTTTTCCGGCTTGAGCTTGATGTCGTATGTTCGGGGTTATCGAATGTTAGCCTCAAGTCGTCTACTAGAGATTTGACATGTCTTGTTTTAACGACCACATCATCTACGTATGCCTCCACTGTTTTGCCGATCTGGTTTGCCAGACATGTCTGAATCATGCGCTGATATGTTGCGCCGGAATTTTTGAGCCCGAAGGGCATTGTGTTGAAGCAGAATGGGTCGTATGGTGTGATGAATGTTGTTGCGGCTTGGTCTGACTCTGCCATCTTTATTTGATGGTAGCCGGAGTATGCGTCGAGGAAACACAACGAATCGTGTCCTGCTGTAGCGTTGATAATTTGATCGATGCGGGGGAGAGGGAAAGGATCCTTTGGGCAAGCCTTGTTAAGGTCTTTGAAATCAACGCACAGGTGCCAGGATTTGTCCTTCTTTGGTACCATCACCAGGTTTGCTAGCCAGTCCGGATGTTTTATATCTTTGATGAATCCGGCCTCCAATAGCTTGGCTAGTTCCTCTCCCATGGCTTGTCTCTTAGGTTCAGAAAACGCTGAAGAGCCTATTTGACTGGCTTGAATCCTTTTAGGATATTTAAGCTGTGTTCGGCCAGCCTGCGTGGGATTCCTGGCATGTCTGAAGGGTGCCAAGCGAAAATGTCCCAGTTCTCTCGTAGGAACTCTCATAGTGCGGCGTCTACATCAGGGTTTAACTGTGCCCCGATGGAAGCTGTTTTATTGGGGTCCGTTGGATGGACCTGGAATTTGACTATTTCGTCCACCAGTTTAAAGGAGGTGGACTTGGATGTTTTATCGAGTATCACGTCGTCCCTATTTACCATGGAGCGCAGCGCAGTCAGTTCCTCAGCCGCTAGGGCTTCGGATAGCGCCTCAAGGGCCAGTGATGCTGTCTTGTTTTTGGGGCGGAGTGCTATGTCCGGATCACTAACGAGAGTGATGATTCCGTTAGGCCCAGGCATCTTGAGCTTCATGTACCCGTAATGGGGTATTGCTTGGAAGACTGTAAACGCTTCCCACCCTAGCAGAGCGTGATATCCGCTACTGAACGGGGCCACCTGGAACGTGACCTCTTCGGACCTGTAATTATCCGGCGTGCCGAACACCACATATAGTGTGATTTTTCCTGTACAGCACGCTTCCCGACTGGGGATTATTCCTCTAAAGGTTGTGCTGCTTCGCTCGATGCGGTTCCAGTCTATTTCCATTTTAGAAGGGTTTCCTCATAAATGAGGTTCAATCCGCTGCCGCCATCCATGAGTACCTTGGTAAGACGAAAGCCGTCAACTATTGGACTGAGGACCAATGCGGTTGGTGCTCGGGCTGTTCGGAATTTAGGTTCATCACTGGCGTTAAAAGTAATAGCCGTGTCACTCCATGGGTTTATTGTTGCTACTTGGTAGACTTTGGCAAGGCCGCGGAGTGTTCTTTTTTGCATATTATTTGATGCAAAAGTCTCGAAGACTGTTAATACCGTACTGGTTTCTCTGGGGTGGCTTTCTGTGGCTTCTGGAATTAGAAGATCTTCGCCAATTTTTGCCACCTGCCGGAGTATCCAACATGCTCTAAGGATGTGGGTTGGTGTGGCGCCCACTGCACTGTGGATTTTATAGGGTCCATTAAGCCATCCTTCCAGTACGGTTCCGTGCCCTGTAGAGGGCTTTTGCTTTTTGGTATTGAACCCGGGTGTCTGGCGATGATGCACCCTTTTGTTTCGGACTGGGTTTGTATTCAGGGCCGGATTGTCCCAAAATTTTATTTCGGGTTTCCAGGCGCTTTCCATCGCATAGTACTTTCGTACTATGGAGGCCAAGTCAGCGAAGCGTGTAATATCACGGCGACTTATGGCGTTGAGGATTCCCTTGTCCGTGCAATTATTGTATAAGAATAAAATTGCGTCTTCCTCACGGCAGTCCTTTATCATGTTCATAACCAGGAGGAATCTGGCCCTAGACTCAATCTCCTCCGTTGGATTTCTCGCACTGCATAATGTTTGAGAAACGGATGACCGAGACACAGTCTTTCCGAAGAGGTCCCCTTAACCGATAGATAGGTCGGTACACCTACAACCCCCTACATCTGCTAGCCCATCATGGAAAGGTTTCCCACAACTTACTCAACTATGCCAGAGCCCATAATGGCATGTGGATGCACACAGAAGTTTCCAGCATGAATAATCTTATGATCCCTTTGAGCCTGGGTGGCAGTCCATAGGAAAATCACACGGTACCCCGGGATTTCCAAAAATACAGGCAATCACTGGGTTCCCCAGGTGCCTCAATCCACCCAGATGTGTATTAAAGTTGCCACCTTAAGTTAACCATTAATTAACAACTCACATCTGTCATGGATACACTCAAACCCAAACCACGTCTACTAGCATAGCAGCAATATAAGAAACGTAGAAGTAACTCCCAGGGTTTGATAATAAAACAAGTGAATAGGTACTACCTCATCTACTTCCCAACCCACAATTTATTCAGATCCTAACCATGCAATTATTTGAGGTTTGATCTAATGCAATAAAAACTGGGTAGTAAAGAGGTATGATCAAAGTGTTACTTGCCTTGCTGATGATCCGTGAAACCTAGAGACTCGTAGTAGCACGCTTCGCACTCCGGGTACTCTATCGCAATCAAACAAGTATACAATAAGCAATCAAGCAAGAAGCACAGGTAAAACTCAAATAAAAAGATCTAACCAGGAAGTTCAACTTAAGAACTCTGGTTTACAAAAAGAATCAAATCAAATGAAGCAACGAAACTCAAACTGCAAAAGAAACAAGCTCCGATTACTAATCTGGACTAAAGTCAATTTTTACAGTAGCAAAAACTTGTTTAAGTTGGTTAAACAGAAAGAGGGCTTCGAGACAAAACCCTAGGCGCTTGAATCGTCTGATTCTGATAATCGAGCGAAAAGATACACTAAAACGAAAATTGGATCAGAAATCACGATCGAAAATAATCGCGAAAAATCCGAGAAAAAGAAAAAAAACTGACGAATAGGCTAAGGAACGAATGTTCGCTGTCTGTGACTAACGGATGAAAACCGTTCGTTAAACTGAACGTATGGATGAATGTCCGCTAAATAACTAAACCGAAAAAACCGAACCGGATCTAAAAATGGATTTAGGGTTTCGAAAAAAACCGAGGCGGCGGCGGCGACTGCCTCCGGCGAGGCCAGCGAACGGCGGCGGGGCGGTGGCGGCGGCGAGGCGAGGCGGCGGCGGCGGATCGGGCGGGGCTGGGGTTCGGGCGGCGGGGCGCGGGTTTGGCTGCGGTGGGCTGCGGTGCCCCGGCTTATAAAGCCTCCCGGGCGGAGTCCCGCTCGGGTACGGCCCGGAGTCGGTTTCTTTTTTTTTATTATTCCGTGCAAAAATCCTGAAATAAATTTTCCCCGTCCTCTAAAAATCTACTGGACAAGGTGAACATTTATTTGGGACTCTAATGCAATTTTGAAAAACGCGATTTTTTCCTAATTCAAATAAAATAGCAATGAAACTCCGAATAAAAATCTTATTTGATTTTAATATTAAATCTCCAATATTTCTTTATTTTGAGGAAGTCATTTTATCCTCTCTCTTTTATTTTTATAAAAGAAATATTCGAAGAGAAAATAATTAAAATCAAACGATCCTCTTTTCAAAAATTGAGAAAACTCAAATATGAAAATAACAAAATTCCCAACTCTCTCTGTGGGTACTTGAGTTGCGTAGAATTTCTAGGATCAAGCCAAAATGCAATAAAACATTATATGCAATGATGATCTAATGTATAACATTCCAAATTGAAAATTTGGGATGTTACAAACCTACCCCCCTTAAGATGAATCTCGCCCTCGAGATTCGGGTTGGCTAGAAAATAGGTGAGGGTGATCTTTCCGTAGGTCTTCCTCTCGTTCCCAGGTGGCTTCATCTTCGGTATGGTGACTCCACTGAACCTTGCAAAACTTGATACCTTTGCTGCGTGTGACTCGGCTGGCAATATCAAGAATCTTGACTGGCTTCTCCTCGTAGGTCAAATTGCTATCTAACTGTATTGCTTCCAGTGGCACTGTATCTCTCAGAGGGATATCATCCATCTCTGCGTGGCACTTCTTCAACTGGGAAACATGGAACACATCGTGAACTCCTGATAACCCTTCGGGCAATTCCAGCTTGTAAGCAACTTCTCCCATACGTTCCAAAACATTGTATGGTCCCACAAAACGTGGTGCTAACATTCCCTTAACTCCAAAGCGCTTCACTCCTCGAAGTGGAGATACACGAAGATACACTCTGTCTCCGACTTCGTAAACTGTCTCCTTGCGTTTAGAATCCGCATAACTCTTCTGCCGGGACTGGGCTACCTTGATTCTATCACGAATCAGTTTAACCTTCTCTTCAGACTCTTTAATCAAATCTGGTCCAAACAATTGTCGGTCTCCAACTTCATCCCACAACAATGGTGTCCTGCACCTCCTTCCATACAATGCTTCAAAAGGGGCCATCTTTAAACTGGCTTGATGGCTGTTGTTGTAAGAAAACTCTGCGTAAGGCAAATTATCGTCCCAACTAGATCCATAATCTAGTGCACAAGCTCTCAACATGTCCTCCAAAATTTGATTGACTCTCTCAGTCTGTCCATCCGTCTGCGGGTGAAAAGCTATACTGAACTCTAGCCTGGTTCCCAAAGTTTCATGCAACTGATTCCAAAACTTTGAGGTAAATTGGGTTCCTCTATCTGATACAATGGTCCTTGGAACTCCATGCAAACATACGATCCTGGTCATGTATATCTTTGCCAACTTAGCACTGGTGTAAGTGGTCTTCACTGGGATGAAATGAGCTACTTTCGTCAAACGATCGACTACAACCCATATCGAGTCATAGCCTGAACAAGTCATGGGTAATCCCGTGATAAAATCCATGCCTAGCATATCCCACTTCCATTTGGGTATCGGCAATGGTTGTAGAAATCCTGCTGGCTTCTGATGCTCTACCTTCACTCTTTGACATACATCACAAACTGCTACATACTCCGCAATATCCTTCTTCATTCTGGTCCACCAGAAACTATCCTTCAAATCTAGATACATCTTGGTATTTCCTGGGTGAATTGAATATGGCGAATCATGGGCCTCTTGTAAAATCAGCTTCCTGATCTCCTGATCATTTGGCACATATGTGCGGTCCTCAAACCATAAGGTATCGTGCTCATCCTCACGAAATCCCTTGGCTTTTCCTTTGCTCATCATTTCCTTTATCTCGACAATCTCCTTGTCTGTCCTCTGAGCTTCTCTGATCTTATCCATCAAAGTAGATTGAATCTCCAAAGCTGCTACATAACCTCTCGGGACTATTTCCAAACATAGCTCACGAAGGTCTTCTGCTAACTCCTTAGGTAACTCTCCGGTCATGAGGGTGTTGACATGACTCTTGCGGCTCAACTCATCGGCTACTACGTTAGCCTTTCCGGCATGATAATGCAACTTCATATCATAATCCTTAATGAGTTCCAACCATCTCCTCTGTCTGAGATTCAACTCCTTCTGCGTGAAGATATACTTCAAACTCTTGTGATCCGTGTATACTTCACAATGGTTTCCGATGAGAAAATGTCTCTAAGTTTTCAACGCATGTACTATGGCTGCTAATTCCAAATCATGCGTGGCATAATTTAACTCATGGGGTTTAAGCTGTCGTGAGGCATAGGAAACAACTCTTCCTTCCTGCATAAGCACTGCTCCAAGTCCTCGACGAGAAGCATCACAATACACTTCATAATCCTTGCGTTGATCTGGCAGGATCAACACTGGTGATGTAACCAAGCGTTTCTTCAACTCCTGAAAACTATCCTCACATTCCCCAGTCCATTTGAACTTGGTGTCCTTCTTCAACAACTCAGTCATAGGCTTTGCAATCTTTGAGAAATTCTCAATGAACCTCCGGTAGTATCTTGCGAGTCCAAGAAAACTCCGAATTTCTCCAACTGACGTGGGTGCCTCCCAATTTGTCACAGTGACAACTTTGGTAGGGTCTACCACTATTCCTTCTCCGGATATAACATATCCAAGGAATCCAACTTCCTTCAACCAAAACTCGCACTTGCTGAACTTGGCGTATAGTTGATGTTCTCTGAGCTTCCCAAGTACCAAATGCAAATGCTCTTTATGCTCCTCTTCATTCTTAGAGTAGACCAGAATATCATCTATGAACACCACAACGAACTTATCCAAAAACTCCATAAACACCTTGTTCATCATGTTCATAAAATAGGTAGGTGCGTTAGTCAGGCCAAATGACGTAACAGTATACTCATATAGCCCATACCTTGTGGTAAAAGTTGTCTTAGGTATATCCTTCTCTCGAATCTTCAGCTGGTGGTACCCTGATCGCAGATCGATCTTGGAAAACACCTTAGCTCCTTGCAGCTGATCAAACAAATCATTGATCATAGGCAGTGGGTACTTGTTCTTGATCGTCACCTCATTCAATCCTCGATAATCAACAACCATCCTTAACGATCCATCCTTCTTCTCCACTAGAAGTACTGGCGATCCCCAAGGTGATGAGCTTGGATGAATATATCCTTTATCCAGTAACTCCTTAATCTGCTTCTTAATTTCCTCTAAATCCTATGTGGGCATCCTGTACGGTCTCTTAGATATTGGCCCTGTGCCTGGCAAAAGCTCAATCAAGAACTCGATGCCTCTATCCGGTGGCATGTCTGGCAACTCTTCAGGAAATACATCCGGGAAATCCTTCACCACTGGTACTTCCTCCAGTACAACTCCTGATAAGGAATTTACTTGAGTCCTAATCAGCACATGCCGGGATACATACTTGATCCTTCTTCCTTCGGGGGTGGCGAGCAAAATTGACTTACTAGCGCAATCGATGTTTCCTCCATACATCGATAGCCAATCCATACCCGGAATCACATCCAAACCTTGCGACTCCAAAATTATCAAGTCAAAAGGGAAAACATGACTACATATGGTTAATGGCAACTGGAAACATCCACTGCTTGCCATATACTCGGCTCCGGGTGAGGTTAATAGCATGGGTGTCTTAAGAACTCTAGTGGGCAACTTATACTTATCCACAAATCCCCTTGATATGTATGAATGCGATGCACCAGTATCGAAAAGAACGACTACAGTAAATGACTTAACCAAAAACTTACATATTACTGCATCCGGCTGGGCTTCAATCTCCTCCATGTTAACGTGTTTCACTTGTCCCCTATTGAAAGGGTTGGGCTTCTTCCCAGAGCTTCCATTGTCGTTTCCATTCTTTGCTTCAGGACATCCTAGGTGCTTGAATCGTCTGATTTCGATAAACGAGCGAAAAGATACACTAAAACGAAAATCGGATCAGAAATCATGATAGAAAATAATCGTGCAAAATCCGAGAAAAAGAAAAAATGACGAACAGGCTAACGAACGAACATTCGCTGTCTGTGACTAACGGACGAAAACCGTTCGTTAAATCGAACGTACGGATGAACGTCCGCTAAATAACTAAACCAAAAAAACCGAACCGGATCTAAAAAACGGATCTAGGGTTTCGAAAAAACCGATCAGTTTTCTCGTGAAAACCAAGGCGGCTGCGACTACCTCCGACGAGGTCCGGCGAACGGCGGCGGGCGGCGGCTCGCGGTGGCGGCGGATTGGGTGGGGCTAGGGTTCGGGCGGCGGGGCGCGAGTTTGGCCGCGGTGGGCTGCGGTGTCCCGGCTTATAAAGCCCCCTCGGGCGGAGTCCCGCTTGGGTACGGCCCGGAGTCAGTTTCCTTTTTTTTAATTATTCCGCGCAGAAAAACAAAGAAAAGAAATACTAAACAGACTCTAAAAATCCTGAAATAAATTTTACCCGTCCTCTAAAAATCTACCGGACAAGGTGAACATTTATTTAGGGCTCTAATGCAATTTTGAAAAACGCAATTTTTTCCTAATTCAAATAAAATAGCAATAAAACTCTGAATAAAAATCTTATTTGATTTTAATATTAAATCTCCAATATTTCTTTATTTTGAGGAAGTCATTTTATCCTCTCTCTTTTATTTTTATAAAAGAAATATTTGAAGAGAAAATAATTAAAATCAAACGATCCTCTTTTCAAAATTTGAGAAAACTCAAATATGAAAATAACGAAATTCCCAACTCTCTCCGTGGGTCCTTGAGTTGTGTAGAATTTCTAGGATCAAGCCAAAATGCAATAAAACATGATATGCAATGATGATCTAATGTATAACATTCCAAATTGAAAATTTGGGATGTTACACGTACACGGCATGGCATACATTATAGAACTTATGGCTGAGGCATAGGGAATGACTTTCATTCTCTCTCTATCTTCTGTCGTGGTCGGGCTTTGAGTCCTACTCAACTTCACACTTTGCAACACGGATAAGAACTCTTTGTTTGACTGATCCATTTTGAACTTCTTCAAAATCTTGTCAAGGTATGTGCTTTGTGAGAGTCCAATTAAGCGTCTTGATCTATCCCTATAGATCTTGATGCCCAATATATAGGTAGCTTCACCGAGGTCTTTTATTGAAAAACTCTTATTCAATTATCCTTTTGTGCTATCCAGAAATTCTACATCATTTCCAATCAACAATATGTCATCCACATATAAAATTAGAAATGCTGCAGAGCTCCCACTCACTTTCTTGTAAATACAGGCTTTACCATAAGTCTGTATAAAACCATATGCTTTGATCACCTCATCAGAGCGTATATTCCAACTCCGAGATGCTTGCACCAGTCCATAGATGGATCATTGCATTTTACACACTTTGTTAGCACCTTTAGGATCAACAAAACCTTCTGGTTGCATCATCTACAACTCTTCTTTAAGAAATCCATTAAGGAATGTGGTTTTGACATCCATTTGCCAAATTTCATAAAATGCGGCAATTGCTAACATGATTTGGACAGACTGAAGCATCGCTATGAGTGAGAAAATCTCATCACAGTCAACACCTTGAACTTGTCAAAAACCTTTTGTCACAAGTCAAGCTTTGTAGATAGTAATACTACCATCAGTGTCCGTCTTCCTCTTGAAGATCCATTTATTCTCAATGGCTTGTTGATCATTGGGCAAGTCAACCAAAGTCCAGACTTTGTTCTCATACATGGATCCTATCTCAGAGTTCATGGCCTCAAGCCATTTATCAGAATCTGGGCTCATCGTGGCTTCCTCATAGTTCGTAGGTTCGTCATGGTCTAGTAACAAGACTTCCATAATAGGATTTCCATACCACTCTGGTGCAGAACGTGCTCTGGTTGACCTACGAGGTTCGATAGTAACTTGATCCGAAGTTTTCATTATCATTATCATTAGCTTCATCTCTAGTTGGTGTAGGCATCATGGGAGCGGTTTTCTGTGATTAGCTACTTTCCAATTCGAGAGAAGGTACAATTACCTCATCAAGTTCTACTTTCCTCCCACTCACTTCTTTCGAGAGGAACTCCTTCTCTAGAAACAATCCATTCTTAGCAACAAAGATCTTGCCTTCAGATCTGTGATAGAAGGTGTACCCAACAGTTTCTTTTGGGTATCCTATGAAGACGCACTTCTCCGATTTGGGCTTGAGCTTATTAGGCTGAAGCTTTTTCACATAAGCATCGCAATCCCAAACTTTAAGAAATGAAAACTTAGGTTTTTGCCAAACCACAGTTCATACGGTGTCCTTGATAACCCACAAGTATAGGGGATCACAACAGCTTTCGAGGGTAGAGTATTCAACCCAAATTTATTGATTCGACACAAGGGGAGGCAAAGAATATTCTCAAGTATTAGCAGCTGAGTTGTCAATTCAACCACACCTAGAAACTTAGTATCTGTAGCAAAGTGTTTAGTAGCAAAGTAATATGATAGTGGTGGTAGCGGCAACAAAAGTAAAGACAGCAAAAGTAATGTTTTTGGTATTTTGTAGTGATTGTAACAGTAGCAACGGGAAAGTAAATAAGCGAGAACCAGTATATGGAAAACTCGTAGGCACCAGATCAATGATGGATAATTATGCCGGATGCGGTTCATCATGTAACAGTCGTAACATAGGGTGACACAGAACTAGCTCCAATTCATCAATGTAATGTAGGCATGTATTCCGTATATAGTCATACGTGCTTATGGAAAAGAACTTGCATGACATCTTTTGTCCTACCCTCCCGTGGCAGCAGGGTCCTATTGGAAACTAAGGGATATTAAGGCCTCCTTTTAATAGAGAACCGGAACAAAGCATTAGCACATAGTGAATACATGAACTCCTCAAACTATGGTCATCACCGGAAGTGGTCCCGATTATTGTCACTTCGGGGTTGCCGGATCATAACACATAGTAGGTGACTATAGACTTGCAAGATAGGATCAAGAACTCACATATATTCATGAAAACATAATGGGTTCAGATCTAAAATCATGGCACTCGGGCCCTAGTGACAAGCAATAAGCATAGCAAAGTCATAGCAACATCAATCTCAGAACATAATGGATATTGGGGATCAAACCCTAACAAAACTAACTCGATTACATGATAAATCTCATCCAACCCATCACCGTCCAGCAAGCCTACGATGGAATTACTCACGCACGGCGGTGAGCATCATAAAATTGGTGATGGAGGATGGTTGATGATGACTACGGCGATGAATCCCCCTCTCCGGAGCCCCGAACGGACTCCAGATCAGCCCTACCGAGAGGTTTTAGGGCTTGGTGGCGGCTCCGTATCGTAAAACGCGATGATTTCTTCTCTCTAATTTTTTTCTCTCCGAAAGCAAATATATAGAGTTGGAGTTGGCGTCGGAGGGCATCCAGGGGGCCCACGAGGTAGGGGGGCGCGCCCCCACCCTCTTGAGAAGGGTGTGGGCCCCCTGGTCTTCATCTTTGGTGAGGATTTTTTATTGTTTTTCTAAGATGTTCCGTGGATTTTCAGGTCATTCCGATAATATTTGTTTTCTGCACATAAAACAACACCATGGCAATTCTGCTGAAAACAGCGTCAGTCCGGGTTAGTTCCATTCAAATCATACAAGTTAGAGTCCAAAACAAGGGCAAAAAGTGTTTGGAAAAGTAGATACGGCGGAGACGTATCAACTCCCCCAAGCTTAAACCCTTGCTTGTCCTCAAGAAATTCAGTTGACAAACTGAAAGAAAGAAAGAAAAACTTTTACAAACTCTGTTTGCTCTTGTTGTTGTAACTATGTCAAGCCAGTATTCAAGTTTTCAGCATAGATCATAACTAACCACATTTGCAATAATTCTCAGGTCTCACAATTACTCATATCAATAGCATAATCAACTAGCAAGTCATAATAATAAATCTCGGATGACAACACTTTCTCAAAATAATCATAATATGATATAACAAGATGGTATCTTGCTAGCCCTTTCTGTGACCGCAAAACATAAATGCAGAGCATCTTTAAAGATCAAGGACTGACTAGACATTGTAATTCATGGTAAAAGAGATCCAATCATAGTCATACCCAATATAAATTAACAGTGATGAATGCAAATGACAGCTGTGCTCTCCAGCTAGTGCTTTTTAATAAGAGGGTGATGACTCAACATAAAAGTAAATGGATAGGCCCTTCGCAGAGGGAAGCAGGGATTTGTAGAGGTGCCAGAGCTCGGTTTTGAAATAGGGATAAATTGTATTTTGAGCGGTATACTTTCCTTGTCAATGTAACAACTAAGAGATGGCGGTATCTTCCATGCTAAACACATTATAGGCGGTTCCCAAACAGAATGGTAAAGTTTATACTCCCCCTCCACCAACAAGCATCAATCCATGGCTTGCTCGAAACAACGAGTGCCTCCAACATACACCGGGTCCCAAGGGGAGTTTTGTTTGCAATTAATTTTTATTTAGTTTGCATAAAGCACGGGAGTGGGCATCCCGGTGACCAGCCATTTTCTCGTGAGTGAGGAGCGGAGTCCACTCCTCTTGAGAATAACCCGCCTAACACGGAAGATAAGGACAGCCTTTATTGATACATGAGTTTTTCGAGCATACAAAACATAATGTTTATTTGAAGGTTTAGAGTTTGGCACATACAAATTTACTTGGAACGGCAGGTAGATACCGCATATAGGAAGGTATGGTGGACTCATCTGGAATAACTTTGGGGTTTAAGGGATTGGATGCACAAGTAGTATTCCCGCTTAGTATAGGTGAAGGCTAGCCAAAGAATGGGAGGCGACCAACTAGAGAGCGACAACAGCCATGTACATGCATTAAAATTAATAAACATTGGATGCAAGCATGAGTAGGATATAATCCACCATGAACATAAATATCGTGAAGGCTATGTTGATTTTGTTTCAACTACATGCGTGAACATGTGCCAAATCAAGTCACTTAAATCATTCAAAGGAGGATACCACCCCATCATACCACATCATAATCATCTCAATAGCATGTTGGCACACAAGGTAAATCATTATAACTCATAGCTAATTAAGCATGGCACAAGCAACTATGATCTCTAATTGTCATTGCAAGCATGTTTATTCATAATAAGCTGAATCAAGAACGAGGGACTCATCATATTTACAAAAACAAAAGAGGTCGAGTTCATACCAGCTTTTCTCATCTCAGTCAGCCCATCATATATCATCATAATTGCCTTTCACTTGCACGACCGAACGGTGTGAATAATAATAAGAGTGCACGTGGATTGGACTAAGCTGGAATCTGCGAGCATTCAATAAACAGGAGAGGACAAGGCAATATGGGCTCTCGGTTAAATCAACGATAATGCATATAAGAGCCACTTCAACAATTTCATTATGGTATTCTCCTACCGACCCCCAAAGAAAAGGAAAGAAATAAAACTATTTACACGGGAAAGCTCCCAACAAGCAAAAGAAGAACCGGAAATATTTTTGGGTTTTCTTTTTAATTATTACTACTACAGCAGAAAAATAAACTACTACTAATTTTTTGGTTTTTCTTAAGGTCTAACAAACACACAAGAAGAAAGCAGGAAAAAGAAAATAAACTAGCATGGATATTACAGTGAAAAAGTATGAGCACCGACATCTAGCAATGAGTGTGTGTGAGCATAAATGTAATGTCGGTGAGAAATACGTACTCCCCCAAGCTTAGGCTTTTGGCCTAAGTTGGTCTATGGCCACGGCTGGCCTGGCGGATATCCATAATAATAGTTGTTGGGACCGTACTGTGATGAGGAAGAATAGTTGGGATCATACTGGTGTGCAGCGGTTATCGCCTGTTGTGCTGCAGCGTGGAATCAAGCTTCCTCCGCTCTCCTCTCGTACTCTTCTGCCTCCTCTCTGGTAATAACATATCTTCCTTTTGTCTGTGAATCAAAGAAGGCAGGAGCAGGGAGAGTAATACGGAAAACACGTCATTTATCAAAAATTAACCGATATAAGAGAGGTGATTCAGACCTCTCGACAAACTGGTGTGAAGCCATAGAGTTATAATCTAAATATGCAGGAGGCAACTCCATATCACCCTCACGAATGTCTATTTCAAGAAAATTAGCTAAGCGGGTTGCATAAATTCCTCCAAAGAAATCTCCATTATGTCTATTATGATGCAACCTACGAGCTACAATGGCTCCCATATGATAAGATTGGTCTCCTAACACAGCACTCCTAAGAATGCTGAGATTAGGGACACACATGTGACATGCTTCATCCTTAGCATTTATGCATCTACCGATGAAAAGAGCAAAATAATGTATAGCAGGAAAGTGAATGCTCCCTGTGGTAGCCTGCGTTATATCTCTGGATTCCCCCACAATTATACTAGCAAGAAAGTTTCTAAATTCAGATTTAGGGGGATCCCTAATACTGCCCCATGATGGAAGTTCGCAAGCAGAAGTGAAATCCTCTAAGTCCACTGTATAAGATTTGTCATAGAGATCAAACATGACCGAAGGAGAATTACGCGAAGATGAATACTCAAACCTCCTCACAAATGAACTTGTGAGATCTTGATACTGGGGGCATTTGTTAGCCTCAAAATCCTCCAGACCGGCATTGCGCAAATATGCTTTGAATTCTTCTTTGATTCCCGCACGGTCCATAAAATTTTCCGACGGCCATTCGCAGGGTCGTACTGGAGCGTCTCTTGGTGGATCCTCGTCAGCATCGCGCATAGCAATCCTGGGTACTTGCTTCTTAGAGGAACCACCTTGGAACATCTTCCTGAACATATTGTTTTTCTCTGAAAAATTCTGAAATTTTTAGTAACTTCAAAATAAAAGTAAACCAAACTCAATAATATTGATAGCAACTACTCCTACAAGTGCCTAGAGCCTATATCAAGCATTAGAACTACTTGGAACCATATAAATTTGACATGCAAGCTCAAGAACATGGTCACCTATGCAGCACAAATTTGAAAAAAATAAAGCACTATAACAAAAACTAATTGGACCAATGGAGGAGTCACATACCAAGGAACAATCTCCCCAAGCAGTTTTGCGAGAGGTGCTTTGAGCAAGGAGATCGAAAATCACAGCAAAAGTGGTTGGAACTCGTGCTTGAGTTGGTTTTTCGGGTTTGTGTGAGATAGAGGAAGAAGATGGGTGCTGGGATAAGTGGAGGAGGGCCACCGTGGGCCCACGAGGCAGGGGGCGCGCCCTATAGGGGGGCGCCCACCACCCTCGTGACCAGGTGGCAGCTCCTCCCGCGGTAATTTTTGCACAGTAAATCCTCAAATATTCCCGAAAAAATCATATTAAATTGGCATGGCATTCTGAGGACTTTTATTTTTGGGATATTTTTATATTGCACGGATAAGCCAGGAAACAGACTGAAAATACTATTTTTACTTTATTTAATATAAATAACAGAAAGTAAAAGTGGGGTACAGAAGTTTTGTGCTTCTAGTTTCATCCATCTCATGCTCGTCAAAAAGAATCCACTAACAAGGTTGATCAAGTCTTGTTAACAAACTCATTCCGATAATCATGAAACCGGAGAAATTTCGAATAATACTAAGTTACCTCAACGGGGATATGCACATCCCCAATAATAAGAATATCATATTTCTTCTTGACAGTAGGAAGAGGGAATTCAAAACCTCCAAATATAATCGATGGAATTTTTCGAATAGAGTTGATACTATGAACTTGAGGTTGTTTCCTCGGAAAGTGTACCGCATGCTCATTACCATTAACATGAAAAGTGACATTGCCTTTATTGCAATCAATAACAGCCCCTGTAGTATTAAGAAAAGGTCTTCCAAGAATAATAGACATACTATCATCCTCGGGAATATCAAGAATAACAAAGTCCGTTAAAATAGTAACGTTTGCAACCACAACAGGCACATCCTCACAAATACCGACAGGTATAGCAGTTGATTTATCAGCCATTTGCAAAGATATTTCAGTAGGTGTCAGCTTATTCAAGTCAAGTCTATGATATAAAGAGAGAGGCATAACACTAACACCGGCTCCAAGATCACATAAAGCAGTTTTAATATAATTTCTTTTAATTGAGCAAGGTATAGTAGGTACTCCGGGGTCTCCGAGTTTCTTTGGTATTCCACCCTTAAAAGTATAATTAGCAAGCATGGTGGAAATTTCAGCTTCCGGTATCTTTCTTTTATTAGTAACGATATCCTTCATATATTTAGCATAAGGATTTGTTTTGAGCACATCAGTTAATCTCATACGCAAAAGATAGGCCTAATCATTTCAGCAAAGCGCTCAAAATCCTCATCATCCTTTTTCTTGGATGGTTTCAGATGAAAAGGCATGGGTTTCTGAACCCAAGGTTCCCTTTCTTTACCATGTTTCCTAGCAACAAAGTCTCTTTTATCATAACGTTGATTCCTTGATTGTGGGTTATCAAGATCAACAACAGGTTCAATTTCTACATCATTATCATTACTAGGTTGAGCATCATCATGAACGTCATTATCAATATTTTTACTAGGTTCATGTTCATTACCAGATTGTGTTTTAGCATCAAACATAGAAATATCATTTGGATTATCAGGTGGTTCAGTAATAGGTTCACTAGAAGTTTGCACAGTTCTATCATTTTTCTTCTTCTTCTTCTTAGAAGAACTAGGAACATCAATATTATTTCTTTGAGAATCTTGCTCGATTCTCTTAGGGTGGCCTTCAGGATACAAAGGTTCCTGAGTCATTCTACCAGTTCTAGTAGCCACTCTAACAGCATAATCATTTTTCTTAATATTCATTTCATCAAGCACTTCTTTTTGAGCCTTAAGTACTTGTTCTACTTGAGTGGTAACCATAGAAGCATGTTTGCTAACAAGTTTAAGTTCACCTTTAATATTAGCCATATAATCACCCAAGCGTCTAATCATATAAGCATTTTCTTTTAATTTTCTACCAAAATAAGCATTGAAGTCGTCTTGCTTAACAATAAAGTTATCAAACTCATCCAAGAACTGACTAGCAATTTTAGTAGGAGGGACTTCAGCTTTATCATATCTATAGACAGAATTTACCTTTACTACTTGTGTCGGGATATCGGGATCAGGAGGTTCTCCAGTGAATAAAGAATTGAGATCATATGTTTCTTCAACGGACGGTGAATTAAGACCATGTATTTCTTCAATAGGAGGTAAATTCTTAACGTCTTCAGCTTTAATACCTTTTTCTTTCATAGATTTCTTTGCCTCTTACATATCTTCGGGACTGAGAAATAAAACACCTCTCTTCTTTGGAGTTGGTTTAGAAATAGGCTCAGTAATTGGAGCAGGAGTTGGCTCAGGAGGTGCCCAATTATTTTCATTTGTCAACATATTATTCAATAGAATTTCAGCTTCATCCTATGTTCTTTCCCTGAAAAGAGAACTAGCACAACTATCCAAGGTAATCTCTGGAAGCATCGGTTAGTCCATTATAAAAGATATCAAGTACTTCAGGTTTCTTAAGAGGATGATCAGGCAAAGCATTAAGAAACTTGAGAAGCCTCCCCCAAGCTTGTGGGAGACTCTCTTCTTTAATTTTCACAAAGTTGTATATTTCCCTCAAAGCAGCTTGTTTCTTATGAGCAGGGAAATATTTAGCAGAGAAGTAATAAATCATATCCTGGCGACTACGCACACAACCAGGATCAAGAGAATTAAACCATATCTTAGCATCAGCCTTTAATGAGAACGGAAATATTTTGAGTATATAGAGGTAACGCGATCTCTCATCATTAGTGAATAAGGAAGCTATATCATTTAACTTAGTAAGATGTGCCACAACAGTTTCAGATTCATAGCCATAAAACGGATCAGATTCAACCAAAGTAATTATATCAGGATCAACAGAGAATTCATAATCCTTATCAGGAACACATATAGGTGAAGTAGCAAAAGCAGGGTTAGGTCTCATTTTATCTCTAAGTGATTCTTTGTTCCATTTAATTAATAACCTCTTAAGCTCATATCTATCTTTGCAAGCAAAAATAGCGGCAGAAGATTCCATATCAAAAAGATAACCCTTAGGAATAACATGCATATTTTCATCATCACTATCATCATCGTATTCAGATTCAATAATTTCTTTTTCTCTAGCCCTAGCAATTTGTTCATCAAGAAATTCACCAAGGGGCACAGTACTATCAGGCATAGAAGCAGTTTCATCATAAGTATCATGCATAGCAGAAGTGCATCATCAATAACATGCGACATATCAGAACGAATAGCAGAAGCAGGTGTAGGTGTCACAAACTTACTCATAACAGAAGGTGAATCAAGTGCAGAGCTAGGTGGCAGTTCCTTACCTCCCCTCGTAGTTGAGGGATAGATCTTAGTTTTTGGATCTCTCAAGTTCTTCATAGTGTCCAGCGGATATAAATCCCAAGTGACTCAAAGAATAGAGCTATGCTCCCTGGCAACGGCGCCAAAAATTAATCTTGATAACCCACAAGTATAGGGGATCACAACAGCTTTCGAGGGTAGAGTATTCAACCCAAATTTATTGATTCGACACAAGGGGAGCCAAAGAATATTCTCAAGTATTAGCAGCTGAGTTGTCAATTTAACCACACCTGGAAACTTAGTATCTGTGGCAAAGTGTTTAGTAGCAAAGTAATATGATAGTGGTGGTAGCGGCAACAAAAGTAAAGACAGCAAAAGTAATGTTTTGGTATTTTGTAGTGATTGTAACAGTAGCAGCGGGAAAGTAAATAAGCGAGAACCAGTATATGGAAAACTCGTAGGCACCGGATCGGTGATGGATAATTATGCCGGATGCGGTTCATCATGTAACAGTCATAACATAGGGTGACACAGAACTAGCTCCAATTCATCAATGTAATATAGGCATGTATTCCGTATATAGTCATGCGTGCTTATGGAAAAGAACTTGCATGACATCTTTTGTCCTACCCTCCCGTGGTAGCGGGGTCCTATTGGAAACTAAGGGATATTAAGGCCTCCTTTTAATAGAGAACCAGAACGAAGCATTAGCACATAGTGAATACATGAACTCCTCAAACTATGGTCATCACCGGGAGTGGTCCCGATTATTGTCACTTCGGGGTTATTGGATCATAACACATAGTAGGTGACTATAGACTTGCAAGATAGGATCAAGAACTCACATATATTCATGAAAACATAATAGGTTCAGATCTAAAATCATGGCACTCGGGCCCTAGTGACAAGCATTAAGCATAGCAATGTCATAGCAACATCAATCTCAGAACATAATGGATACTAGGGATCAAACCCTAACAAAACTAACTCGATTACATGATAAATCTCATCCAATCCATCACCGTCTAGCAAGCCTACGATGGAATTACTCACGCACGGCGGTGAGCATCATGAAATTGGTGATGGAGGATGGTTGATGATGATGATGGCGACAAATCCCCCTCTCCGGAGCCCCGAACGGACTCCAGATCAGCCCTCCCGAGAGGTTTTAGAGCTTGGCGGCGGCTCCGTATCCTAAAACACGATGATTTCTTCTCTCTGATTTTTTTCTCTCCGAAAGCAAATATATAGAGTTGGAGTTGGCGTCGGAGGGCATCCAGGGGGCCCCCGAGGTAGGGGGCACGCCATAGGGGGGGCGCCCCCACGCTCGTGAGAAGGGTGTGGGCCCCCTGATCTTCATCTTTGGCGAGGATTTTTTATTGTTTTTTCTAAGATGTTCCGTGGAGTTTCAGGTCATTCCGAGAATATTTGTTTTCTGCACATAAAACAACACCATGGCAATTCTGCTGAAAACAGCGTCAGTCCGGGTTAGTTCCATTCAAATCATACAGGTTAGAGTCCAAAACAAGGGCAACAAGTGTTTGGAAAAGTAGATACGACGGAGACGTATCAGTCGTCTCAATGGATTTAGATGGTGCCCTATTTAACATGAATGCAGTTGCCTCTAATGCATAACCCCAAAATGATAGTGGTAAATCGGTAAGAGACATCGCACCATATCCAATAAAGTACGGTTACGATGTTCAGACACACCATTACGCTATGGTGTTCTAGGTGGTGTGAGTTGTGAAACTATTCCACATTGTTTTAAATGAAGGCCAAACTCGTAACTCAAATATTCGCCTCTACGATCAGATTGTAGAAACTTCATTTTCTTGTTACGATGATTCTCCACTTCACTCTGAAATTATTTCAACCTTTTCAAATGTTTCAGACTTGTGTTTCATTAAGTAGATATACCCATATCTGCTCAAATCATCTGTGAAGGTCAGAAAATAACGATACCCGCCGCGAGCCTCAACACTCATCGGACCACATACATCGGTATGTATTATTTCCAACAAGTCAGTTGCTCGCTCCATTGTTCCGGAGAACGGAGTTTTAGTCATCTTGCCCATGGGGCATGGTTCGCAAGCATCAAATGATTCAAAATCAAGTGATTCCAAAAGTCCATTCGCATGGAGTTTCTTCATGCGCTTTACACCAATATGACCTAAACGGCAGTGCCACAAATATGTTGCACTATCATTATCAACTTTGCATATTTTGGCATCAACATTATGAATATGTGTATCACTATGATCTAGATTCAATAAACCATTCATATTGGGTGTATGACCATAGAAGGTTTTATTCATGTAAACAGAACAACAATTATTCTCTAACTTAAATGAATAACCATATTGCAATAAACATGATCCAATCATATTCATGCTCAACGAAAACAACAAATAACATTTATTTAGGTTCAACACTAATCTCGAAGGTAGAGGGAGTATGTGATGGTGATCTTGTCAACCTTGGAATCTCTTCCAACACACATCGCCACTTCACCCTCAACTAGTTTATGTTCATTTTGTAACTCCTGTTTCGAGTCACTAATCTTAGCAACTGAACCGGTATCAAATACTCCGGGGTTGCTATGAACACTAGTAAAGTAAACATCAATAACATGTATATCAAATATATCTTTGTTCACTTTGCCATCCTTCTGATCCGCCAAGTATTTGGGGTAGTTCCGCTTCCAGTGACCATTCCTTTTGCAGTAGAAGCACTCTATTTCAGGCTTAGGTCTAGCTTTGGGCTTCTTCATGGGAGTGGCAACTTGCTTGTCATTCTTCTTGAAGTTCCATTTCTTTTCCTTTGCCCTTTTTCTTGAAACTAGTGGTCTTGTTAACCATCAACACTTGATGTTATTTCTTGATTTCTACCTTCGCCGATTTCAGCATCGCGAAGAGCTTGGGAATCATTTTCATCATCCCTTGCATATTATAGTTCATCATGAAGTTCTAGTAACTTGGTGATAGTGACTAGAGAAATTCGTCAATCACTATCTTATCTGGAAGATTAACTCCCACTCGATTCAAGTGATTGTAGTACCTAGACATTCTGAGCATATGCTCACTAGTTGAGTTATTCTCCTCCATCTTGTAGGCAAAGTACTTGTCAGAGGTCTCATACCTCTCGACATGGGCGTGAGTCTGAAATACCAATTTCAACTCTTGGAACATCTCATATGCTCCATGGCATTCAAAATGTGTTTGAAGTCCCAGTTCTAAGCCGTAAAGCATGGTGCACTAAACTATCAAGTAGTCATCATATCGAGCTTGTCAAATGTTCATAACCTCTGCATCTGCTCCTGTAATAGGTTTGTCACCTAGTGGTGCATCAAGGACATAATTCTTCTATGCAGCAACGAGGATAATCCTCAGATCACGGACCCAGTCCACATCATTGCTACTGTCATCTTTGAACTTAGTTTTCTCTAGGAACATATCAAAAATAAAACATGGGACCTATATGCAAGCTATTGATCTACAACATAGATATGCAAATGCTATCAGGACAAAGTTTATGATAACTTAAGTTCAATTAATCATATTACTTAAGAACTCCCACTTAGATAGACATCCTCCGAGTCATCTAAATGATCATGTGATCCATATCAACTAAACCATGTCTGGTCATCATGTGAGATGGAGTATGTAGGATCGAAAGTATGTCTAGAGGGGGGTGATTAGACTACTTGACCAAATAAAAATCTAGCCTTTTCCCAATTTTAAGTCTTGGCAGATTTTAACAACTTAGCACAAGTCAAGTAATCAACCTACACATGCAATTCTAAGAGTATAGCAGCGGAATGTAAAACAATTGCATATGAAGGTAAAGGGAGGAGTTTGAGGGGGCAAGCGCAATGTAGACACGGAGATTTTTGGCATGGTTTCGTTAGGTGGTGCTATCGTACATCCACGTTGATGGAGACTTCAACCCACTAAGGGTAATGGTTGCGCGAGTCCACAGAGTGCTCCACCCACTAAGGGTCCACGAAGAAGCAACCTTGTCTATCCCACCATGGCCATCACCCATGAAGGACTTGCCTCACTAGGGTAGATCTTCATGAAGTAGGCGATCTCCTTGCCCATACAAACTCCTTAGTTCAACTCCACAATCTTGACGGAGGCTCCCAAGTGACACCTAACCAATCTAGGAGACACCACTCTCCAAAAGGTAATAGATGGTGTGTTGATGATGAACTCCTTGCTCTTGTGCTTCAAATGATAGTCTCCCCAACACTCAGCTCTCTCTCATAGGATAGGATTTGGTGGAAAGAGAGTTTGAGTGGAAAGCAACTTGGGGAAGGCTAGAGATCAAGATTTATGTGGTTGGAATGGAGTATCTTGACCTCAACACAAGTGTAGGTGGTTCCCTCTCAGAAAATGTATGTCGGAAGTGTAGGCATGTTCTGATGGCTCTCTCTATGAATGAAGAGTGGGTGGAGGGGTATATATGGCCTCCACACAAAATCTAACTGTTACACACAAATCACGAAACTCGGTGGGACCGAATCATGAAACTCGGTCAGACCGATTTAGTTCAAAATGTGAACGTTAGGATTTTCGGTGGGACCGACATGTCAACTCGGTGGTACCGATTCCATTAGGGTTAGGGCATAATGTAATCTTGGTGAGACCGATTACACAAACTCGGTGGGACCGATTTTCGTAATAGAAAAACAGAGAGTTGGTCAGGCAAACTCGGTGGGACCAATTCGCTCATCTCGGTTAGACCGAAACGTTACGAAGGGGAAACAGAGAGTTTGCATTGCAATCTTGGTGGGACCGATCGCTCATCTTGGTTGGACCGAAACGTTACGAAGGGAAACAGAGAGGTTGCAATCCCATCTCAGTGAGACTGAGATCCCTATCCGTGAGACCGAAATGACTAGGGTTTGTGGCAGTGGCTATGTTAAGTGAACTCGGTGGCGCCGGGTAGGAAATTTCGGTGGGGCCGAGTTTGACTTTTGGTTTGGGACATATGTGGATATGAGAAAGTAGTTGAGGGTTTTGGAGCATATCACTAAGCATTTTGAGCAAGTAACTCATTAAGCAACACCTCATCCCCTTTTAATAGTATTAGCTTTTCCCATGGACTCAATGTGATCTTGGATCACTAAAAGTAAAATGTAGAGTCTTGAGCTTGAGCCAACATGTGTTCTTAGTATTTTGAGGGGTCCACTTTCTAATCCATGCCATGCCAAACATTGAGCTTTCCCGAAATATTTATCTTGAAATAGCATTAGCTCAATGGGCTATATGTTGTTAGGAATTACCAAAACCACCCATGGATAGTTGCACTTTCAATCTCCCCCTTTTTTGTAATTGATGACAACATATAGATCAAAGCTTCGACAAATGATAATAAGATGGAAAAACATCGTCACTTTGAGAAGTATGTGATAAGCAAGAGCTCCCCCTAAATTTGTGCATTATTTAAAATTTGCTTTTGAATGCAAATGCACAATCGATTAGGATCATGGGTTACTCTTCCATGTCACATACATCTTGGTGGAGCGCTCAAAATGATAGAAATTAAAAGCATGCACTCATCCCCAAGCAAGTGAATGGTCATATATGGATACAAAAGATAGTATCATCTAAACAAGCATTAAGGTAGCAAATGATCAATCACATGATCACACAAGTATCTCACACAAGGACATAAAGTATCTCACACAATAAAAAGTTCAACCAAAGGCAAAGACGCAAAACACTCTCTCGAAGCCTATGATCTATACATATTTCTCCCCCTTTGGCAACAAGTTACCAAAAAGTTCAAATATGCATAGTGTTATGTGTCTCTCAGGCTTGGTCTTCAGGAGGTGGTGTAGAGAGAACTCCAAGGACGAAGGCATCTATCGATGTAGTTGGAGCTCATGGAGTGGCTACTGGAGGTGGCACTGGAGTTGTAGCTGCTGGTGCTGATGCTGTAGCTCTAGAATCTGTCACTAGCACGGCAGCAGACCTCTGACTCCTTGGCACTCGCTGGAATGCATCAGTAGTTGCCTCCCTCTCCTCTCTTGTGCTTCCTCCTGAAGCTGCTCAATGGCAGTCTGTATCTCAGTTACCTCGAGGTCAAGATCATAGAATTTTGTCTCAACAATCCTCTCCGGGCTTTCCTGATTCTGAGTCAGGGTGGCCAAGCCCTTCTCAATCCTCAGTGTAGCTTGAATCAGATAGCCTAATTGATCTTGTTTTGACTTGAGGAACACCTGAGATGCTTCTTCTGCACTTGGCATCCTTGCATCTTTCTCTACCTTAGCTTTGGCTCTCTTCTCTTGTGCTTGTACTGAAGATGGTTCCTCCTCATTCATCACAACTGTGTTATCTTCAAATTCAGGATGCAGGGGTAGATGCTCCTTATCAAATAGATATGTTCATGTGCCCATCTTGGAGTTGATGAGCTCCTGAATGTGTAGAGCATACCCACAGCTTCTCTTCTGGTCAGCAGCAGTCCTCTTGATTGTCTCTACAATCAAACTCATGACCTTGAACTTCTGAGGAACATCAAAAAGCTGTAGCAGGTGTGCCATACTCCTTTTTCAGCACCTTCTTCTTGGAGCTTACTTCCTCCTTAGTGGCAACATAATCCTCATCCTTAGATTCTGAGGTTTTCTTCTTCCTTGCTCTAGTGGCTGCCTTGGGAAAGTTGCTGGGAGTGCTCCTCCTGCTATCATCAGAAGTGCTCGAGGGATCTGAACCCTCACTCAGCTGCACATGTTCCTCAGATTTGTTCTGACTGTCACTCTGATCAGACATCTTAGCAAACTCACTAATAGCAGACCCTGTGAATAGATGTAGATGAGATAGAGTGGATGAACATCACAAAGTGCAGAGTTTTTGCAAAACAGATGACTCAAAAACTTAGTTTTAGTTCTCCACAGAAAGCATTTTAGAGCTACCGATTTGTAAACTCGGTGATACCGAAGCAGCTTTTGGAACCTAAACTAGTGAACTCGGTCAGACCGAGTCACAGTTCGGTGGCATCGAGACTGCTAGGGTTTCACGGAGAACCGAACTCGGTCACACCGATTTGCAGTTTTTTGTCACACCGAAAGTTGCAAGTGCTATGGCCTAATCCAAATCAGTGAGACCGATTTCTACAACTCGGTCGGTCCGAGATGAGTTTGGCGGAGACCTAACCCTAAATTTTCAAATCAAATCTAACCTAAAGGATGTTTTTAGCGGATAAAGTGTTTGCATACGTGGTAAGGATCATGGCAAAACAATGTGCTATGAATCAGAGGTAAAAGAATAGCACAAGGGTCGAACCCATACCCTAGTTCGGCGGGAGTTCGCTCCAACGATAACGGCGGAGCAGATTTCCGTTGACGGTGATGGAAACCAGCAGCGGGAGGTCGCTGGTGGCGAGGAGATGATCCAGAGACCCGAGGAGGCAGAGCAGGACACACGCGCGGGCTGAGGAGTTTGAAGAAGATTCCAAAATCTCACCCATGGGTATATATATCCCGACCCTGTCGGTGTGACCGAGTGGAACAACTCGGTGGCATCGAGATGCAGAGTCGCAAGCGGTTACTGCAACTTGGTGTGACCGAAAAGTTCAAATCGGTTGCACCGAGATTGAAAACTTAGATCAACTTAGTGATCTCGGTGTGACCGAAATGGATGACTCGGTCATATTGAAATGCACAAAGAGGTTTTGGAAGTTTAAGTCTATGACGAGTCGGGGACTCCGAGTGCTCCTCACACAGAGTGGTTCGAATCTGACTTGATCAAACTTTGTGATGTAGCATGAATAGAGTTTGAGACGAGAAAAGCATATATATCTAGAGGAAGTCCTTAGGCATTCTTGTCCATCCATTTGGCAAAAGAGAAAAAGCCAAACAATCAAAGCAACAAATGGATGTCCTCGAATGAGTAAAATATGCAACCAACATGCTCACACAATAAGATGGCAAATTAAATATGTGGCAAAGCATGCACAATCACTCTAGCATCTATCAAGCAATTTGGCGATGACTAGGTCATCTATATATGAGTATATTGACTGAGGAGTGAAATGAGAACATTTGATCGTAGGTCATACTCATCGTTTAAGCACAAGTGGGGTTACCACTTTTACATAATGCATTGTTGTGTTCACATCGTTAGAGCTGCTTTAGCTCAATTGATTAGAGTAAAGCTCCCCCTAGATGTGATATCCCCCCTTGGAGGTATGAACTAACCTTGGGTTTTTTTGATGATGACTTCATGTAGGTGTTGAAGATGTAGGTGCTCAAAGTTGATGTAGATCATTCAGAGCAATCCTTTGGAGTGAGTTGCACTTTCAATACCTACATGGTTTAGTCCCACAAGGAACAAACAAGGATATCCATAGACATAGAGTGATATTCACCAGGGCCGGGCCCATAGTTGTGTAGACTGTGCGGCCTGCACAGGGCCCATAAATTTTGGGGGCCCCAAATTTTTGTATAGGCATGTGACTATGTATGCTGCTGGGGCGTGGATGGCGCTGGCTTCAGCGGCCCAACATACAGCCCATGCCAAGCTGTCCTACTCCTACGATACGCACCAAATGACCTAACACACTGGACTGGAGGGAGGCGACGCGACCTGCTGCTGCCAGTCCGCCGCCAGCCGCTAGAGATGTCTTCCCGCTCCCCGGCCGCCCCCTCCCAACCCATCAGCCATGCCCTGGCCATGCTGCACCGGTGCGCTCGGACCCACGGCCTTCCACGAGCCGACGAGCCCAACCTCCGCTTCGCCCTGCTGCCGTCGTGCTTCCATCCGCCCCAGCCGAGGCCGCCGGTGGCCCCTGCCTAAGTGCATATGCCTTCACGTTCCCTTGTGCAGAAGATGATCTTCAACGGTATGGTTGGAACTAATTGATTTTCGAAGGAAATTCCCAAGGAGATGCATGCTTGAAGATAGGTCGATTTGGATCCATTAGAAGAATGATGGAAAGCCAAGGCATTACGGTACATGCAAATGTAGAGCTAATTTAGTGGTGTTGTGGTCAGCAGATGCATATTAGGCTGAATAAATATGTAAACTGTAGGTTTCTAGTCAACAATGACACTGAAAAATTAGGATATTGGCACTTATATTTGAAGAGTGAATATTAATAAATATATAACTGATTCTAAAATGAAAATGCTTGAACAGAAGCATACATCTTAACCTGAAATCATACAACCTTAAAGGTTTCGCAAATGGTTTTTATATCAACCGAATGGTAAATATTTCAATTTATACTAATGATAATTATTTCACTTGATGATTATGCATTTTCGTATGAAATTATACTTCTGATGCCTTGAAGGTATTGGTTCTTCTTCTACTATTGATCTGGTTATGGGAGCTATGGATGAAGCAAACAATTGATTTGGTACTCTTTTCATCCCTTTATTATTATTTGCAATTTTCCATGTTTATCTACTTTTTGGATCATTACCAATTGAGTTTAAACTCTAGATTTATTGAGCAACTGAGCTTTATTTTGTATGTTTTAGAATGGGTATTTTTTGGGAATGTTATGAGGTATTTTTGGGTAGTAACAACTTGCCAAAATTTATCTATGTTACTAGAAAAAATATGTCCGGGGGTTTGCTTTCCGCCACTGCTTGCCTCCTCAGTTGAAGATCAGAGCATAGCAGTTCAACCGGACGGGACACAAGACTAGGTGAGTTAGACGGTTCGTCTAATTGCCAAACATTGACTCATAATCTTCAATTGGTATTTGCTTAATTTTTTCTAGATAGGGCCCCAATTTTGAATTTCGCACAGGGCCCCGGATTTTGCCGGCCCGGCCCTGATATTCACATGAGATGATGTCCATGAATGCATTAGGTTACCTTGTCCCTTATCTTACCAACAAGAGGGTTTGTGACTCCTTGAACTAGTGCAAGATATGGAAGTTGTTTGCACTTGTCCTTGCCAAAATGATATGAGTGAAGTACGTTGGCGGAGTCACCCTCAAGAACTCTTTAGTTCTTCTTGTTCGGGATCCACACCATATTGAGGGAATCCTTGGAGTTGTAGTCGTACTTGATGAAGTAGAACTTGATGTAGTCTTGGGAACCCACTTGACCAATGTGTTAGGGGCTTATTCAAATGCATCAATCTCCTCTTGAAGCTTGTCCTTGCCCTTTAGCTTGTGGTCTTGTGGTGGAAGATCTTGAGCTTGTGTTCCTTGGAAGGAAGTAGGATCATACTTCTCTTGTTGGGTAACAAACTTCGTCTTGGGGTATTGATCTTCTTCCCACTCAACTCCCTTGGCATTGAACTTTTGTTCAAAACCAACACCTTGATTCTTCCGGTGTCTTCCTTGCTTGCGTACAATTTCCTCAAATTGCTTACTTCTGGCAAGACTCTTGTAAACGCCTTTCCCTATAATTCCCTTCGTAAGCTATTTTCTTTCTCAAGTGTAACTTGGCTAAGAGAACCATTAGTGGAATCAAGAAAATTACTAGAAGCAACATCATTGGATTTAGCATGATTATTGTAACTACTAGAAGAAGAATCTTTCTTACTCTTGTTGCTAGATTTAACTTGAGGCGTGTAAGTAGACAAGAGTAAACGCTTGGCAATGTAAGAAGAAGTTTTCTTGCAAAGATCATATTGATTGCCTTTAAGAACTCATGCTCTTGCTCAAGGTTGAGCTTTTCCAAGCATGGCTTTTCATGAGTCTTTAAAAGTTCTCGATGATCTTCCAAGGTAGTTTCATGAGCTAACTTAAGAGTGTTTAGTTCTCTAGTTAGACGCTCAATCTCCTACTTATCATTGTCATTCGTTATATCTTGATTAGCATGATTAATAGTAAGTTCATCATAGTTTTTATCACTAGAATTGCCAACAAGTAAATCATCATCACCAAGCAAATCATATTCATCACTATTGAAATCAACATACTAGGGTGTGATACCTTTGAGCCTTTAGCCATGAAGCATCTTCCAATTCCTTCATTTGGTGAGTCAAATATGTCATAGGAGTTGGTTGATACAAGTGCTAGACCGGCAACACCTTCATCTTGAGTATATTAGGAGTCGGAGTGATAACTTCTCTCGGAGTGATTGTTGGAGTCAGATCCGGATACCCATTCACCAACATGAGTCTGATGTCTTCGTTTTGTGTAGCTCCTTGATGACTTGTCCCTCCTTTCTGAATCCATGCTTCTCCGTGATGTTCTTCGTTCATAACGGTCATCTCTACTCCTTCTCTCTCTTGGTGGTGATTCTTATCTCCTACTTCTTCTTTTGGGAGAATCTTCTCTTCTTTTGTAGGGAGCGGTACACTCATTGGAGTAGTGTCCGGGTCTTCCACAATTGTAGAAATTACGTTCACGACTTGAAGATCTTTTGTCATTGTAGGACCTTGACTTGGAATTTCTTTCCTTGCTTCTAATCTTGTAGAACTTGTTGAAGTTCTTCACCATTAGTCTCAATTCTTCATTGAAGGTCTGTTTCTCACTTGATGATGTGGGAGCATCACATGAGGCTTTTTAAGCACCACTTGACTTGTTGTGGATCTCTTCCTTATCCTTAAGTGACATCTCATGAGCAACAATTCTTCCAATGAATTCCGTTGGCTTGAGATCTTTGTAATTGGGCATCATTTGGATCAATGTGCACACGGTATCATATTTTCCATCCAAGGCTCTTAGAATCTTCTTGATGATGAATCTGTCGGTCATCTCTTCACTTCCTAAGCCGGCAATCTCATTTGTGATGAGAGCAAGCCTAGAGTACATTTCAGCGACACCTTCACCATCCTTCATTTTGAACTTGTCAAGTTGACTTTGAAGCACATCCAATTTGGATTCCTTGACGGAGTCGGTACCATCATGCATATTAATCAAAGTATCCCAATTTTCCTTTGCATTCTCAAGACGGCTGATTTTGTTGAATTCTTCGGGGCACAATCCGTTGAAGAGAATATCACAAGCTTGAGCATTGTATTGCAACATCTTCAACTCTTGTGCGGTAGCTTCACGGTTTGGTTCTCTTCGATCAAAGAATTCACCTTGCAAGCCAATACACACAATAGCCTAAACGGCGGGGTTATGTCCAAGAATATGCATTTTCATCTTATGCTTCCAACTAGCAAAATTAGTACCATCAAAGTAAGGACCTCTACGGTGGAAATTTCCCTCGCTAGACGCCATACTCTCCTAGGTTGTGAAACCAAGGCTATGATCACCAATAGCTATGGAAATCAAGGCAAATGGAGACCAAAGCTCTGATACCACTTGTAGGATCGAAAGTATGTCTAGAGGGGGGGGTGATTAGACTACTTGACCAAATAAAAATCTAGCCTTTTCCCAATTTTAAGTCTTGGCAGATTTTAACAACTTAGCACAAGTCAAGTAATCAACCTACACATGCAATTCTAAGAGTATAGCAGCGGAATGTAAAACAATTGCATATGAAGGTAAAGGGAGGAGTTTGAGGGGGCAAGCGCAATGTAGACACGGAGATTTTTGGCATGGTTTCGTTAGGTGGTGCTATCGTACATCCACGTTGATGGAGACTTCAACCCACGAAGGGTAACGGTTGCGCGAGTCCACAGAGTGCTCCACCCACTAAGGGTCCATGAAGAAGCAACCTTTTCTATCCCACCATGGCCATCGCCCACAAAGGACTTGCCTCACTAGGGTAGATCTTCACGAAGTAGGCGATCTCCTTGCCCGTACAAACTCCTTGGTTCAACTCCACAATCTTGACGGAGGCTCCCAAGTGACACCTAACCAATCTGGGAGACACCACTCTCCAAAAGGTAATAGATGGTGTGTTGATGATGAACTCCTTTCTCTTGTGCTTCAAATGATAGTCTCCCCAACACTCAGCTCTCTCTCATAGGATAGGATTTGGTGGAAAGAGGGTTTGAGTGGAAAGCAACTTGGGAAAGGCTGGAGATCAAGATTTATGTGGTTGGAATGGAGTATCTTGACCTCAACACAAGTGTAGATGGTTCTCTCTCAGAAAATGTATGTTGGAAGTGCAGGCATGTTCTGATGGCTCTCTCTGGGAATGAAGAGTGAGTGGAGGGGTATATATAGCCTCCACACAAAATCTAACTATTGCACACAAATCACCAAACTCGGTGGGACCGAATCATGAAACTCGGTCAGACCAATTTAGTTCAAAATATGACTGTTACGATTTTCGGTGGGACCGACATGTCAACTCGGTGGGATATCGATTCCATTAGGGTTAGGGCATAACGTAATCTCGGTGAGACCGAATACACAAACTCGTTGGGACCAATTTTGGTAATATGCAAACAGAGAGTTGGTCAGGCAAACTCGGTGGTACTGATTCGCTCATCTCGGTTAGACTGAAATGTTACGAAGGGGAAACAGAGAGTTTGCATTGCAATCTCGGTGGGACCGATCGCTCATCTCGGTTGAACCGAAACATTACGAAGGGAAACAGAGAGGTTGCAATCCCATCTCGGTGAGACCGAGATCCCTATCGGTGAGACCGAAATGACTAGGGTTTGTGGCAGTGGCTATGTCAAGTGAACTCGATGGTGCCGGGTAGTAAATTTTGATGGGGCCGAGTTTGACTTTTGGTTTGGGACATATGTGGATATGAGAAAGTAGTTGAGGGTTTTGGAGCATATCACTAAGAATTTTGAGCAAGTAACTCATTAAGCAACACCTCATCCCCTTTTAATAGTATTGGCTTTTCCTATGGACTCAATGTGATCTTGGATCACTAAAAATAAAATGTAGAGTCTTGAGCTTGAGCCAACATGTGTTCTTAGTATTTTGAGGGGTCCACTTTCTAATCCATGTCATGCCAAACATTGAGCTTTCCTGAAATATTTATCTTGAAATAGCATTAGCTCAATGGGCTATATGTTGTTAGGAATTACCAAAACCACCCATGGATAGTTTCACTTTCAGAGTAGTTTTCAATGGTGAACATCTCTATGTTGACCATATCTACTATATGTTCACGTTCGACCTTTCGGTCTCCAGTGTTCCGAGGCCATGTCTGTCCATTCTAGGCTCGTCAAGTTTAACCCGAGTATTCCGCATGTGTAAAACTTTCTTGCACCCGTTGTATGTGAACGTAGAGCTTATCACACCCGATCATCACGTGGTGTCTTGGCATGACGAACTGTCGCAATGGTGTATACTCAGGGTGAACACTTATACCTTGAAATTTTTAGTGAGGGATCATCTTATAATGCTACCGATGTACTAAGCAAAATAGATGCATAAAAGATAAACATCACATGCAATCAAAATATGTGACATGATATGGCCATCATCATCTTGTGCCTTTGATCTCCATCTCCAAAGCACCGTCATGATCTCCATCGTCACCGGCTTGACACCTTGATCTCTATCGTAGCGTTGTGGTCACCTTGCCAACTATTTCTTCTACAACTATCTCTAACGCATAGTGATGAAGTAAAGCAATTACATGGCGTTTGCATTTCATACAATGAAGCGACAACCATAAGGCTCCTGCCAGTTTCTGATAACTTTTACAAAACATGATCATCTCATACAATAACGTATATCACATCATGTCTTGACCATATCACATCACAACATGCCCTGCAAAAACAAGTTAGACGTCCTCTAGTTTGTTGTTGCAAGTTTTACGTGGCTACTACGGGCTTCTAGCAAGAACCGTTCTTACCGACGCATCAAAACCACAACGGTGATTTATCAAGTTTGTTGTTTTAACCTTCAACAAGGACCGGCCACAGTCAAATTCGATTCAACTAAAGTTGGAGAAACATACACCCGCCAACCACCTTTATGCAAAACTAGTTGCATGTCTATCGGTGGAACCGGTCTCATGAACGTGATCATGTAAGGTTGGTTCGGGCCGCTTCATCCAATAATACCACCGAATCAAAATAAGACATTGGTGGTAAGTAGTATGACGATCACCGCCCACAACTCGTTGTGTTCTACTCATGCATATCATCTACGCATAAACCTGGCTCGGATGCCGCTGTTGGGAAACGTAGAATGCAATTTCAAAAATTTCCTGCGCTCATGCAAGATCTATCTAGGATATGCATAGCAACGAGAGGGGGAGAGTGTGTCGACGTACCCTCATAGACCGAAAGCGGAAGCGTTAGTATAACGCGGTTGATGTAGTCCAACGTCTTCTCGATTCAACCGATCAAGTACCGAACGTACGGCACCTCCGAGTTCTGCACACGTTTAGCCCGATGACGTCCCTCGAACTCTTGATCCAGCAAAGTGTTGAGAAAGTAGATGAGTTCCGTCAGCATGACGGCGTGGTGACGGTGATGGTGAAGTGATCCATGCAGGGCTTCGCCTAAGCACTACGAAGATATGACCAGAGGCGTAAACTGTGGAGGGAGGCGCCGCACACGGCTAACAATTGTTCTTCTGTGTTCTAGCGGTGCCCCCCTTCATATATATAGGTTGGAGGGGAGGAGAGGAATCCTACTTGGGGTCCTCCCTATTCGGCCTCCCCCCTTTCCTATTCCTATTCGGAGTAGGAAGGGAAGAGGGGGAAGGGGGAATCCTATTCCATTTTTCCTTTCCTCCTTCCCCTTTTAAACTCCAATTTGGCCAGCCCATAAGGGAGGGGCGCACCATCCCCTTAGGGGCTATTCTGTCCCCCTCTTGGCCCATTAGGGCCCATGTAGTTGCCGGGGGGATGCCCGAAACCCCTTCCGGTGACCTGATATGCACCCGGTACCCCCGGAACACTTTCGGTGTCCAAATATCATCGCCCAATATATGAATATTTACCTCTCGGCCATTTCGAGACTCCTCGTCATGTCTGTGATCTCATCTGGGACTCCGAACAATATTCGGTCACCAAATTACATAACTCATATAATACAAATCATCACCGAACATTAAGCGTGCGGACCCTACGGGTTCGAGAACTATGTACACATGACCGAGACACCTCTGTGGTCAATAACCAATAGCGGAACCTGGATGCTCATATTGGTCCCCACATATTCTACAAAGATCTTTATCGGTCAAACCGTTATGACAACATACGTTATTCCCTTTGTCATCGGTATGTTACTTGCCCGAGATTTGATCGTCGGTATATCCATACCTAGTTCTATCTCGTTACCGGCAAGTCTCTTTCCTCGTTTCGTAATGCATCATACCGCAACTTAACTCATTAGCCACATTGCTTGCAAGGCTTATTATGATGTGCATTACTGAGAGGGCCCAGAGATACCTCTCTGATACTCGGAGTGACAAATCCTAATCTCGATCTATGCCAACCCAACAAACACCTTTGGAGATACCTGTAGAGCATCTTTATAATCACCCAGTTACGTTGTGATGTTTGATAGCACAAAAGGTATTCCTTCGGTATCCAGGAGTTGCATAATCTCATAATCAAAGTAATATGTATAAGTCATGAAGAAAGCAATAGCAATAAAACTTAACGATCATTATGCTAAGCTAACGGATGGGTCTTGTCCATCACATCATTCTCCTAATTATGTGATCCGTTCATCAAATGACAACACATGTCTATGGTTAGGAAACTTAACCATTTTTTATTAACGAGCTATTCTGGTAGAGGCTTACTAGGGACATTGTGTTTTGTCTATGTATCCACACATGCACTACAAAAAAATACACTTCCGTGATGATACGTGTTTGTCACAGTAGGTCGCGTTTTTTGTCATGCATGTACATCCATGACAAATTTATGACAGAATCAAGATAGTCATACCTGTGTTGTCGTAGAAGTGTTCCATGACATTACCAAAATTATCATCACGGAAGTGTCCACTTCCATGACGATAAATCGTGCGTCACAGAAGTGCTTTCGTCAAGGGTGACTGACACGTGGCATCCACCGTAACAGAATGTCGTTAAGCTATCGGGTCGAGTTTTGGATCCGATAAACCGTTAACAGCCCCGACCAATGGGGATTTTCCACGTGTAAAATCATCATTGGCTGGAGGAAACACGTGTCGGCTCATCGTCGGGACAGATGTCATCCACTCATTGGACAGAAGGCGCCTATGATACGTTGACACGTGGCACGACCCAACAGAGGCCCATTCCTATGAAAAGGCTGGCCCGTTTGACTTGGTCAAAAGGTGGCGGGCCAGCCCATGGAAAGCCTGTTAACGGCATGTTTGCATATAGCCCATTTACAGCCCGCTAACCCAAGGCCCGTTACGCCCTATCCGAATTAGGCCCAGTAGCGTCATCTGGGCCATCCAATATGATTCCAGCCCGTTTTCACTTCTGGCCCATGTATGGCCCATGACGTCTTTCGGCCCATATGAGGCCCTATGTAACTCTTGGCCTATTAACGGCCCGTGGTGAAACTGGCCCGTAATGAACAGTGTATCACTTTACACCCATTAACGGCCCGTGGTGAAACTGGCCCATAATGAACAGTGTATCACTTTATACCAATTAACGACCCGTTATTCCGCTCGGCTGTCTCCAGCCCATGTTATCTTTCAGCCTTCTCAGAGCCCATTTATCCTTGGGCTCATTTCCAGCATTCGTTTACTTACGGCTCGTTACTGTCATTTTCTACTTGTGGGCCAAATTCAGCCTGTGGTTACAGTCGGCCCGTTTGTGGTCTGTATACGTTGGGTCATTTTCATAGCGTTATCAAATACGGCCTATTAACAATGGCCCGTTGATACGTCTCCAACGTATCTATAATTTTTTATTGCTCCATGCTATATTATCTACTGTTTTGGGCAATATTGGGCTTTATTTTCCACTTTTATATTATTTTTGGGACTAACCTATTAACCGGAGGCCCAGCCCAGATTTGCTGTTTTATGCCTATTTCAGTGTTTCGAGGAAAAGGAATATCAAACGGAGTCAAAACGGAACGAAATCAACTGGAGAAGTTATTTTTGGAAGGAAACCTACCGGATAGACTTGGACCCTACGTCAGAAGATGAAGGAGGTGCTCATGAGGGTAGGGGCGCGCCCCCTGCCTCGTGGCCCCCTTCGGTCCACCGACGTACTCCTTTCACCCATATATACCTATGTATCGTAAAACTTCCAGAGAGCACAATAGATCGGGAGTCCCGGCGCCAGATGCCTCCCTAGCCATTGAAAACCAATCTAGACCCGTTCCGGCACCCTGCCGGAGGGGGAATCCTTCTCCGGTGGCCATCTTCATCATCCCGGTGCTCTCCATGACGAGGAGGGAGTAGTTCTCCCTACGGGCTGAGGGTATGTACCAGTAGCTATGTGTTTGATCTCTCTCTCTCTGTGTTCTTGATTTGGCACGATCTTGATGTATCGCGAGCTTTGCTATTATAGTTGGATCTTATGTTTCTCCTCCCCCTCTTCTCTCTTGTAATGAATTGAGTTTCCCCTTTGAAGTTATCTTATCGGATTGAGTCTTTAAAGATTTGAGAACACTTGATGTATGTTTTGGTGATCAACTTGCAGGTTCCACCCATGAACCTATGCATAGGGGTTGGCACACGTTTTCGTCGTGATTCTCCGGTAGGAACTTTGGGGCACTCTTTGAGGTCCTTTGTGTTGGTTGAATAGATGAATCTGAGTGTGTGACGCATATCGTATAATCATACCCACGGATACTTGAGGTGACATTGGAGTATCTAGGTGACATTAGGGTTTTGATTGATTTGTGTCTTAAGGTGTTATTCTAGTATGAACTCTAGGGCTATTTGTGACACTTATTGGAATAGCCCAACGGATTGATTGGAAAGAATAACTTTGAGGTGGTTTCGTATCCTACCATAATCTCTTCGTTCATTCTCCGCTATTAGTGACTTTGGAGTGACTCTTTGTTGCATGTTGAGGGATAGTTATGTGATCCAATTATGTTAGTATTGTTGAGGGAACTTACACTAGCAAAAGTATGAATCCTAGGCCTTGTTTCCTATCATTGCAATACCGTTTACGCTCACTTTTATCATTAGTTACCTTGCTGTTTTTATTATTTCAGATTACAAATACCTTTATCTACTATCCATATTGCACTTGCATCACCATCTCTTCGCCGAACTAGTGCACCTATACAATTTACCATTGTATTGGGTGTGTTGGGGACACAAGAGACTCTTTGTTATTTGGTTGCAGGGTTGCTTGAGAGAGACCATCTTCATCCTACGCCTCCTACGAATTGATAAACCTTAGGTCATCCACTTGAGGGAAATTTGCTACTGTCCTACAAACCTCTGCACTTGGAGGCCCAACAACGTCTACAAGAAGAAGGTTGTGTAGTAGACATCACCCATTATGGTCGGCCCATGAACGGACGATTCCAACTCTAGCCCGTTTACGGCCAGAATGCTGTCTGTTTGGCCCATTTTGGCCAATCGATAATACGGCCCGTATAAGGCCCATTGATGATACAGCCCGTATAAGGCCCATTGATGATACGGCCCGTAGAAGGCCCATTGTTTCTATGGCCTGTAGAAGGCCCACTATTTATACGGCCCGTAGAAGGCCCACTGTTTATATGGCCCGTAGAAGGCCCACTGTTTCTACGGCTCCTAGGAGGCCCAGTGTCACTACAGTAAATATTAGCCCATGGTTATTGTGGCCTAGTTTTAAAAAATAGGTTATTGCAGCCACTAGCAAACCGTGGAAAAAGAATTGCACTGACTACAAGCAAACAAATAAACAAGACAACAAGGAAATAAATAAGCAAGCAACTTACACTAGGCTATCACGGCTATTACACATATTACATCCACTGGGCATCAAAGTTCGCCACCAGTGCAAATATAGGGAACACAGCAGCATATAAATGTCGCAGCAAAACAAGTCCAGAACTGAAACCACTTCAGAAGAGCTCAAGAAACAATATCCTGGGTACCCATAATGCTGGCAAGATGCTTAGCAAGCTTATTAACTTTCTCTTGTTTGGCGCTCTAGTCCTCCAGTGCTTGCTGTTGCACCAGAAAGTATGCATCTGAATTCTGCAGGGACTTCCTCAGTCCTTCGGCTTCCTGTCGCATAACATCTGATCGATGTCTTTCAACTTGAAGTTGAGACTCAAGAAGTCGAACTGATTCAGGCAATGAGTTCGAAGAGCTGGTGCCAGCAGTGGTAGCCAGTAACTCGAACACTACATCAAGACAGGACTTTGGGGTTGTCTCAGTGTCTTCAATATAGTTTTTATCAGCTTTCTTGGAGACCAACAGGGATGTCTCACTATCTTGAACCTTATCTGCATTACTTCCTTTACCATTGCATAACAGGGTACTCTTCTCCAATATTTTATCCGCGTTCTAAAAGAGAAACAAACAAACACATCTCAGTTTTACAATGTAGTATATGAAACTCATTTTGGTAAACCAGTTCAGTAGTAAGGTGGACAGGATAACAGCATGAAACAAACATATATCTATGTAGTATGGTCACTATATGGTCTATATCATTCTAGTTGATGTTGCCAAATCAAGATAGATACAGTTCGAATCATATCTACTTAAGAGCAGCATAGACAAAATATAAGTGTGGGAAACTACACAACAATAACAACACTTGTAATGTGCATGGCATGAGAACATAACTGTTTATTCAATTGAAACTAAAATCAACATAGAGCAAGTTACAACAGCAAACAGCCAAACACATTGAAGAAACAGGTTTAAAACATACCTGTTGCGCCATTGGAGTTACAATTGCATCCTTCAAATTTGAAATTAGTTGGTATCAATAAATACAGTGATGCAAGAGCAAAGTAGTATGAAGCATAGCTACGGAACCTGACCTGAGAACAATTCTTCTTCTACTTTAAGCGTTGACTTCGGGTTCGGAGTGGTGGTCCTCGTGATTTGGGCACTGAAGTTGCCTTACTAACTGCTCATGTTTGGGTGCTCTGTGGTGGAGACGGTGCTGTGTCAATGGGAACTGGGTGTCTATCTGCTGGGGCTGGGGTTAGAAGGGGTGTAGCTGGTTCTCTGTCCAACTGGGTAGGGGTACAATCTGCATGAGTGTGGGTTATGTGTGGTGGGGCTGGTTCTTGGGCAAGTACAACTGTGGTTCTATCTGCATCGACAGGTAGCATGATCTTTTCTGAAGACCGTGTTTTTACTCCCACAGATACTGCCATCACTCCCTCCAATTGAAATGGCTAATAAACAAGAAAAGTAATTGAGTGTACAAACATTGTAAGATAGACAGGTGCAATGGATAGTAGGGAAGAAAACAGGGCATGAAATAATTCACATTTATGTTGTCTAAGCAAACAGAATAGCAGGACATAATTTCACATATATGATGGCTAATTAAACAGGATAGCATGACACAATTTCACATGTATGATGGCTAACTAAACATGATAGAATGACATACTTCAAAACATGATGACTATGTAAACAGGATGACATGATATAACTATACGATGTGTCTATTAAAGTGGTTGACATGCCATAAATCACAAACATGCCGTCGATGGAAACATGATGGCATGATATAATTCACGGATAGAATGACATAATTTAAATATGATGACTATGTAAACAGGATGAGATGATATAACTATATTATGTCTTTAGAAAATGGGTTGGCATGCCATAATTCAGATACATGTTGTCTATGTAAACATCATGGCATGACATAATTCAAATATATGATTTATATACTAAGGAAGTGAGCAGATGGCAATCGCATATATGATGTGTCAACTAAGGAGATGGCATTCAATATTGTGTATATGATGTAAAAACTAAGCATTGCAATACAACATATGCATTATATGAGTAATATAACCCTGCCAAGTTTGATCATACACCTTAGGGGGATAATAGGACCGGTCATCTACCTCTGAATCCTCCTCTGAAGAGCTATCTGTAACCAGCAAGATATCTGCTTCAGTAGGTAGCATTGTCTACTCTGAAGACCTTGTTTTCACTCCAGATTTCTCCATCACCAATTCAAATGGCTGATGCACAGGAAGAGCAGTTGAATATACAAACATTGTCGACAAAAGCAATGAGAAATGCAAAAAAAGGACGGCATGATATAATTCACATATATGACACTTACCTAAATAGCATGGCATTGCATAATTCACATACATAATGCCTTGCAACAAGATAACATTGCATAATTCACATATATAATGTCTTGCAACAAGATGGCATTGCATAATTCACATATATGGTAATTAGACACTAAACAGGTGGCATTCACACAAAGCATGTCTAAACTAAGCAAATGACATAGCAATGCAAGATACCATACGCACGATATGAGCAACATAACCCTGCCAAGTTAGGGCATGCACCTCGGGGGGGAAATATGACTGGTCATCTGTCTCTGAATCCTCCTCTGAGGAGCTATCAGTAACCAGCAAGACATGCGCTTCGTCAGATAGCATTGTCTGATCTGAAGACCTTGTTTCCACTCCAGATTTTTCCATGACCGTGCCAAATGGCTGATGCACAGGAAGAGTAATTGAATGTACTAAAAATGTTGACAAATTTAACACGTAATAAAAAATGATGGCATGATATAATTCACATATAAGATGACTGGCTAACCAGGGTGGCATTGCAAAATTCACACATATGATGCCTGGCTAGACAAGATGGCATTGCATGATTCACATATACGATAAAGAAACTAAACAGATGGCATTGACACAAAGCATGTCTAAACTAAGCAGATGCCATCTTTAATGTATACAGTAAGCAATGCAAGGCACCATATGCATGATATTACCAACATCAGCATGCCAAGTTAGAGCGAAGACCTCATGGGGTAAATAGGAGTGGTCTTCTACTTCTGAATCCCCCTCATAACAGTTATCTTCCTCGTGATTACGATCCGAAATGGGTGGAGGGGGGCTGCCTTTGCGCCCACCATGGAACGGCGTCTGCATGAAATTTTATTGCCACACAAGGCTCATCTCTCTTGCTCTACATGATCAGTTCCATTGTGTATAATAACTGGCATGCATAGGAATAAAACATAGTGAGATTATGTAAGGAGTGCATGCACAAATCCAGAGTGATGGTAGCAAACTGTGGATAGACCCAAAACCAATGATAGCAGGCAAATAATAGCTTTAGTTAAAAAATACAGATAATGGCTCCTTTAATGTTTGTTTTCACCCAACATGAAACTCATAGTAGGCACCGGAGATTAACCAGATAGTAGACAGATAGTACTGATTGCTGCCCCAATATGTATCCCACAACCATTTAAAAACTCAAGTTTCAGCATTAGTTTGGACCTAACTCGGAGTCTAATAGGTGAACACGATGATATTGTAGCATGTCATCATATTAAGCGACGCATAACATAAGCAGACACGGAAGAGTGCGACCTCTCTTGCGGACCCGTGTAGTCCTCAAGGTCATCTGCTCAGTTGATGATGGTAATGCAGTTGTCGTGGCTGCCGGCAAACGGGAAGAAGATCTGAGGCGGCGAAAGACAGTCTGGAGAGCGGATCCCTGCTGTGGTGAACCCTTCCGTCGTTGGAGCAGCTGAGCTGGGGTGGAACACAGCGCCGCAGCAGCAGGACAAACCACACAAGGTTTTCTTTGACACATATCTGTAACAGAAGTAATTGAGTAAGTGCTTGTTTGAATTTGAGGATTCTAACAATGCAGGGATAGGAAATAGACAGGAATAGGATAGGAATGCACGTGCAAAACAGAGAATTTAAAAACACAGGATTTCTGCCAATCTGGGTGTTTGATTCACAACAATTGGAAGATCACAGGATGCAAAAAAGCATGGTGAGATTAAGTCAAACCACAAGAAAATGTATGGTTATAATGCTATTATGCTACTATCTCTTAGTCTTGTGCTTGATGAATAGGAATATGAAAAGGAGGAGAAGTGGAAATTAGAATTCCTACGGTTTTTCTTTCAAGGAGACACTAAAGGAACAAAGCCTACAATTTTCCTTTGCTCCATTCCTTTGCACCAAATTCATGAAAAGTAGTACCATAGGAAACTTTCCAATTCCGATGTTTTTCATTCACTTTTCCTTTCAAGCACTGGCGATTCTAGTAGGCAGGCTTGAGCAAGGAAAATCCTACACTAAAAAAATGTTTTTGTGCTACTTCTATTACTTTGGACCCAGGACACTGCCATACTAGCTCAACTCCCAGGCCCATCGACAAATGCACAGCTCAAACGCGCAGAGATAAATAATGATGGCATTCAAGAGAGTCCATCACGGATAGCTAAGTTGCCTGGTACCTCACTGCTTGTCATATAGTAGGATAAAATAATTGTATTTCCCGTTACTACGAGTGCTCAGTGGATAATATATATAACATGTAGAGTAAAAAAGAGATGCAACAAGTGTACAACCTCTTTGGCGAAGCCATGTCGATCTCAGCGTGATTGGGTTGGCCGGTGAGGATGCTCCGGCTGACTTGGCTGTCGGAGGAGGGGGAGAAGATCTTAGGCGTCTGGAGATGGAGCCCGAGGTACTGCTCCGCTTGATGGAGGGTTTCGTTGTTGGAGCAGCTCCGGTGAGTTGTACGACGCCGAGGCTGAAGCAGGACAAGAGAGACAACGAACAACGTTAACCTGAGTGGAATTCTAATAGCATCTCCAATACATGACATAAAATACATAACCACAAAGTGCTAGATGTAAATACATCAGCTGCTCATCTCTGAACTTAACTGTCAAAACTGAATTTAACTGTCGAAACTGAACTTAACTGTCAAAACTGAACTTAACTGTCGAAACTGAATTTAGCTGTCGAAACTGAATTTTGCTGTCGAAACTGAACGCACTAGCAAGGTGAGGCTACACGCCGGATGAATGACTTTTTCATCTCTGGTCAGTCGATTTTGCAGACGTTGGATACGAAATCAAGGGCCTGTAGTTCATCTTCAACCTCCACCCCCCTGAGCCGACCAAACAGCAGCCCCCAGCCGCCCGCGGCCGGCGGTGTGTCACCCCGCCCGCCCCGAAAACACTCCCCACCGCTGGTCCACCGCCGCCCCGGCCATCCCTCTAGGCCCCCCGTGCCGAGCTTTTTCTCCGGCGATCCCCACGCCACCGCCCTGCCAACGCCCCGCCACCGCCAGCGACCACCGCCCCATCCTGAACCCTAAGATAGATAGTGGGGTACCTCTCCGGCGAGCCCCCCTCCCCGCTGCGGTTGGTTCTTCCTTCACCCCGGCGGCATCGTAGTGAAGTGTAGCTAAATCGGAGCAGCATCTCAAGCAAGAGCAAGAGCGAGAGCAGCAGCACGAGCAAGAGCAATAGCAAGAGCAGACTAGGCAGAGGACCGAGAGCAAGAGCAGAGCAGCAGTGCGAGCAAGAGCTAAAGTAGCAGCAGGTCCTAATGATGTGGACGTCGCCGCCGAGGGAGCGACGCCGTGGAGGAAGTGGCCGGCAACGCCGCCGTGGATGGAGTCGCGCCGTGTCGGCTCGGGACCGAGCGCCGGCAGCACCGTGAGATCGAATCAAGAAGAAAATGCGGCAATTAGTGTACAACCTCTTTGGTGGCGCCGATTAGGCTGTAGCTTTATCCGAGGAATGGTGATGATGATGCTCTTCCGGTGGTGCAGGTGAAGACGGCGGTGTGGGAATGGAGGTGGCGTGAAAGACGAGGGGAACGTCGGGGCAGCTCCTTGGAGGTGGAGGACGGGGTGGCTGAACCGGCGGGATGATGAGATCGACGACGGATCCTCATCTGGTATGGTGGATGAGGGACGTCGAGGTGTTGCTGTGGACGATGTCATCGAGGAGAGGCTCCGGCTGGGTGGCGGATGGAGTAGGGTGTGGGGTTTCATCACGGGTTTCCGCGGCCTCGGTGTACGAATGGGAGGGCGGATGGGATGGCAGTGGGGAACCATGGCTCAGAGACGCGCTTGTCCGAAATGTGGGGTAAGTTACGAAAGTACCCCCACCGATTTGAGGCGGTTCTTTCGGTTCAGGGGTACCACGGGCATTTCGCGTGTCGGGATTTCACAGGAGGTGGGAGTTTTCGCGCGCGTTGTAATTTCGGAATAGCAAGGCGCGGGTTGAGATGGAGGGAGTTGTCTGAGCACAACGAGACAAAGATATATCTTAAATATTTCGGGTTAACAAGGCGCGGGTTGAAGAGGCGGGAGTTTCGCAGCACGATAGACAGAGACGCTAGCTTGAATTTTCGGCATAACAAGGCGCGGCTTCAAATTTCGGAAGAACAAGCTTAACGTGTACCCCAAAAAAAAGACAATTTGCACCTCAACACGCACAACACACACACAAACACCATTTAGACTAGAGTAAGGTACACGTGCATTGCACGCATGAGATTTGGCAACCAAATTATGAATAAATACCACATTATAGCATGCAAGCTTTGAGTCATATATGCATGATGTAGATGTTCGTTTAATTCTTATAGTTCATTTCATTCAAAATCATCTAGTTTTTATAAGAAAGCTAATCTATTTTAAGATTCATGGAATTGTGCGTCATAAGACATAAAGTAAAAATAAATAATGGCAAATCATGTAGAAAAACATTTGGGCAATTCTGATATGGAAGATTCTAGAACAAATAAGAAGTGCTTGTGTTTTGATGTTTGTGCATTATGCTTAAGTTCAACCATGGATTCTTCTAGATTATACATGTGGCGAAATCTGGTGGAATCTAGATGATATCCAACGGCCAGTAGTGCTCAAATTTGCCATCTTTGGACCATCGGATTCACCTCATCCAACGACCATCTTTCAAAGTTAAAGTTACCCGCACACAATATAAATATATATATAATATAATATATATAGGGGTATAGATATAGATATGTGATGCAAAAGCCGCCCATCATCTCCAATTAGAATAGTGTGTCCATGCACGGATGCGACGTGGCCAAATGATGTCTGCCATCGGTATCTCAAATTCAAATCAGTCTGACCTTGTTCAATGTGTATACATTACAACATGCTCGTTTCCAATCCACGCCATGCAGATCTTCGTTATATTCATGCATGCATGGGTTTCAAACATCAGGATCTCTTATTCAAATATTTGAATTCAACTTTACATTGATTGTGACCTCACCTATTCATCTATTCTTTTACACCCACAAAGTAGTCTTCTCTTTATAATTGTACCACTAACATTCTCTCGTGCATGCATGCACACACACTACCAGTCGGCATTATCCATCGCACGCTGATACGTCTCCGTCGTATCTATAATTTTTTATTGTTCCATGCCAATATTATTCAACTTTCATATACTTTTTGGCAACTTTTTATATTATTTTTGGGACTAACATATTGATCCAGTGCCCAGTGCCAGTTCCTGTTTGTTGCATGTTTTATGTTTCGCAGAATATCCATACCAAACAGAATCCAAATGGGATAAAAACGGATAGAGCTTATTTTTGGAATATTTGGAAAATTCCGGAAGAAAAATCCACGCGAGACGGTGCCCGAGGTGGTCACGAGGTAGGGGGCGCGCCTGACCCCCCTGGCCGCGCCCCTACCCTCGTGAGCCACCCTTAAGGCGGTTGACGCTCTTCTTTTGCCGCAAGAAAGCTAATTTTCGGAAAAAAATCACGGCGAAGGTTTCAGGCCAATCGGAGTTACGGATCTCCATATATACACGAAATGGTGAAACAGAGCCAGAACAGAACGCAGAAACAGAGAGAGACAGAGAGATAGATCCAATCTCGGAGGGGCTCTCGCCCCTCCCACGCCATGGGAGCCAAGGACCAGAGGGGAAACCCTTCTCCCATCTAGGGAGGAGGTCAAGGAAGAAGAAGAAGAAGAAGAAGAAGGGGGGCCCTCTCCCCCTTGCTTCCGGTGGCGCCGGAGCGCTGCCGGGTCCATCATCATCACCGCCATCTTCACCAACAACTTCACCGCCATCGTCACCAACTCTTCCCCCCTCTATGCATCGGTGTAACCTCTCTCTTACCCGCTGTAATCTCTACCTAAACATGGTGCTCAATGCTATATATTATTTCCCAATGATGTATGGCTATCATATGATGTTTGAGTAGATCTATTTTGTCCTAATGGCTATTTGATGATCGTGATTGGTTCGAGTTGTATGTTTTATTATTGGTGTTGTCCTATGGTGCTCTCCGTGTCGCGCAAGTGTGAGGGATTCCCGCTGTAGGGTTTTGCAATATGTTTGTGATTTGCTTATGGTGGGTGGCGTGAGTGACAGAAGCACAGACCCGAGTAAGTAGGTTGTTTGCATATGGGATAAAGGGGACTTGATGCTTTAATGATATGGTTGGGTTTTACCTTAATGAATATTTAGTAGTTGCGGATGCTTGCTAGAGTTCCAATCATAAGTGCATATGATCCAAGTAGAGAAAGTATGTTAGCTTATGCCTCTCCCTCAAATAAAATTGCAATAATGATTACCGGTCTAGTTATCGATTGCCTAGGGACAAATAACCTTCTTGTTGACAAAAGCTCTTTACTAAAATTAATTTAGTTGTGTCTTCATCTAAACATCCCCTACTTTATATTTACTTGCTCTTTATTATCTTGCATACCTATCCAACAACACCTACAAAGTACTTCTAGTTTCATACTTGTTTCCGGTAAAGCGAACGTCAAGTGTGCGTAGAGTTGTATCGGTGGTCGATAGAACTTGAGGGAATATTTGTTCTACCTTTAGCTCCTCGTTGGGTTCGACACTCTTACTTATCGAAAGAGGCTACAATTGATCCCCTATACTTGTGGGTTATCAAGACCTTTTTCTGGCGCCGTTGCCGGGGAGCAATAGCGTGGGGTGAATATTCTCATGTGTGCTTGTTTGCTTTATCACTAAGTAATTTTTATTTGCTGTTCTTAGTTGTTCTCTATCTTTAGTTATGGATATGGAACACGAAATACCAAAAACATTAGGTCTACTTTCTGCTCATGGAGATGGGGAACCTCCTAAAACCCTCGATGCTGGTTATATGAAAGATATTATGTACTACTTAAATAATCCTGAGAAAAACCCAGTCAATTATGTAATGGGAGTAACGTTGGATCAACGTGAATACTTTAGGGATTACTGCTTGACACAAAAAGGGAAACTATTATGGGATCAAATTCAAATATTGAATTGGTATGCTAGGCAACTATGCTTGAGATATGATTATACTTGTTGCTCTAAGGTGAAGGCTCCACACCTTCCCTTTTCATGTGAATTTAATGATAATAAAACGTTAGCTTCTTATGCTAATGGTATATATGATTACTATGATGTGGAACAAATAGAAGAATTTGTTGCTTTTAAGGGTGCTTATGAAATTGAATCTATGTTTAAAGAGTTTGAAGATTTTGATGATGCTGTTTATAGACCTGAAAATCTAGCTATCCTGAAATACTGTTATGAGAATTATGAATACAATTACGAAATTAATGCGCTTATTAAGAAAGTCTCCGCTGTCCAAGAAGAGACTAATATTTTGTAGGAATCTATGGAAGAAGAAGTTGATGAAACTGTGAGCTCATTGGATGAAAAAGATGAGGAGGAGAGCGAAGAACAAATGGAGGAAGAGCGGATTAGCTACCCGTGCCCACCTTCTAATGAGAGTAACTCTTCAACTCATACATTGTTTAATTCCCCTTCGTGCTTACCGAAGGATGATTGCTATGATAATTGTTATGATCCCGTTGATTCTCTTGAAATATCACTTTTTGATGATGCTTGCTATGCTTGTGGCCAAGATGCCAATATGAATTATTCTTATGGAGATGAACTTGCTATAGTTCCTTATGTTAAACATGAAATTGTTGCTATTGCACCCACGCATGATAGTCCTATTATCTTTTTGAATTCTCCCGACTACACTATATCGGAGAAGTTTGCACTTATTAAGGATTATATTGATGGGTTGCCTTTTACTGTTGCACATGATGATTTTGATGAATATAATATGCATGTGCTTGCTGGTCCTACTTGCAATTATTATGAGAGAGGAACTATATCTCCACCTCTCTATGTTTCCAATACAATAAAATTGCAAGAAACTATTTATACTATGCATTGGCCTTTACTTTGTGTGCATGAATTGTTCTTTTATGACATGCCGATGCATAGGAAGAGAGTTAGACTTCGTTGTTGCATGATATATGTTGCTTTGTGCTCACTACTAAATTACAAATCATTGTTAATTAAAATTGGCTTTGATATACCTCGGGATCCGGGTGGATCCATTACTTGAGCACTATATGCCTAGCTTAATGGCTTTAAAGAAAGCGCTGCCAGGGAGACAACCCGGAAGTTTTAGAGAGTCATTTATTTCTGTTGAGTGCTTGCATATAGTTTAAAAACAACAAAAATAAAGAGTGGAACCCAAAACTTTTTCAAAAAGGAAAGTGAAAGTGATAGAGACGAGCATTGTGAAAATGGGGGACGTCCTTGAACTTTTTCATGCCCATGGGAACTTTGTGAATCCTAATTACAGAAACTTTTCAACAAAAATAATTATCCCCTTGTACAATTCCATTGTATTATAAAAATAATGTGCCAAGGTTTGCCTTTAGGATGTTTACATTTGCTTGATGGTTTGTACGGTGCAGGACAGAAACTTTGGCTGTAGTGCGCGATTTTACATTTTTAGCTGGAACGTCAAATGGTTATGATTCTTTTTGAACTGTCTTCCTATACAAATTGTTTAGTTTTCCTAATTTTGGTAGAATTTTTCAAGTATCATAAGTATGGTGAATGTTCAGAATTCTACAGACTGTTCTGTTTTAGGCAGATTCTGTTTTTGATGCATAGTTTGCTTCTTTTGATGAAACTATCAATTTATATCAGTGGATTAAGCCATGAAAAACTTATACTACAATAGACACAATGAAAAAACAAAATATGAATTGGTTTGCAACAGTACTTATAGTGGTGATTTGCTTTATTATACTAACGGATCTTACCGAGTTTTCTGTTGAAGTTTTGTGTGGATGAAGTGTTCGATGATCGAGAAGGTCTCGATGTGAGAAGAAGGAAGAGAGGCAAGAGCTCAAGCTTGGGGATGCCCGAGGCACCCCAAGTAAATATTCAAGGAGACTCAAGCATCTAAGCTTGGGGATGCTGGGGAGGCATCCCCTCTTTCTTCAACAAGTATCGGTATGTTTTCAGATTCGTTTCGTTCAGGCGATATGTGCAATCTTGGAGCATCTTTGCTTTAGTTTTCTTGTTTCTTTTTCTATGCACCATGCTGGTATGAGATAGTACTTGGTTGATTTATAGAATGCTCATTGCACTTCACTAATATCTTTTGAGTATGGCTTTATAGAATGCTTCATGTGCTTCACTTATATCATTTGAAGTTTGAATTGCCTATTTCTCTTTACTTAGACAACCGCCATTTTTAGAATGCTATTTTGCTTCACTTATATTTGTTACAGCATGGGCATACCTTTTGTATAAAGAATTAAACTCTCTTGCTTCACTTATATCTATTTAGAGAGATGACAGGAACTGGTCATTCACATGGTTAGTCATAAAGTCCTACATAAACTTGTAGATCACTGAATATGATATGTTTGATTCCTTGCAATAGTTTTGCGATATAAAGGTGGTGATATTAGAGTCATGCTAGTTGAGTAATTGTGAAATTGAGAAATACTTGTGTTGAGGTTTGCAAGTCCCGTAGCATGCACGTATGGTGAACCGTTATGTAACGAAGTCGGTGCATGAGGTGTTTATTGATTGTCTTCCTTATGAGTGGAGGTCGGGGACGAGCGATGGTCTTTTCCTACCAATCTATCCCCCTAGGAGCATGCGTGTAGTACTTTGTTTCGATGACTAATAGATTTTTGCAATAAGTATGTGAGTTCTTTATGACTAATGTTGAGTCCATGGATTATACGCACTCTCACCCTTCCATCATTGCTCCATATACCTTCCTCAAAACAGCCACCATACCTACCTATCATGGCATTTCCATAGCCATTCCGAGATATATTGCCATGCACCTTCCATCATCATCATAAACATGACTTGAGCATTTATTGTCATATTGCTTTGCATGATCGTAAGATAGCTAGCATGATGTTTTCATGGCTTGTCCGTTTTTTGATGTCATTGCTACGCTAGATCATTGCACATCCCGGTACACCGCCGGAGGCATTCATATAGAGTCATATCTTTGTTCTAGTATCGAGTTGTAATATTGAGTTGTATGTAAATAAAAGTGTGATGATCATCATTAATAGAGCATTGTCCCAAAAAAAAAGCCAAATAAAAAAAGGCCAAAAAAAGGCCAAATAAAAAATAAAATAAAAGGGACAATGCTACTATCCTTTTTCCACACTTGTGCTTCAAAGTAGCACCATGATCTTCATGATAGAGAGTCTCCTATGTTGTCACTTTCATATACTAGTGGGAATCTTTCATTATAGAACTTGGCTTGTATATTCCAATGATGGGCCTCCTCAAGTGCCCTAGGTCTTCGTGAGCAAGCGAGTTGGATGCACACCCACTAGTTTCTTTTGTTGAGCTTTCATACATTTATAGCTCTAGTGCATCCGTTGCATGGCAATCCCTACTCACTCACATTGATATCTATTGATGGGCATCTCCATAGCCCATTGATACGCCTAGTTGATGTGAGACTATCTTCTCCTTTTTGTCTTCTCCACCATCATATTCTATTCCACCTATAGTGCTATGTCCATGGCTCACGCTCATGTATTGCGTGAAAATTGAAAAGGTTTGAGAACGTCAAAAGTATGAAACAATTGCTTGGCTTGTCATCGGGGTTGTGCATGATGTGAATATTTTGTGTGATGAAGATGGAGCATAGCCAGACTATATGATTTTGTAGGGATGAGCTTTCTTTGGCTATGTTATTTCAATAAGACATAATTGCTTGGTTGGTATGCTTGAAGTATTATTATTTTTATGTCAAAGGATAGACTATTGCTTTGAATCAGTCGTGTCTTAATATTCATGCCATGATTAGACATATGATCAAGATTATGCTAGGTAGCATTCCACACGAAAAATTAACTTTTTTATCATTTACCTACTCGAGGACGAGCAGGAATTAAGCTTGGGGATGCTGATACGTCTCCGTCGTATCTATAAATTTTGATTGTTCCATGCCAATATTATTCAACTTTCATATACTTTTTGGCAACTTTTTATATTATTTTTGGGACTAACATATTGATCCACTGCCCAGTGCCAGTTCCTGTTTGTTGCATGTTTTATGTTTCGCAGAATATCCATACCAAACGGAATCCAAACGGGACAAAAACGGACGGAGCTTATTTTTGGAATATTTGGAAAATTTCGGAAGAAAAATCCACGCGAGACGGTGCCCAAGGTGGTCATGAGGTAGGGGGGCGCGCCTGACCCCCCTGTGCGCGCCCCCTACCCTCGTGAGCCACCCGTAAGGCGGTTGACGCTCTTCTTTTGCCGCAAGAAAGCTAATTTTCAGAGAGAAAAATCACGGTGAAGGTTTCAGGCCAATCGGAGTTACGGATCTCCATATATACATGAAACGGTGAAACAGAGCCAGAACAGAACACAGAAACAGAGAGAAACAGAGAGATAGATCCAATCTCGGAGGGGCTCTCACCCGTCCCACACCATGGGAGCCAAGGACCAGAGGGGAAACCCTTCTCCCATCTAGGGAGGAGGTCAAGGAAGAAGAAGAAGAAGAAGAAGAAGGGGGGCCCTCTCCCCCTTGCTTCCGGTGGCGCCGGAGCGCTGCCGGGGCCATCATCATCACCGCCATCTTCACCAACAACTTCACCGCCATCATCACCAACTCTTCCCCCCTCTATGCATCGGTGTAACCTCTCTCTTACCCGCTGTAATCTCTACCTAAACATGGTGCTCAATGCTATATATTATTTCCCAATGATGTATGGCTATCATATGATGTTTGAGTAGATCTATTTTGTCCTAATGGCTATTTGATGATCGTGATTGGTTTGAGTTGTATGTTTGTTATTGGTGCTGTCCTATGGTGCTCTCCATGTCGCGCAAGCGTGAGGGATTCCCGCTGTAGGGTGTTGCAATATGTTTGTGATTTGCTTATGGTGGGTGGCATGAGTGACAGAAGCACAGACCCGAGTAAGTAGGTTGTTTGCGTATGGGATAAAGGGGACTTGATGCTTTAATGCTATGGTTGGGTTTTACCTTAATGAATCTTTAGTAGTTGCGGATGCTTGCTAGAGTTCCAATCATAAGTGCATATGATCCAAGTAGAGAAAGTATGTTAGCTTATGCCTCTCCCTCAAATAAAATTGCAATAATGATTACCGGTCTAGTTATCGATTGCCTAGGGACAAATAACCTTCTTGTTGACAAAAGCTCTTTATTAAAATTAATTTAGTTGTGTCTTCATCTAAACAGCCCCTACTTTATATTTACTTGCTCTTTATTATCTTGCATACCTATCCAACAACACCTACAAAGTACTTCTAGTTTCATACTTGTTTCCGGTAAAGTGAACGTCAAGTGTGCGTAGAGTTGTATCGGTGGTCGATAGAACTTGAGGGAATATTTGTTCTACCTTTAGCTCCTCGTTGGGTTCGACACTCTTACTTATTGAAAGAGGCTACAATTGATCCCCTATACTTGTGGGTTATCACACGCATGCAATCTTTTTCTTCAGGTCGGTCTCCCATGAAGGCACGCACCAACACACATCCCCCTCTCCATCATATCGGGCTTTCTTTATCTCTCATGCGTGCATGCGCAACGATCGATGTTCCTCTATGTACGTGTGTATATAGCTAGGTCTTTCATAGTTTTCCACACAAACCGATCAATTGATATATCCAGTGAGGTCTCACCCTCTTTCCCACGTCCACATCGATCAATCTATACCTCTCTATATAGGATTAACATATATAGCTAATACACCCACATTAATTATGTATCCAACGCCCCCCTATCATCATCCATGCCTTCCGCTTCATCTCTCAGACGCGTGCACAATGGCGAAGACAGGGGGCAGTAACGGCCCTGCCCCCCTCCCCCCTAACATCAGTATATATCAAGGCTAATATGAATGTGATCATTAGACAATTGCTGCTAAAATGGTTTAAGTTCATGAATTGACCCCCTAGCTCATTTATTTTTCATGGCTCCGCCACTGCGCGCATCAGTGCATGTGTTCGCCCCCTCTCTCTAAATATCGATCTCGCACTTGTGCATTCCTTCATAGTCTCCCTCCACTCGGCCCCTCGCACCATCTTCTAGCCCCCCACCGGATTTTGCCACATGTACAATCTAGCAGACTCCATGGTTGAACTTAAGCATAATGCACAAACCTCAAAACAACAGTGGTTCTCTTTTGTTCTAGAATCTTCCGTATCATAACTGCCCAAACTTTTTTCTAGTTGAATTGCCATTATTTGTTTTTACTTTATGCTTTACAACACACAATTCCATGAATCATAAAATAGATTAAGGGCTTCTTTGATTCAAAGGATTCTCAAAGGAATTTTGGAGGATTCTAATCATTAGGAATTTTTCCTATCTTGGTTGATTGATTCGTAGGATTGTAAACCATAGGAATTTTTTCATATGATTCATTTGCACTAGATTTCATAGGAAACATCCCATCCACTCAAACCTCTTTGAAAGAATTCTATGTTTTTTCTATGCACAATCAAACACTCATACAATCCTGTAGGATTCAAGACGACATTCCACTATAATCCCATGTTTTTCCTATTCCCGCGTTCTTAGCTTTTTTATAAAAACTAATTGATTTTGAATGAGATGAACTACAAGAATTAAACGAAGGGCTACATCAGGCATATATGACTCAGAGCTTACATGCTATAGTGTGGTATTTATTCATAATTTGGTTGCAAAATCTGATGCGTGCAATGCACGTGTACCTTACTAGTACTTCGAGTATGTGCAAAACACGTAAATTAGAATACCAATGGCACGCTACACAGTGTCTCTCTTATAGTTCATGAAGCCATGTGGCACATGTGTAGGTGTTATCGCGACCTCCTTGCGTGGATTGATCACAGTGACGTGCTGCTGGTTCCATAAGAATGTACTCGTCCTCCCTGAGCCATACTGGCGGTACATGCACGAAGCGAAGATGTGCACGCACGCCATGCACGCACTCATTCCTCGCACGCACACGTGGGTACACGGGCAAACGCAATTTTGTACCAAGATCCACCCCATGTGATAATTTGATGCGTGTAAAGTCGTTCACTTCATTGATGGTCAATTAATACAGCGCATGCAAATTGAGTGGATGTGAGGGCGGAAGAAAGACATTATTACTCCACTGCACACATGCGAGTAGTTAAATCGTGGGTTGCTAGTAGTACTTCCATTGGTCTCCTTCATATTTTGTGCCAATTTTTGATAGTAACATAATATTTACGCATTTGAGCAGTGTAGTACTTGAAATTTATGTTTTGCTAAACTCATCGGGAGTCGTTTTGGGCCTCGAAACCAAAACCATCAATTAATCTTTACCTTGTTCCCATCATATTCGAAAGCCTGCTCACACCTACTAGTAGTACGTACCAAACCTGAATGTGTTCCCACTATGCAGGTATTAGTACTAGTGCTAGTACTTAGGTTATAAAAAGGGGAACTACCTAACCAAAAATCACTCTACCTTTCCTCCTCATAAGTGCTTCTTCTTCGTCCGTCGTTGCCATGGCCGGTGAGCAGAGCTCTAGGTCGAGAACTACTCGTAACAAGGGAGCGGCAACCAAGGCTGCGGAAAAAAAAGAGAGGGCTCGCCGCCACGCAGAGACCTCGAAAGATCTCTCACGGGCAGGCGATGGCTCCACTACAAAAAAAATACACTTCCGTGATGATACGTGTTTGTCACAGTAGGTCGCTTTTTTGTCATGCATGTACATCCATGAAAAATTTATGACAGAATCAAGATAGTCATAGCTGTGTTGTCGTAGAAGTGTTCCATGACATTACCAAAATTATCATCACAAAAGTGTCCACTTCCATGATGATAAATCATGCGTCACATAAGTGCTTTCGTCAAGGGTGACCGACACGTGGCATCCACCGTAACGGAATGCCGTTAAGCTATTGGGTTGGGTTTTGGATCCGATAACCCGTTAACAGCCCCGACCAATGGGGATTTTCCACGTGTAAAATCATCATTGGCTAGAGGAAACACGTGTCGGCTCATCGCCGGGACAGATGTCATCCACTCACTGGACAGAAGGCGCCTATGATATGTCGACACGTGGCACGGCCCAACTAGAGGCCCACAAGATTTTGCGGACCATAATGGGCCGGCCCAGCTAAAGGCCCACGAAATTTTGCAGACCATAATGGGCTGGCCCAGCTAAAGGCCCACAAGATTTTGCGGGCCATAATGGGACGGCCTAGGTAAAGGCCCACAAGATTTTTTGTGCCATAATGGGCCGGCCCAGGTAAAGGCCCACAAGATTCTTGCGGGTCATAATGGGCCGGCCCAGCTAAAGGCCCACGAGATTTCACCAACATTAATGGGCCGACCGAGCTATAGGCCCACAAGATTTTGAGGACCCTAGTAGGCCGGCCCATTAACTGGCTGCCATGTTTTGGGCCAAATGCCGGGCCATATTTGATCCGGTCCATTAATGGCCTACCACGCTCCGGTCCTAATAGTGGCCCATATAAGATCCGGCCCGTTAAAATCCTACCATGTTCTGGGCCAAATTACGGCCCAGATCAGGTCCGGCCCTTTAAGAGGCTTTGGGCTCAATTATGGCCCATATCAGATTCGGCCCGTCAACTGGACACTATGCTTTTGGACCCACTTGCTAAAGGCCCACTTAGTAATTCGGCCTGATATTAGTTTTGGCCTGTTAAGGGCCCGTTTAACATTTCGGCCTATTAAAAGCCCGTCATATAGTTGGGCCTAACTACGGCCTAGTTTGCATCTGGCCTGCTCGCAGCCGATATCTGATTGGGCCAAACAAGGACCCAGACAATTTTGGCCTGTTAAAAGCCCATGATTTGATTCGCACAATCATGGGCCGGGGTTCATTTCGGGCTGCTGCCGGCCCGTGAGCTGATCGGCACGTTTCAGGCCCAACCTACATTGTGATTGCATGACAGCCCGATTATGTACCGTAATTTAACGGTTTGGCCGGTTTACTGCGAAGACAGGATATATATACAGTAAAATAACTGCAGCATCGTGAATAAGAAAAAAAACATATACTATACAATAAAGAAATTACGACATATTACATCCACTGGGCATCAAAGTTCGCCACTATGATAATAAAGCACAAGCAGACAGCAGATTACATACACTGGGCATCAAAGATCGCCACCAGTGCAAATAAACACGCCGACAAAATAATATACAAAACCGACAGCACTTCAATAGAGTTCAAGAAAGGTTAGCCCTGTTGGGGAGCTGCAGCGCAAGCAGCTGAGCAAGATGATGAGACTGCGCTTGTTCAACACTTATATCTTCCTCACTCTGAAAGATAAACAAGCAGACAGATGATAGGTTTTGCACATAAAAGTATCAGTGCTGACAATTCATCACATTTCTTACTGACAAATAAAGTGACACAGTTTAAATTTGCATTAACGTAATATGGTATTGTTCAGGTCAAGACATGGCAGGAAATGACATTGTGAAGGAGTTGGCAGCTTCACGACACCACTGGATTACATATCAAGAACTCATAAGTATCAATGGTTAGTGTGCTGTCAATTTATACCATTTTAGATTGGCAAATAAAGAGATGGTTTAAATAATAGTAGAATTATATGACATTTTTCATAGTTAAGACATTGCAGAATATGACATTGTGTTGTAGTGGGTAGGTTCACCACACCACTGGATTACAGATGAAGAACAGAAGCATACATGCAGTGCAAAAGAAGATCACTTGCTCTATATAGTTTAATTTACATGGTATGAAGAAGGAACTTGGTTGTGCAACTGAAAACTTAAATTGAGAAAGGACAAACTTTTGTTTATGAACTACATATAATAAACTTTAAACAAGCAATTTGATGCAAACACCAAAAATAAATAGTTGTTGCAGTCATGCCTAACAAAATATATACAACAAAGTTTGAAGGCTTGAGATGGACAAACTTACATTAGTGGTGAAGACAGGCTCTATAAAGGCCTTGTCCATGCTGATGGGGGGGGCGCAATTCAAGAAGTTTACCACAGAATCTTCTTCAAAAGCATTGCCTTTATTCTACATTTTGTTAAGAGTAAATATAGATGTGATAATATACGAAAAATGGAGAATATTTAAGATAAGATGAAGAGTGATGCTACATAACCAAGTAGCTATAAATGTAAGTGCAGCGATACAGGCAAAAGGTACAGCCAAGAGCAATGCACAGCTAAACTTCTTCAGTACCAACCTTATGGTAAGAGTAAATATAGATCTGATGTGTAGAATATGGAGGGCAAAGGAAAATAAGCTGCAGAGTGATGGTACATGAACAACTACCTGTCATTATAAGTACAGTGATAAAGGACAACATGCACTTACAAGAACAATGCAGAGCTAAAAAAACATTGGCATTGGATATATTCTACACTAATGTAACCATTCATACAGATTAGATAATTTGGAGCGAACAATTGATAAGCAAGCTATCATGCATACTGTTGTCACATAATGAACCAGGTATGTATGCAAGTACAGTGGTACAGGACAACAGGTACTAACAAGAGCAAAGCAGCGGGCAGCATATTTGAGATATCATGTCGTTCTTGTCAAACCGGAATTCTTCTTCGAGCAGATTTCATGCAAAAAAGATCCGCAAGGCACATGCGAAAAAGTAGAAGTTCAAATTGTCATGTGATTTCATAGACAGTACCTCATCCTGGGAACGAGGCCAGTGCATAACAAGGTTTTTACATTCAATGTCCTCTAAATTTAGCACAGGAGACTTCACCGGAAATTCGTTTATAGACTTGCCATCAAAGTGTGATTTCCTCAGGTACCACCGATACTGCTGCAATGCTTCCGTGAAAAGCACAAGCAAGCTTTGCTCGTCATGACTATCCAGATTGACCCTCGCCTAGTTACAACAATGTAATGTAAATCATTGATGTGTTCAATCAGCAGAAAACGGGAAAATAATAGCCATGAATAATAGCACTTACACGTAAGTTGGACAGGAAGATGTGAAAATGGTGTTTGTCTTCACAATAATCTTCCCATGATGGGAATATATGCACGTAGTCCCTAACAACATTGAAAGCATTGTCTTTGAAACTGGGAATAAATGGAATGGGGTTCCAATCTGCAGGAATTGGCTGTCTCTGCAGTTGGGATAGGTCTTCGGCCGGTGGACTTGCTGTACTTTTTGCTGGAGGTGGTACAACGGGTGCTATGGCAAATGAAATCGGTATACCTTTTGCTGGAGTGCAGGTCCTGTTTGGTGGGGCTAGTGGTGTGGCCAGTGAAGTATGGGTACAATCTGCTGGAGTCGGTCCTACGTTTTGTGTCACTGGTTGTACAGCCAATATAAGTGGGGTGTTGTCTGATTTCTCTGGCACCACCACGTTTTTCAAGGACTTTGCTGGTGCTCCTTCAGGTTCGGCAATCACCCTCTTCCTTTTTGATGTCTGATGCACAAGAACAACATTTGAGTGGAAAACATGGTATGATGATAGATGTAATATGTATTGATAATGGATGGGCATGGCATCTCGACATATATGATGAGTAAACTAAGCAGATGGCGGTGCAACAAAGTAGAAGAAATGCAAGACAACATATGCAAGATACCCGCAATCAATAAAATATTGCCAAATTAGAACAGGCACCTTGATGGGTGAACATGACAGGCCATCTGCCTTTGACTCCTCGAGGTTAGAATAGTCATTAGGATGATATTCTGAACAAGAATCAATAGGTGGGGAGCGTATGAGTTTCATTGCATCCAGAATGGCACTCAATGCCTTGGTGCCAATTTTGTAAGTCATTGCAGTGTTTAGCTTCAAGAGTGGACTGCTGCTAGTGCGACACAAAGCAGCTACATAGATCATAGTGTAGATATAACGGGAAAACCTTAAGCATCTGAGTAAAATCAGCAAAGTGAAACTTGCTGGAATATATGTGCTAGTATTGCCGGTATGGCTAGAAAGGCTTCGGATACCAGCTCTCTTCAAGTGAAGGTGCGGTACTATTAATATCAATGTAACGCTCAAAGGTGACACAGCTCCCCGCATTTCCTTGCTATTCTTATAGGATTCAAGTGGGCAGGCCACTACAAATCATATTCCCATGTTTACAAGATCCTACGAATCAAAGAGGCTCAAAGTGTCCATCACAACCGACTGTATAGACCTCTACACTGCAAATGTCCCTGCTCATCTTCAGTACAAGGAACATATTGTACTACTATCATACTCCCTCCGTTCCAAAATATAAGTCTTGGTAGAGATTTCCACTATGGATCACATACAGATGTATCTAGGTACATTTTAGAGTGTAGATTCACTCATTTTGCTCCATATGTAGTCCATGGTGGAATCTATACAAAGACTTGTATTTAGGAACGGAGAGAGTACATATTAAAGAAGAACGGAAGAGGGACATGGTAAAGAAGAGCAAGCAGATTTTGGATAATAAAATGTTGGTTGTGCAGTGCCCACACATAATGAACCAGAGCGCATTAAGAATGCAACTCCTAGCTGTCTCTCGACCATTTCAGGCGGTTGGATGAAGATCCTACGTCTCCTAACCCTTCTTCTTCCTCGTCTCTGATTCTTCCCATACAAAACACCGCACGGGCCGCCGGCCGGACCCCCGACCCCCACCGCCTGTGTTCCTCCGCCACCCCCACCCCAACCCCCACCCGCGTCGAGTTTTCTTCGTTCGGCGAGGCCCCACAACCACCCGAGCCCCTTCGATCGCACCGGCGAACTCCGGCGAGCTCTGAAAAATCGACTGACCCAAATTTTAAATTTAGTCTACTGTAATTTAACTAGTGTGGAATATAAAAGGGGAAAACCATAAGCATTGCGAGTATGGTGTTGAGCGTGCCATGGTAGATCTGAAGGTGCAAACCGGACAAAGGCAACTTCGCAACCAAGACAAGAAATCAGAGTAAAGCAGTGGCGATCTATTTTCTTGTTGTGATAAATAAGTTGAGCAGATACGAAAGAGTACCGCCTCTGGTGCGGCGCCGTGTAGGCATCTGCTGAGAATTTGACGGTGCTGCAGTAGCGATGGCTGTCGGCGGCGTGGAAGCAGATCTAGGAGGGTAGACGGTGGCAGCGGGGCGCGGTGGACGAGACGGTCGTAGGAGCGGCACCGGCAAGGTGGATGACGGCAGGGATGAAGCGAGAGGACGGGATGCAAGGATCTCGATCTGAAGCCGTGGATGAGAGAGGTCGATCTCTTGTAATGAACGGCGGCGTCGGGGTATCAGCTCCGGCATGGTGGAGGAGGACGATGGTGGATGGGGTGGCGGACGGAGGAGGGTGGGGTGGAGAGGGTGTTTTTGCGCCCACAGAGTACGAATGGGGAAAAGGGAGGTAGAGAGGAAGGGGGAACCATGTATTCAGGGCGCGCTTGTCTCAAATGCGAGGAAATTTACAAACTTAGCCCCCATTTCAAATTTCTACTACATCACATCAACACTAGTCGGTCAGGGATAGGACGGTAATCTCGCATACACCGAATATTTGCCGACGAGAGTTTGTTTTTGGCGCCCACCGTGTATGAATATGAATCCGGGAGGGAGTCGATTTCGGCCGAGGACACACTGTGTTTTGGCACCCAACGTGTATGAATCCGGGTGAGAGGCGGTTACGTCACGTTTGGGTGAAATTACAAACCTACCCCTATCGAAACCTATAGAAATCCAGCATATAGGCTTTGCGTGGCAGGGATAGGCAACAGTGATTTCCATCTCGCAGATTTTGGTTCCGGGAGGTTACTGCGACTTTCCCCGCTTCGTTCAAATTTTGCAGAGTGCACATTTACCGTGCCAACTCAATTCGAATCCCGTTTGTATTATTTTTTTCGGGCAGGATCCATTTTCAATTGGAATTACATTCTATATACATCATTTTTTATATATACTTTCAAAAGCACAACACCATTTATACATAAATATGGTTTACAAATGGCATGATCTCAGATTCATAAGGTTGTATCCATCAATTTGGATTTTCAAATATTTGAAACCACTTTATGTTGAAATCCAATGTATGCATTCCTCGCTAACTGTCTCCAATTAATGTGTGTTTCATGCGGGTTTTTTTGACTTCTCAAACATGTATAATGTGTTTCACACACGCAACATATAGTGTAATCCCGTTTAGACATTAATTGCATATAAACCATGCATTGTTTGTAATTGAAGAATCTATGGATCACCAATATTGATAAACTATATAACATTACACGTGTGCCCAAATTCAAATGAGTATGCATGTTTGATACACCAATTTGCGTTATGATATTATCGATGTCGTGATCTCCAGTTTAAATATTTGAATCCCCTTTAATCCATATATTCGTCTCATATAGCTATCACTCATGCTTATATAGGACTATCTCTCTGGACCTATACGTGTTCATCGTCTCTCAGGTATCTCTTGTGCTACCTGTATGTCGACAATGATCTTTTATCTTCATAACACACTGACGGTACTCTCTCCCTCGACCTTCATCACTCTATCTCTCTCTAAGTATATCTCGCTCCCTGCTATGTGTCTAACTATGATTCTCCATGTGGAATCTCTTTCTCTCACACAAACACAAAACTTTGTCTCCCGGGGTCTCATTTCTCTCTACTATTCCCATGTGTGCCACTCGCACACCCCTCATACAGAGATGTCTTTCGCTCCTTAGATATGAGAACCTACGACTCTTCCTCATCAATATCTCTTTCTCACACACAAACACAAACTCTGTCTCTCATGGTCTCATATTTCTCCATTGTTCTCTTGTATGTCGCTCACACACACCCTCTCTCCCTAGAGATATCTTGCGTTCCCTCATATGTCTCTCTAGCTATCACTCTCGTTGTGAAATATCTTTCTCTCTCACAGACACAAAACTCCGTCTCTCTGGATCTCATTTCTCTCTGATATCTGTTTGTATGTGACTCACACACACCCTCTCTCTATCTCTCTCACACCCACACACATAACCCAGCCTTCTGATCCACTCGACTCCTATCTCTAACGCACACTAGCTAGCATCTTTATCTTTCTATTTATCTGTTTCTCCATCAACCTTCTTTCTCGCCCTCACTCTTGATTCCTATCACGCACACTACATATGTTTCTCTCTACATGCAGTCAAGTGCCCTCTCACACACATATATAACTTCACCCTTTGAACCACCCGACGATCATCTCCAACACCCAAACTAGCGGATGTCCCTCTAGCTAGCATCTCCATCTCTGTATCTATCTGTAGTTTCTCCGTCAACATTTCTTTCTCGCACGGAGTCTTGCTTCCTATCACCCACACTATATATGTCTCTCCATACATATGCATTTATAGGTTGGTCTCTGTTGCACAATCGTTGCGCCTCACTCCCTCTGCTCGCCATAGATGCATGCTCCAGCCCACGCCACTATCTCTTAAAGACAAAAACACATGCTCAATTGTCGGGAGTTCTTCCATGCATTCTCACATGCATGCATATTGTCATACCGATCCATCTCTCCCATGTCGTTGATCTTATGATTTATGTCTTCTTTCTTTTATCTCGATCATGCGCGCGCGCACACACACACATCCCACGTATACATCTATACCTCTCACACATGCACGTTCAAGGTCTCTATGTCTCCATACGTAGTTAATTACCCTCAATCCTAACGCCACATCGAATCGTTCTCCTCTTTTGTGCACATAACTTCCGCCTGGATGGGTAAAACACACAGTCACACTTAACA
>NC_041386.1:82314468-82330773 GCF_002162155.2 Triticum dicoccoides | reverse complement strand
CTCACACACACACTAAGACTCCATCTCACACATACATGCTCTAGGTGGAGCATTTGTTCCTACCACCCTTCATCCAACCTTACCTGTATGATAAACAATCACCTTTATTTACTTGCATAACATGGACAAATTACACTTTACTTTAGTAGTCAGCAAACTTATCATCTGTACCCTTATAAAAAACGAGTTGGTGGTGATGGTGTGCCTGCCATCTTGTAATACAGACCGTATGATCTATATCTGAGGATAGAAAGCAAATTATGATAATTTTACAAAAGATACCGGCACCTCTCTCCACATCATTACCTCTCGCAACCTCATTGCTCAGCAATTAAAAAAGGAATAAGTCTCTGGAACAATCTAGCATGCATGATGGCCGCTGCCGCCTGCCGGCGCCGTCCATCCCCATGCCTCCACCCATTCCGACCACCAGTCACCACCACGCTCCACTCTTCCTCGCCTTATCTCTCATCTTTCATTTGTTCGATGACATTCTCGAGATACCAGTTTTCCGATAAAATTCTTGAGATATCACTAGTTTTTACAAATGGGATTACTCATGGGTCAATCACAACAGGTGTTCTGTAAAAAAATGCATATTGATGTTCCATGCAATGCAAGAGAATCTTGCTTGTAATTATATAACGCAAATCACGAGCAGGAAGTGACATTTTTTTAACACAACCACGTTAACATGGCCACGTAAATCACTAGCTAAAGTAAATACCATTATACTTATATCCCGATGCAAAAGGTTGAGTACATGTACGAAGAGTAGAGTCGCACACACGCACTCTTTCTCTCAGAATCTCTCTCACTAACACACCAGTTACGTGACACCCACTTAAGCAGACACGTATGTTATAATTTGTGCACCCGCGGGTACACGTGATGCTGCGCATTTATTTAAGCCGGAAGGCGAACCCAAACAGTAGCTGCATTCATTCCCCTCCCGCCACCTCTTCTCTGGTCGCCGTCGCCCGGTAGCCATGGGCCGGCCGAAGGTAACAACATACGACATACTCCCGCCGGAGCGGCGCTTTAATATGGAAATTTTAGTGGTCATGCATGCATCTTTTTGTGCTAGCACTCCTATACAAGGGTTGACCGGTCGCTTCTCGCGGACGTGCGCGGGCGGTGGAAGAGGAAGGAGAAGGGAAGCGGGCTATGGAGTAACGTTTTTACGACAATTTCTTAGGAAACTGAGTGCAATAATTGAGTAGTTTTGCAAACTACCAGTACTACACCTGAAAAGGTTCAAAACCTATACTCCCTTGCCAGCGCGCGCTTCCCGCGTGAAACGGTCAGCGTCGCCCTGGAGCGTCAGTGCCGCATTAATGCCCGGCCAGAGCGGAGGCGACCTCTCACTGGCACCGGCTTTGAAGTGGCGCGACGGCCGAGAGAGCGCCGCTTCCCGGTGCATGCGACTGCTCCGCGTCGAGACTGGCCATAGGCCCTGTTTGGATCCATGGGTTAGAGTTAGTTTGAGCTAGTTGGGGCTCAAATAGCCCTAAACTATCCAAGCATGAGGGTTTAAATTGGAGCAAGTTGCACCGAACCCACCAAAAAAACTATCCCACCCAAGAGGTGCTAACTGGAGATAGTTCTCATTGGGACCACTGAAAAATCACTTTTCTCTCTCCATGAAGTGCATTTATTGTCAATCTAACCCTGTCACCCAAACACCTCTTTGGCTACAGTTAGTTCAGGGCTAGTCATGAGTTAGTCTAACCTCTAGCTAAGTTAGAGTATCAAATAGGAGCAGTATAGGACATGCAAGTTGCTCAAAGCATATAGGAAAATTCATACGTGAAAGGATTTTTTTTCTTTTTGAAAACGGAACGTGGAAGGAATTTTTTTAGAATGCTCTTGGCATGTCACTAACATGTGATAGTTAACCGACCTCAATAGACGGCAGAAACGCCAGCCTGCCGCACTTTGATAGAGACGAGGAAGGAGAAGCGATACAGGCTGCTGGATTACTAGAGATAGGTGTCGCACGGGAGCCAAGAAATATGGTGATAGCATGGGTTAGCCATGTACTAGTATGATACTACACTGGGCTGCCGTGTTTCGTACTCTTCCAGTCCACTGTGGAGATGATTGGTTAATTTTATATCGCTGAATAACATTAAATATTATGAGTGCAGATGCTCCACCACGAGGTTCCTTGCTCCTTCTCGGTCGTCCGGAATCTATGTTCTTCCACTCTATTTTTTACGTGAGCTTTGTTCATCCTTTTGCCAACACGCGAGACATCTAGCATCAAGGTGCACGTGTTATGCAAGGATAGTTCCATCTATATGAAGAACATGTGGGACTGGAACTACGATACGAACATGTACCCAGGAGTGGACGTACGAACCTGAGTAATGTAGCGCAGTAAGTGAAGTAGAAAGGCACAAATGGTATTAACATGCGTGGCATGTAGGGTGTGTTTGGTTGCATTCTCGTCTCAGCATAGTTGTTCCCTCTTCATGCATGCTCAACTCAACACCCCTCTTCATGCATGCTTCTAGTGTATTTGTGCTAAACTAGTGTGGACTCATGCACCCTCCATACACTCTACCAAACACCCAAAAGTAGGTCGAGAAGGGAACTCTTGGGCGGCATTTTTCTCTTACTACGTACTACCACTAAATGTTGTATGTGCAATGCACGGTGATGTTATGGAGTACGTGCCTAAGTACTCTACTACTACTATATTAGTTGGAGGCACATATTAACTTTTATATTTGTTTACGTGTACGCCCCAAGACCTTCCAACTAGACGTGTCTTTGTCTCCAGGTCGCACTTTGTATCGTTCATACCACTAAGTACTACTACGTGTGGTCTCCGACCCAGAAGTGGAAGAAGTGGAGACGCTCTACCACGTTGTTTTTTTACGCTGGGCTCTACCACGCTGTTCATGTCCCACTTCTTTCGCTGACGTGTGGGACATCCAGCACATGCCGTGTTTGGCACCCTTCGTCGTAAGAGTTGAAACGCTAGCATTGATCAGAAATAAAAAATAATTATAAATCGGCAGTGATACTATTTTTTGCGAACCAATCAGCGGTGATACTATACCACGCGGTTTCCTTGCTCCTCGATATCAGAAAGAATACTTCCGTTCGCCAACATGTGGGAAGTCGACCATCCTGGTCCACTTTCCATGCACGCAGAACTCCAAGGGAGTCACCCAGGTTGTCGCGCCATAGTAACAATGACTAATGAGCCGTCAAATCACAGGCCCACTTCCCACTTTGAAGTTGCTTGGACGAAGGAACCATCATGACTTCATTGAATTCCGCTTCTTGAAGAAAACTATTGTACCAGCAGTACTGCTAGCTACAGTAGTTACTCCAACAGAGGCCTCCTGTCGTTCATAGGATAGGAATATGAAAATCATAGGAAGTGAGATGACATGCATCTCAATTCCTATAGAGAAAGAGATGCCATTTGATGCTTAGGATAGGAATTTTTCCATTTAGTCTGGGCCAATGTACTAGTAATTTGCTCTAAAAACTATAGTAGTAACTAGTAGTACTGGTACATGCTCGTACTCAGACACACACACACTAACTACTAGTACTACTACTTCTCACATGCTGGCCAGACGCCGTCGTTCTCCTTCCCGGCTTTGTCGGCGACACCCCACCGTGCTTGGATCACCGCCGACCTCTCCGCAGCAGTGCGTGCGTCCTTTTCTTTCTTGCGGCGGTGGGCCTCTCTTTTCTCGAGTGCTTTCTGACTTTTCCGCTCCCTCTGTGCGGCTTTGGCCGCCTCTTGCTCTACCGCCCATTCGGCCTTGGCATCTTCAAATTCCTCCCACATAGTTGTGAGGTCGCGAGCGGCGATGAACTCGGCACGGCGGGATGCCATCGCTTCCCTACCATTTTGTGTGCGGTCGTGGGCGGCGAGGAACTTGATGCAGCGGGATGCCATCGCTGCCTTACCGGTTAGTGTGCGGCGCGGTGGCATGAACGACACTTGGTGAGAGCTCTGGGGTGGAGTGGCCGGACAACCGTATAGTGCATTGGTTTGTCAAGAGCTCAAGGACAGAAGATGAAGCAAATTTGGATTCCCCTTCAATCTTGGTCATTTATTACCGAGTAAAATGCATTAGCGGTCATCGAACTTATCTTGATAGCTCACTTTGATCATTGTATACGAGATATGGTGATTATACGGTCACTGGCTCAGCGTATAGCTCCGTATTTGTCTGGTTGACCAGTCAAATAGTCCGCATGCGCCTCATCAGCTCGTGTCCTTTATCTATCTACCTGTAAATGGAGAAAGAAATACTGTAAAAACCAAAATTATGCTAGAGTCCGGACCGCTTCCGAAGCCCGCTCTCACCGCCCTGGCCCCTCAAGACGCCAGCTGCCCGCCACATGCATGCATAGCAAGTAGTACTCCTTATGTGGAGGAGAGAGAGGCATTGACAGAGTCAAGGAGTGGGCTCTGCAAGAGCCCGTCTCTACACGTGCATCTAGGTATAAAAAATAATTCTAAAAAAGGCATAAAAACAATTGTGTCTTAAAAAAAGAAAGGTAAAAAACATTTGAGAGGAAATAGATAGAGAGAAAGTGAGAAAAAGCTGTAACCTGGGCATTACATGAGGAAGGAGGGAGTGGTGCACATGCCAAGTTCACTGGGCTGCCGTGTTTCACACTCCTCCGTCGTAACAGTGGAGACAATAGCTTTCATCAAAAATATACAATGAATACTCGTTGCTCGTCCTCTATATCAGAAAGAATACTTTCATTCGCCGACATGTGGGACGTCGACCATCCTGGTCCACCTGCCATGCACAAAATTATCCTGGTCTACCCCGATCATATCGCAGGCCCAACCTTTCCCACTGTAAGTTGTTCGGACGAAGGAACCATCATGACTTCATTGAATTCCGCTTCTTCAAGAAAACTTTCTATACCCGCAATACTGCTACCACACGCGAAGACTGGACGGCACTGTACCACGTCATATCACTGAAACCCACTAGGGCAAACTAGCCCGCCTAGGTCATCTTTTTTGGAACGGAGGGAGTACATCTCTGCACTGCTATGATTTTGTGTTGCACATCATATCACTGAAACCCACTAGGCCAAACTAGCCTGCCTAGGTCATCGATCACTAAGCCTACAATTTTAGGAGCTAGGGCTATTGGTCGATCGACGAGGTATAAGCGTACCACGAGCTCATCAGCCCCAACGTTTCTCTTCGGTGAGTGTTTTGCAAGTACTATAGCTCGCACAGTAGCTAGCCTACTAACACCAAGAATCATCAAACAAGCCCTGCTGATATGATAAACAGTTCAAACTTACATCTAATCATGCCATATATTACATCAAAATCTGGTGAGGATACATCTGTTTCCATAACTCGGAGAGGGTTCGCATGATTCATCGCATGATTCACTATCAAACAAAAGTAGCAAGATCCGCCCACACAAGACAGTGCACTAGCCCTAAGATGATTTGATAACACGCATCGTTTTGGTAATTAAACACAGGGCAATGCAAACTACCCTGAAGGATTAGCCCGACCAACTATTTCTTGTCATCGATCTCTCGGGCAATGACCACAGCATGGACAGCGGCATGGGAATCGATTTCTGGGGCGGTGTCTGCAGGACTGACCGCGACATCGGAATCGATCTCTGGTGCGATGTCCACAGGATGGATAGCGGCATCAGAATCAATCTCTGGGGCGATGCCAACAGGACATGCCATGACATCGGAATCATCAAGGATGTCCACCGGCACCTGCACAACCCTAACATATTAGCAAGCACATTGTAAATAATCAAAAACCACAACTATGGTAATAAGCCATTATTTTTTACCTTGTGCAGCTCACCGGGGGATCTCATCCCTCCGGGGGCCATCTCCTCGTCCTCGAAGGGGGCCATCACCTTGCCAGGGGAATACTGCTTCTCAACAGTGACTATCTCCTCAAACTCGGTCTTGAGCCTCACATAGGTGGCAATCAGAGTTCCTGGGGTAGGCACGGTGGGTCCCTTGCCGTTCTTCCAACTTCCTTTGAGGAGTTCGTCCGCCAACGTCCTCAACTCTTTGGCCAACGCTTGTTTCTTGGAGTTCTTCGTCTCCATGGGTTGGCCCGCCAACATGGTCAACTCATTGGTCGGTGCTTGCTTCCTGGAGATCGCTGTCTCCAGTGGGTTGTCCACCGGCAACTCTTTGCCTAGTGCTCCAGGATCAATCAATGAACTGACAAACAAAAATCAATCGAAAGGAAACCACAATCGCAATGAAAACGGGAAAAGAATAGGATGTGCGAATCGGTCGGTGCTTCGCAAAAAGAAGATTCTTGGAATGAAAATATAGCAGCATAACTAATTCGCCCACCTTTCCTTCGTCGGTACAGAAGAAAAATGGCAGAAGTGAGTAGCCTGGAGTGAGGTTTTCTTCAAGAAAGGGAAGAAAGGGCTTGAACGAGCGTTCCAGTGAAATGATGGTTGCTTTGTCCAGTCCAACTTGGAGGCCACCTTACCACTGCTGGTAAAGGTGTGGGTTTTGTGATATGATGGGTCATGACGGCCACACCGGGGTTATAGGTGAATCTCGACTGTAGCACCTCGCTGTGATTTGGTGGATGGCACACGGGCCCGGATGCTTTGAAATGTCCCGCATGTAGATAGAGCGGCTAGTCATATAGGAGTGCTCAATATTGTGCACCGCGACCAAGGCGGAGAGGAAAATGAGAGAACTACGTAATTAATGCATGAGTTTAATTAGGGTAGTTTTGTAAAGTACGAGATACATTCCTCCAATCGCAAAATGCCTTGGTTCATGAGATTTGAGATTTGAGCCCTATAAACCAGAAGGGAGGGAGTACTGCACACGGTGTAGTCTAGTCACTTGTTGAAATCTCTAGAAAGGCAAATACTCCTTTCCGGTTTACAGGGCTATACTACTCCCTTCGTCTAGGTGTTTAAGTCATCTTAGGCTAGCCATAGTGGGAGTAACTTAGCTAGTAACATGGCGCACTCCAAGAATTTTTTGCTTATGTGGCAAGTAATTAATGAGAGGTGTTAACATAATATGTTACTATAACATAGCGCTTTTCAAGATAAGATGAGTCTACAAGCTAATAAATGAAGCCATCTAAAATACTACTATTATGTTACTTTGCATTATGAAGGTAGTAATTTAGGCTAGTGTCATATGCATGACACTAGTCTTAGTTACTCCCCACTATGACCAGCCTTACGAAAACCAAATAGTCCCAAAACACTTAGGCACGGTGCATTAACTTCTACCTTGTTTCTTGTTTCTTGACATATCAACTAATAAGAGATGAGAGGTGTGCATGCTTTTAATGACTTGCAATGGCTAGTTCATTGCATGCAATGCTATTAATTAGCAAATAAACATTGGTGACCCCAGGAGGAAATGGTGCTAAGCGCGTGGACCTATGCAGAATGAGTATCAACCAATGGATAATGGAGTTTAATTGTTAAACAATAGCAATTTTGTCTCATGCAAGAGCCTGGCTAGTACTCCAAGGAACCGCACCACGCGAGCGTTCGCAACTGCCACGTTCGGGTTGCGCTTGGCTCTTCGCCTCTTCGAGAAGACGAACAATAATGATTACTCCTACTTCTACAGTATCGAATGCACTGCTGCATGTCCGTCCACCTCGTGCGGGAGGGATGGCGAAAGCTTCAACTTACTGCTCCTGCCTTTGCGTCCATGATAGGTGGGCCCAACAGGTGGTTGGCCCTCCTGTCATGTAGCCAAAGGCAGGTGCAGTTAAGGCACCGGAGCTCAGTCCGCGAGGGAGAGGGTGTTGTAGTAATGAAATTTCTCGGTCTTGTACGAGTTGACGAAGATAGGGGTTGCTTGCTTGCTAGGGTTGCTCACTACGTATATATATGCCGGAGCCTCCGTGCTTGCTTGCAAGGGTTGCTCTATTCACACACTCTCATCCTCTCCAGATTTAAACAAGATAGGGGTAGTAACACCGTCTTTCTCCCTTCAAAAAACACTGGCTTTCTAGCCTCACCGCTGGTTACAGATCTGGACGTATCCCCCTCCGCCGGTGAAGGGGAGGAGGGGCAGCGTTTAGGCCATCATCGACACCGAGGGAGGAGACCCACTACCGGCCGCACCGTTATCTCTGGCCGAGCGCCGGTGCGGGAGGTCCTCCGATCCCTTCGTCATTGCCTGTGGGCGGATCCGGCCTCCCGCCGCCCACCTATCCACATCCCGACAACCTTCAGGTATATCTTCGTTCGAAACCGCCTTAGCTCTACTTCCCCAGCTCGCTACGTCGCTGCATGTGCATCATTTTCTACCTCTCAGCCCCTCTCAATCGGATGGTCCAACGTCACATATTTTTTTCTTCTATTGTTAGAGGTAAAGCTACTTCATGGAGTCGAATCTTGTACTCCCTCCGTCCGAAAATACTTGTCATTGAAATGGATGTATCTAGATGTATTTTAGTTCTAGACACATGCATTTTGATGACAAGTAATTCTGGACGGAGGGAGTACTTGGTTCAAACAAGAAATAAAGTGGGGTGGGGGAATTTAGTATGTACATCCAGTGGCGGAGCTAGCACAGGATCATTGGGAGGGGCAATGGAAAAATATGGCTTTATGAAGGGGTAAAAGTCCCTATTTTTCTCAATCTATGCCATCTTAAAAAAATTCTTCACAAAAGCTACCAGGTTTGGGGGGGGGGGCACAGCCCCCTCAGCCATACACATAGCTCCGCCTGTGTGTACATCGGACTTGGTACAAACAGGAAGGAAAGGGGATGAAAGTAGTACAGACTGGTCATCCAACCGGTCTCTTGGTCGAAAAGGGAAATATAGGGGTAACGTTGTACATAGTGGTATGACCAGGACTAGATTTGCTATCCACACATAGGAGTAGGTGGCTAGAGTGAACAAAAATGGGACCAACCCAGATATGTTTCTTGGATGTTTGTTTCTCGGGGCAACAAACTATGAATCACCACTTTATGCCCCTGTTTACGTACATGGTGCTGGACTGCTGGTGCACCCACTGTTATAAGCCATGACAAGTTTAGCCAAATGTTTTTGCCTGTAATTGTTTGAGACTCTGACTGTTTCCTCTGTGCCTTTTTGTGCAAACAGGGATATCCAATTCACCTGGTTGCTGTTGTGACCTTTTGGTGCACTGCACAAAACTCTTCTTAAAAGAAGTGACTTTTGTGCTATTTAACTGGAATGTTAGAATGGAACAGTTGGTTCATTTTGGTGGAACTGCACAAAGGGAGATCTGTGTTCCAATCCTCATCATCCATACTGGCGCCATAACCTTCCTTTAGGTAAGAATGATATTTACTGCATGTGTTCATCTCTATTTTCCGACTGACATGAGAAAATAATGCTGTTTTTTACTAATACACTTGTACTCCCTCACTGACAAAACCAATTCTGAATTAGAAGGCCAATCATGTACTTGGTTTCACCAATTGGTGAGGAGAAAGAGAAACAGAGCATGAAGAGGAAGAAGAAGAAGAATAAACAGTGCCAAGGCGATCTTGCTGAAGCCAGAGGCCTCAGTCGAGGCCATTCAAGGGCTCCGGCAATGACTACCTTACATGTGAGATGATCCTCCAGGGAGCCCTTCCACTTCTGTTGTCTCACTTAATTAATTAGGAGTACTTAAGTACCACTAATTTATTACTGCCTAATTTTCCTGTTGCAGTTAAACAAATCTTTAGTAGGACCCTATGTTGAATCATGTACGTGTGTATGTTTGTCTATGGAGGTGAATCATGTGGTGGAGCAGGGAGGGAATATTATTAGTGTCATGACATAATAGTGCTATTGTTTTGCATGTCAATTTATTGCCATTGGTTCAATGAGGCAATGTTTTGCGTATTGTCCATCATGAATTTGATGCTACTGGTTGAGTAATATGCTAATGTCTTCCGATCCTTTCTCACTAAGCTAATGAAGGTTTTACCTTGTTCCTACTTGTGCAAACAGGGATCATGTTGTGCCAATCATACATTAAATGGAACTACACAAGACAATACAATGAACTGTATCCCAGCCAGCGCTTTAACTATGCTGGAAGTTCTTGATAATCTTTCGATATAATCTCAGCACTGGTAAACAAGAGTGATTTCAACCATACATTTGAAGTGCACAAAAATATATACTATTGTATGATTCCAGTGAGTGCTTTATCATCTCTTATGGGACTACATGAATAAGCTTTTTTCTCAGGTTGGTACGGGCCTAAGGCCTTCATCCATATTAGTTTGTTGTCATCTCTATTTGTATCATGCTACTGTCATGAGAAACTCCTTTATCTTTGCACGTTAAAGTTTTGTAACCTATGATAAATGGCAATGCTTTGAGTGTTGAGTTGAGCTAATTGGCACTGATTAAATAATCTAATACCTCTCTTTAACAAGACTACTATGTTGCTAACTTTACCCATTAAGATAATGAGGGTGCTTCTATTTGTTAGTGTATGTTTCATAAACTAGTCCCACTATTACAGTAATCTCACTCTCTCAATATATGTGCCAACATGGATGCTCGATTTTGGTGGAACTGCACAAAAACTTTGGGTGCTTCATTGCCTCGACAACTTCCGTCCTTTCCTGTCAGTTGCTAAACTTCGCATGCTTTCTTCCTTTGCTATCAGTCGCTTGGCTTATCTCGGCTTCCAGTCAAAGGAAATAGTAATTGATATGCTACCTCACACAGGTTGGTACTGGTCTTTATCCTGATTATTGTGCCTGTCATATGTATTGGTAATTTGGTATTGTGCTACTGTTTGCCGATTTCATAAAGGTAATTTGGAGCCTGAACTCGCAGGCAAATCATTACATCGGGTGATTTCAGTAGAACTGCACAAAATGATCAGATGGACAGGTACTTATGCTGCTGCTATGTACTCCAAAGTTCACTCAGACAAGCATCGATGTTGATAAGAAGTGCCTATATTCATTCGAGTATCAACTGGCGTCAACCAATTGTCAAACTCCAAGTGTTAGGAGAGTGAATGCCAAAAATATTGCTTGGTGCATAGCCCAGAAAAACACAGTCCAGTCTTTGGTCCCAACTTGTGCCTTTTGGTTATCAGCACATATGGTAGCGAACTATATGGCATGGAGTCTAAAGATTCCAGACAAGTTGGTTGACGCATATATTCATCTGGCACTTAATCAGTCTGTACGCCAAGGATGCTCCATTTCAGTTGAACTGCACAAAAAATTTGGGTGGTTCATTTTCTCAACCGCCTCCTTTCTCGTCTTCAATGTAGAATTTTGGCAAGATATAGGACCAAGATGACCCAGTAAATTGGTTGGATGAAAGTAGTGGCCAAGTTGCTCAAACCTCCCTGGGCACGAGGCCACTATTTGAGGATAAACCTACCAGCAAAGTTCAGATTGTATGTGTTGTCTCTTATGTACTCGAAAGTTTACTCATACAAGAACTAATTTTAGCAAGAAGTACCTTCGATTGAACACCATTTACCAGTATGTACCCTAGGTAATTAAAGTTCGTCCATGGATCATATTGGATGTGATCTCAATCATTTGGATGCATAAACATACTGAACATGCATATATCTGAATCTTTTTGTAAATTATGTATGAATATTGCCGTGTGATCTATCAATCATTTGGATGCATAGATATGCTGAGCTTGTGTATATATGAATCTTTTGAGTTGTTGATTGTGAATGTTGGCTATGGATATGAACGTGTCCTGTGAACCTGAGTTTGATATGAATGTTTACCTTTTCTGTTGTATTTGTGTGTGAACTTGTTAGTATGCCTACTGTGGGGTATAAAACGCAGGTCTCTTATAAAAGTAATGTCGTGTCCAATTTATGTTTTCCCTTCTAACCACCGCGGCTGTGCTACCGTTCACCCGAACTAGTGAAGTTTCCCACTCCTCTCCATCTGCGACTCCACTGCAGCTTAATAAATAGTAACGTCTTCGGTTTTAGCCCGGTTTTCCGTAGATTAACCAGGAAATTCTCTTCTTCTTAATTAATCGACGAGGCAGTTCTTTTGCCTCCATTTCAAAAAAAATTAGTAACGTCTAACTGAGCCAGTTAGTTAGATGCGTACACCTGGTGTAGTAGGATCTTTATTTAGTTTGATGCATACACTTGTTCTTTTTTGGTAGCCCTTTTGTAATGATGGCTGATGTTTGGTTTGGAAGAGAGAGCTGCGTCTTCACTCTTCTGGCCTGCTTACTGCTTCTATTGCACCCCCAGCCCTGGTTGCTGCTGCTGTTGTTTTCAATGTACAATCAGTAGTATATTTTGTCTGTTGGTTGAATAAATGTGTTGTTAGAACGACAAACACAATGTTTTGGAAGTCGTTGCACGGTTCGATCCTTTAGTGCCCCGTATTGTACGTAGCGCATACTATTTATCATACGGAACACATTTTCCACTTGTTGATAACATGCAACCCACTGATGAAGGCCCAATAGAGAAGCCCATAATTAACTGGAAGGGAGGCTCTCACATGAATCCGGCCCAGGTACATGCTCATGGTCCCCTAAACATAAATAAGTGAATAAATAAATAAAGCTAAATGCTCATGCACCAGTTCTTTGGGAAAATAGGTAGCCCAGTATTTCTTTTTGAAGAATACCCAAGCTAGGCCTATTTGTTTTCTCCGAATTACTGGGTTGCAAATATTTCAAGACGAGGAGGGATGCATTCCGGCCTGGCTTAAGAGTATGGTCAATGTCTGTTCAAAGTAATATCAAAAGGGGTTGAAAATTCCATAAAAATTTATAGCAAATGGGATATAAATTTCTTTTTTTGTTTTTGTTCTTCACTGATATCTTATACGTATTTCATTGGATTTAACATGACATAGTACTAATTTATTTTTAAATTTGTTTTAGTATGGCTATTAATTTTGGGATTAAGAATATTTCGTTCCCCAGCAAAAATTTGCGAATTTTCAAAATTTCCCACATACTTAGTTAATTTTTTGACCCTGGTACTGATCAGAAAATGGCCAGCAATTCTAAAAATGGAAAACGGGCTGCAATAAATTCCATATGAATTAGAAAATGAGTAAAAATTATAAAAAATAATAGCAAATGGGCTGTACACAACACAGATTTCGAGGCTGACTTGTTTACGTAAGGCTTTGTCAGTGAACACATGATTCTAGCAGCAGTTAGTGTTGGATGTCCATCCAACGGCCGACGTGCTTCTTCAATCTCTGATCTTCCTGCTCCAGCCGCCTAAACTAGCGCCGGCGAGACTGCCTGCTCCCTCCTCTTGTGGCCCGCTGTGATGCCGTGCAGGCTTCCCCGGCCCACCCTACTCCCTCCGCTGGCCTGGCCGCACACAACCAACTGCCTCCTTATTACACGAAAAAAAATTATTCCTCCCACTGACATCTGGGGCGCACTGGTTGGGAGGTTGACCTGTGGGTCTACTAAGTTGACACGTACGTAGGGCTTGTCAACTTAGTCAACAAACGATTCTAGCAGCAGTAACCGTTGGGTTTGAATCGAACGGTATTGCTGCTTCTTCAATCGCTGCTCTTCTTGCACCAGCCGCCCAAACCAGCGCCGGGGAGACCGCCTGCTCCTGCCTCCAGTGGCCGGCTGTGCTGCCGATGAGGCCTCATCGCCCCCTACTACTCCCACCGCTAGTCAGGCCCTGCGGCGATGGCAGCCTCACACCGCAGCCGAACCAGTGAACCCTTGTAGTCCTCTCCGCGCGGGCTTCCACTGTCGCGTCGTCCCCTTCCTAGGCCTCGCCGTCATCCACCGCCGTGGTGCTCTCCTCGCGGCGTGGTCAACGTGGTCAAGGAACGACTTCCATCGGAAGAGTACTGTATGTGGAGAGGCTAACAGCTGGGTCCACGGCCACATCCTAGTTTTTTTGTGATTTTCCAAGTAAGTCGCTTTGTCGGGCCTGTTGGGATGCAAATCTTTCAAGACGAGGAGAGCTTTCATTCGGCTGGCCGAGAAAATGGCCCATCAGTAAGGAGAAATGGGTTGTATATTTTTAAAACACATCAAACCGGCAATTAGTTTCAAATATCTTTTTTTTCATTTTAAGATTTTAAATTACATTAATTTTTATGCGTGGATAATTTGTTGGATTTATATTGATATACATTTATTTTTAAAATCAGTTTGAATGTGAGTCGAAATTTCGGGATTAAAAACAGTTCGGACCTCACCTAAATATGCAAAATTTCGTATAATTTTTTAACCGTGGCCACAATATGGGCTGTAATGCTAACAAAAAGAATATGGGCTCCAAAAAAACCTTAATAATTAGCAAATGGGCTGTAAATTATTAGAAATAATGGCAGATGGGCTGTATGCTGTTTTCCACAGATTTGAGGCTTTCCTAAAAAAAGGTTGATGCACAAGCAGTGACTGTTGGATGGCCATCCAACAGCCGTCGTGCTTCTTCAATCTCTGCTCTTCCTGCTCCAGCCGCTCAAACAGGCGCTGACGGGACTGCCTGCTCCCTCCTCCCCGCGGTTGGCTCTGCTGCCGGGCAGGCCTCACCGCCCCACCATACTCCCATCGCTGGCCTAGCCATCCCTCTACTCACCCACACCTGCTGTTATTCTCCGGCGACGGCAGACGAACGAGTAAACCCTCGTACAGTCGTACTCCCCTCTGCATGGGAAACAACTGCCGAGTCTTCCCTGCCTCCGTGTCATTCCCTTCCTAGGCCTCGCCGTCGTCCACCGCCCTGGTGCTCTCGGCGCGGCCTGGTCAACGTGGTCAATGACCGACATGCATCTGAAGTGGACTGTACGTGGAGAGGCCGACAGCTAGGTCCACGGCCGCACGCAAGGAAATGCCTCCTTATTGTGCGCAAAATAATGATTCCTCCACCTGGCATCAGGGACCCACCGAAAGGGCCTCTGTATTTCGCGAAAAAAACATTACCGCCGCTGATAGCTTGGACCCACCAGCTATATCTTCGCACGCAAGGAAGTGTCTCCTTATTACGCTCAAAAAATGAATACCCCCCTGCTAGCTGGGACCCACCTTGGTGAGAGGCTGACTTGTGGGCCTACTAATTTGACGGGGACGGAGGGCTTTGTCAGCTTAGTCAATATGCACGATTCTAGCTCCAGTGACCGTACGATGTCCATCCAACGGTCGCAGTGCTTCTTCAACCTCTGGTCTTCTTGCTCCAGCTGCCCAAACCAGCGCCGGTCGTGCCTCGTGCTCCTGCCTCCCGTGGCCGGCTGCGATGCGGCAGAGGCCTCACCGCCCCCTACTACTCCCACCGCTGGCCAGGCCATCCCTCTACTCACCCATACCCCCTGTTATTCTGCGGCGTCGGCAGCCTCACACCGCAGCAAACCAGTGAACCCTCGTACTCCTCTACGTGTGGGCATCAACTTCCGCGTCTTCCCCGGCTCCGCGTCCTCCCCTTCCTAGGCCTCTCCGTCGTCCACCGCCCTGGTGCTCTCGGCGTGGCGTGGTCAACGTGGTCAAGGAACGACTTCCATCGGACGTGGACTATACGTGGAGAGGCTGGGATCCACCAGACGGGCCACTGTATTTCGCAAAAAAAACATTTCCCCCTGACTGCTGGGACCCACTAGCTACATCTTCGCACGCAAGGAAGTGCGTCCGGGCAAAAAAAACGATTCGCCCCCTGACTGCTGGGACCGACCAGCTACATCTTCGCAGGCAAGGAAGTGCCTGACAGTCGGGACCCACCTGGTCGAAGCATACGTAGCGTTGTCATTCTGGTCGCGAACGTGTACGTACATACTGGTCGATGTAGAGGCGCGCACGTGTCGTAGTAGAGGCGCGCATGTAGCATTTACACGTATGTACAGCGGCCAGGGTGCAAGAAAGAAAATACGGCCACATATGTGTACATACGGGCGGGGTCTCGAATGCCTACTCGCGCATACGTACGGCCAGGGCTCGTGTACATGGCTGGGTCGGAACGGAGAAACAGCGTTGTCGTCGTGTTCATGGGGAGGCAACGGAATGTGTCGTGTTCATCAGGAGGGCTTGGACGGAACAGGCGATGGAAACGAGGCCTGGCGTATCGCAGAACGGAGGAAACGGCCTTGTGTTCGACCGGCCACGTTTGAAACAGGATCATGTTCATCGGGAGGGGTCTGGCGTACCGCAAAACGGAGAAAACGGACCTCCTACGGTCGAAACGGGGGTCCTGTTGATCAGGAGGGGTGTGGCGTACCGCAAAACGGAGAAAACGGACCTCCTACGGTCGAAACGGGGGTCCTGTTGATCGGGAGGGGTGTGGCGTACCGCAAAACGGAGGAAATGGACTTGTGTTGGAGCGCTACGGTCGAAACGGGGGT
>NC_041386.1:82300210-82313917 GCF_002162155.2 Triticum dicoccoides | reverse complement strand
TCACTGTTCATCCAAACCCCCCTCCCCCCCACAACGCTCACTGTTCATCCCATCGATCGGCTTCAGTTAGCAGCAGTAGCGAAGAAATCACTCGATTGGGTTCAGTTAACAGCCATCGATCGATCGCTCGGGTTCAGTAACGCGTAGCCTGCAGTGCAATCGCTCGGGTTCAGTTAGAGCCCAACGCCTCGCTCGGGTTCAGTTAGAGCCAATGCCTCGCACACACACGCGTACGTGTACGAGGGAAACGCGCATTTCTCGGCCCCCGACCTCCCACCGTAACCGGGAACTCCCCGAAATTTTCCTCCCCCTCGCTTCTACCATGGTTTTTTCCATCATGGACGGCCCAAAGAATGTCATGCAGCTGCGTCTCCGACCCGCCCAGGACGAAAAGCCCATTTTCTATCATGATTTTTTGTCATAGAAGTAGGAGCCCACCACATCTATGATGATACCAGGTTTTGTCACAATTATCGTCATAGAAGTGTCATATGTATGACATAAAAAATTTTCGTTCAGCCCAAAATGTCACGGATGTGTCTTTTTTTTGTAGTGCTCCCAGGAGCGCCCTAGCCGCGGAGGTGAACATGCCAAGCCGGTGGAGCTGGAGTCGTTATCCCTCGACGGCATGCCCGATCAGCTCAATAAGCAGAAGGAGTTCATCCAAGGCTTAATGGAGTTGCTTAAGGAGAGCCTCGATGACATGCTCGCTGAGCTCAATCAGCAGGGGGAGTTGACCGCCGGCTTGGTGATGCTGCTGAAGAAGAGCATTGCCTCGGAGAAGAAGGCGACCGGCGAAATCCTATGACTTCGGGAGGACAATGCGAAGCTCTGCCACGAGATTGACCTGTTGAAGGAGAAGAACACCGGCTGGAAGAAGCTGCATGAGAATAGTAGTTCCTCGATGAAGATGATGCAGGCCCTCGCCATGGAACAGAAGGAAGAGTTGGCGAAGCTCCGCATCGAGCACCCGGCTGCTATCAAGGTACATAATATGGCCGTGGAACAGATGATGAAGGCTCGCGTCGAGAAATGCCGCGTCATGGACACAATGATGAAGATGGTGGAGGAGACGCGCAAGGAGATGGAGGTCGTGGAGGCGATGAAGAAGCAGTTACGACTCCGCGGCGAATTAGATCATTTGGGGTGATAATCTTCCTTCTTCTTTTGCTCTTGTGTTTCATCTTTTTCTTCGGGTGTTTCGCCGCACGTGTCACGTTCTCTGCGAGGCATGAATAGAACAATGTTTTTTTGAGGGAATGAATAGAACAATGCTAACAATGAGATGACTAGCAAATTAGATCATTTTTTATCACCATATGGCACTGGGTTGCCATGTTTCGTGCTCCTCCATCGCAGTACTACTCCATTAGAAAACTTGAGTATACCGCATGGTTCTTTGCTCCTCCTCGATCAGGTCGTTGGTGCATTTATACGAGCAGTCAAATCACAAGGCCCCACCTTCCAGCAGTAATGAGCCGTCAAATCACAAAGGCCCTCGCCTCTCGTGAAACCGACCAAGCTAGACTGCCCCGCCCTCTAGCCTTTTAAAAAATGTATACTTTTGTACAGCAGTAGTATCGATGGATTGCGCCATGGAGCAAAACTTGAAATTAAAAAAAGGTGGTACATATAGAGAGCGCTCGTCGCCAAATTATGCATATAGTACTATTAAAAAGGCTAGTCATAATAATTATATCCAGCACAATCCACCCCTCAAATAAAACTAAGAGGGTGCTTGGATACATTTTAGTCTCATGACTAAAAGTAGTGGGACTAAAACATGCTAGCCTCACCCATGCTTGGATCCAAATACTAAAAAGGCTAAAATCAAGTTAATGAGCATTTATTATCCTCCAAACCCTCCAATCCAGAACTCGCCTGTGTTAAAGGAGAGGAGTTAAATGAGTAGAGAGAGGACTAATCCACATTTTAGTAGGGGCACCCCTGACTAAATTTTTTTAGTCTCAAGACTAGTTTTAGCCCCTCTTTAGTCAGGGGTGCTTGGAACTTTAGCCTCTTAAAGAGACTATTTTTAGTCAGACTAAAATAAGTCCCTTGGATCCAAGCACCCTCTAAGCATCCTGGAATTCTTTGACAAAACTAAGCACCCTAAAATTCTTTGACAACTAAACTGCTGGCTATATGATGTTGCCATATATATTGTACGTATATAATGTGAAGAAATGAGTGGTAGTACTATACCAACTAAAATATGAAATGTAAGAAATACTAGTATGTACGTACTGAAGAGTTAAAGTAACGAGAAGAAACATAACATAGTTCTGCTGGGGGCTCAGCACAACACACCCCTCAAATTAAATTAAGCACGCCTGAAATTAAACTTTGCAACTATTCCGGTAGACACTGCATTAGAACCACCATGAGCAATGACACTGCCACCTTACTCGGAATCCTCGTCCACGTCCTCGACTTCGTCCTTGTCCCTCTTCCTCTTGGCCGATACTTATTTGCTTGAACTACACACTTGGTTGTTGCTCTTCATCCAACCCTTGTAGATATTGAACAAAGGTAGCCATCCATTGTAGCGTAGTGGATGTGGTCTATATCTAGTACATTCTGCTGCCATGCATGACGATGAAACGTGTAATGAGGTTTCTCCAGTTTACCATACGAAGGATGAACCATGGCTCCTGCTAGGGTCAGCATTGAAGGCTGACGAGAGGACACCAGCCGATTCTTCTGGAGGTCGAAGGTGTTGCCTACAAAGAGGCCTATCCGATGCAGGACTTCTTTGTCGTTACCAAAGTCTACAGTAACGAATTTGACTAGGTTTCTCTCGAGGAATTTCTTAAAATCCTGGCACTCAACGTCGGCATGGCATATGTGGTAGACCAAGCAAACGTTATGTACGCAAACTTGGATCACGGCGGGCTTCTTCCTCTCTTCGTCCTTTAGATCCTTCTCTCATCCCAGGACTGTGGTGTACTCAACATCTAGCCCAGCGACCCACTCATCATCTGAGTTTTCGAACATGCATCTGAAGCGAGAAAGGCATCCTTTCACCGTCGCGGAAGAACGGGTGTAGATGTTGTCGAACTCATCGCCGGTGATGGTTCTAACCTTGTACTCACCGCCGATCGTGGAGATTTGGGACGCCATGGATTTGGGAGGAGGGTTAGGATTAGTGGAACTACCGTAATGTGAATGGACGGGACAACTAGGAGCGAACCGCCGTAGTATTGAAGGATGTGCGGGCATGAGTAGGAGCGAACGGCAGGGTAGTGGCTTTCCATTCTCCCATGATACGGGCTTCCGAGAGCCCTTGGATCTGAGATCGAACAATTGCATGGCATGATTCTAGACCTATGGGTGAATATCCTATCCTGGAGGGTTATTCTGCAAATTTTTAGCAACTTAGCATGCGACCGTTTGATCTCAGATCCAAGGGCTGCCAGCAGCCCGTATCATGGTCGCGCCTACCACGACCATCGCGTCGCTCGCGCGGTCGCGCCCTTGGAGATTTAACACAATGCGTTAGGCTATCTGATGTTGGCATGTCATACATAGTCATCACTTAGTCACTCATACTACAACAAGGTTGGCTATAAGTGTTTTTTTTACTCCTCTCTATCTCTTTCTTCGTACTCAAGGAAGAAACGATGCTAAGCGCGTGTATTTATTGCATTTGCCAAGGAGTGACCTCTTCCAATGAAATGGTGTTGCTAAGTTTGCTTCATTTAATTAGCTATAGACTCAAAATTGTCTTTTCACCTAGGTACACGTGCTTAGCACCGTTTCTTCCTTGGGTCACCAAACTAGTCTCTCTCTTCTTGATTAACTTGCCACATCAGACTTTATGCCTATGTGGCAAGCTTAAGCACCTGTAGGAGCAAGTAAAAGTAAGTACAATAGTACGCTTTACATGGCATTTTTGCATATGTGGAGGAAAGAGAGGCAAGGAAAAAGTGGAGAAGTGGGCTCTCATGCAAGAGCCAGTCTCTACTACATGGTGGAGCATTGGGAGAGGCACCTGTATGGAGGTGGTCAGGAATCTAGGAGACTCACATCGGTCGTAGCACCGTAGTTAAAATGATAATGGCAAGTCAAATCATGGGTCCCCACCTGTCCAGCGGTAACTCGCTGTCAAATCACACAGCCCTACGTTTGTAGCAGCCTACTCCCTCGTCTTCTCGCGTCTCTGTCGAACCGACTAGGCGGAACTGCCCCGCTGCCTACCGCGCAGGAAAAGCCCCGCCCTCGAATTTTAAATAGTATACAGTATACTAATTTTGTATCCATGGATTGCGCCCGCGCCATGGAGCAAAGCGTCTAGAAAACGAAGGAGAGACGGTGGTCTTGCAATAGAGAATAGGGAGAGGCGAGACGGTGGTTTTGGAATGGAGATGATGGAGAGGAGAGGTGGTGGTTTTGCAATGGAGAAGAGGGAGCGGAGCGTGCAGCAGCGATTTAGGATTGGACGAGAGGGCCGGCGCGCTGTGACTAGATCAAAATCAAAATCAATTTACCCTTCAATTAAGAAAGCAACCCCACATTAACTAGTCTCCCTTTTATTCTGGGTCATAATTGACCATGATTTTCGCACATAAAATATATGTTATACGTTGTATACAAGGCCACTATCAAAATTACAATTTGCAACTATACAAGGCCACTAACATTAATCGAGGCAAAATTGATGGCGTTTGCCTCGTGCTAGCACCCGAGGACATTAATATCCCTTGTGTGCATGCGGGAGTGAGAAGGTTAGCTTGCATTCCCAACATTAATAAACCAATGAGGAGTAAGAGGGTTGGCTTGTTGTGCTTGGGAGAGAAAAAACACATTAATTAACACGACAATCAAGGTGACAAGCTAGCTTGCAACATTGACTTAAACATAGCATTGATTTTTACCTTGGTACCTGTAATATGAGTTTGTGGCCTTGTATACAAAAATGGAGGGAGTATAATTTGAAAGTACATTCAGATATGAACCAAACGATACAATTTTTGGTGACATGCATTCACATTTTGCTTGTCAAATACAGTACATGGTCAAACTTTGACCCAAAATACGCGAAACAACAAAAAAAATACTTCCAAGACCAGCGCCGCTCTTCCGCTCTTCTCCTCTTAAACCACCGCCGCTCCTCGCCTGTTCCAATCTAAATGCAGCGCTGTTCCTCTCCTCTTCCATTTCAAAACCACCACCCCTCCTCTCCTGTTCCAGTCCAAAACCAGCGTCGCTCCTCTCCCGTTCTAATCCAAAACCAGCGCTGCTCCTCTCCTCTTCCATTCAAAAACCACCGTCGGCGAGTGAAGGTGCTGTGGAGAAGTAGATCGATGGAGGAGTACAACCGATATGTGAGGATCGCAGACGGCGACCCTCTGAAGCTAGCTAGGATGTTGGAGATACAGTCTTGGTTTGACAACAAGGACCAACTAGCAGCGACGGCGACATCCATGGCCAAATATCTGCAACAGAGCGAAAAGGCGGCGATATTCCCGGAGGGAGTCGCGCCGGAGTACATAGAGCTGCTCCTCTGGGCCATGGAGCAAACAGATTCACCAAATCCGACCGTGAGGGAGCGGTGGTGGGAGTATCGATCCCATATGGAGCATCCACCAGAGATTGAAGGATCGAGCATCTAGAGGGTGCCGTTTGTGAGGGTGTCCTGCCAGAGCGAGCCGGTGGAGTCTTCGTCGACCGAACCCAACAGCAAGAGGAGAAAAGCAGTTGGCCCGATGACGCTTCCCCGCCATCGTCTCCCTCGCCATTCACATCATCTCACGGGGCAGCTGTCTGCTGCCGAGGAATAGGAGGGGGCTGCCCCCCCAGCCCAATAGTCGAGCAGGTTGTGAATTGTCAGGAGGAGCTTAGGGTTGTCAGTATTTGTAGGTTGTGAATTGTGTTTTGTGTTGTATATTTTGAGAGTACTTTCAGATATGAATGTCTTTTGAATTTCAGATTTGCAGTATTGAGCATATAAAGTATTTTATGAATTCTAGAGATCTATTTTTAGCACTTAAAAAATGTAGTTTCATAGGAGTATAAAAGTGCAGACAATGTGATTCTCAGAGAAGAAACTGCAAGTTTCAGTTTCAGATAAGAAACAGCAAGTTCAGTTTCAGATAAGAAACTGCAACTTTCAGAGGTAGAGCATTTATATTAACACGGCCTTTTCAAACAGGGTTAACATCATGTTGGAAGTTTTATTCATGGTCAAAAATGGAACTACCAGCCAGTTAACATCATGCTGATCAACATTCATGCATAGCACATCTTCATATGATGCACAGTCAAAATGCCCACACAATGTCGAGTGTACGAAACACAGAGAAAACGAGGGACGAAGTTTTGGCAAGTGTTGGACGTGGTTTTGGGTTGCCCCGTCTAGGCTTTCATTTTTTAACATGCGCAGCCCACGACCTCGGATGGGAGGTCCATAGGCCTGTTTGTATTTTCTTAGGGTCGTCATGTATCGACCGGCCTATGGAACTCCCATCCGAGGTTTTATTTTTGGTAGCCCAATTTATGTATTTTTCGAAGAAAACGCAGAGGTCTGTTCTATTTTTATATATAAGAATAGGAACGCCAGGTCCAACTTATGTTTCCCTTCTAACTATATTATATATATTTAAATTATTTTGTATGTTGACTGTTTAGTTCACATACTCCCTCCTTTTCGGTTTATAGGGCTTATCTCAAAATTTTAGTTTTTCCATTTTATAAGGCTCAATTTGGTTGTTTTCCATCACATGTTCAGATTCCAAGGTGCATTAAATCATTGCATGCAAGTATTAAGAGAAAATTGACCAATGCATGTACTTTATGCATGCATGCATTGCAATTTATGCATTGATAAACATAATTTTTTGAGGAAAACAAGTGCATTAATTAGGTTCTTTTGCAAACTACAAAAAGTATTCTACCATTCATCATCTACCTTGGTTGGTGAGATTTTTGAATTGAGCCCTGTAAACCTAAAAGGAGGGAGTAATTGGCAAATAGATCTCGCCGCCACCCCCGCCTCCTGACTCCGGGTGCGCCTGCCCCCCTCAGCAAGTCTGCTCGCGTGCCCCATGGATTCGCCAGCCATATCCACGGGGGAATGGCTGGAAGACACGCAAATGTACAAGATGCATCTCCCACATGTCTACAAAGCCTTCCCGCGGATGCTCCAGTCGCTCGACTCCGTCGCACCGACGGTGCTGCGGGAGACTCGAGGGAGGAGATGGAGGGAGCGGGCGATGCGGATCCGCGACGACGCTCTCTCCTGGACCCAGTGCACGCGCGAATGGAGGGAAGTAGAGGAGGAAGCTGCGAGGGAGGAAGCCGAGGAGGGACCGAATCCGTTCTCTCACTCGCGCAGGTATGCTCGGATGTGCAAGGATCATGTGGATTGGGAGCTGCTGAATCTAGCCCCGCGGATCTACTTCGAAGGAGATTTCTCGGAGAAGCACAGGATGCCCCACCCCAGTGAGCCGCCGATTGCGTTCATTCGATGGGCGAAAGGAGAAGTGAATTCAGGAGATCCACGCCATGCTGCGAGATGGGAATGCTTGACTGGACTCCTGCCCACCAGCACGCCACCGGAGCCGAAGCAGGTGGATCCCATACCTTACCTCTCCCCCAAACCTGCAGAAGATTGAAATTAGGCTTGCAATCTGCTGCAATTGAGCTGTCTGGTGGTTATTTCTGCTTCCTGAGAGACAACATCTGGCTGGAGGATGAGAAGGAACCAGGAACTCCGATGAATTTCCCCTATCACAATGGGGGGAGCGCCGGTTGGGCAATGGTATGGCCCACCTCTGCCCCAAATGGGGGCACAATCTGGGCAGGCTCCTATAATTGCCCAAGATCAATCTGCTGGTGGTTCTGACTCTCAGATCAGTGGAAAATCTCAAGGCAAGAATCAGCAAAAGAAGAGATAGGACATCCAGAAAACTGCTCATGCCCCTGCTTCGGGCCTTATGGCATACTCTGAGGTGATCTGCTACAACTGTGGGGAACCAGGGCATCATTTGGATAAATGTGTCAAGCCCAAGAGTTGTTTTATCTACAAAATGGTTACCCATAAAGTTGAGAATTGCCCTGTCAGAAGGAAAACCCACAGTTCTGCTAGATATGTTGGAAGTGCTGCTCCAGGATTATGTCCACCATTGACAGAATTTTCTGTGACACAGAATTAGGTAGTTTCTTTCCCCTTTCTAGTTGTAGAGCTCTGCCCAGATGTGGTAGTGACCACACTCCTTTGCTCTGGTACTCTGGTCTTAACCAAACTTCAAAGAGCAATAGTTTTAAATTTGAAAAGTGGTGGTTGCTTAGAGAAGATTTTACTGAGCTAGTCAGGAAAATCTGGAATGAGCCTACTGGGAGCAGCTGCCCCCTAGAAAATTGGCGGATCAAAATCAGGAGATTTAGAAGAACTACTAAAGGGTGGAACTCCAATGAGGAAGCTAATCTTAGAAGATACAAAAGGCTTCTCCTCCTTGAGTTTGATTCTCTAGATATTAAGGCAGAAACCACTGACCTCTCTGAGGCTGAGACTAATAGATTAAACTTTGTCCATGGAGAGCTCAAGAAAATTTGGCTTCAAGAAAAAATTAAAGTCAAACAAAGGTCTAGAGATAGGAACATTAAGGAGGGTGATAGAAATACTGCTTACTTCCATGCAGTAGCTAACCAGAGGAGGAGGAAAACCCTCATTCACTCCCTTGATGGCCCTAATGGCCCTATTACTGAGGTAGATGAGATGCTGAAAGTGGCTAGTGACTTCTACAAAGACCTGTTTAAGAAAGAAAACCCTTCTGGGTTCTCTCTACAAAACAATTTTTTCTCTCCTTCTGAAAAAGTCTCTCCTGCTGAAAATGAGTTGCTAGAAGCCCCTTTTTCAGAGACAGAGGTGAAGAGTCATTTTTAGCTCTTATCCTGATGGGGCTCCTGGTCCTGATGGGATTCCCTTCTTGTTTTACCAGCATTTTTGGGACTTGGTGAAAAATGATCTCTTAGATCTTTTCCAAGCCTTTCATAGAGGAGAGTTGGATCCAGCAACTTACTCATGGGGGGTCTGTTGGGGTCAAGTTAAATAACTATGAAAGTGATTTTTTTCCTTGCTGGTAAAGGCCTTAGGCAAGGTGACCCCATCTCCCCGCTTTTGTTTAATTTAGTAGTGGATGTTCTTACTAAAATGTTGAGCAAAGTTGCTGATCATAGTCTGATTGCAGGGCTCTGTCCTGAGGTCTGCCCTGGTGGCATCATCTGCCTTCAATATGCAGATGATACCATCCTTTTCTTAGATAATGACTCCACAAATGCTAGCAATCTGAAAACTGTTCTAACCTGGTTTGAACAAGTCTCAGGCATGAGAATCAACTACTCTAAAAGTGAACTCATCCCTATCAACATGGATGATCAGGAGTTAGCTAACTTCCTCTCTATTCTAGTCTGTAATAAAGGTAACTTCCCCATTAAGTACCTAGGTATCCCTCTCCACTATGATAAATTGAGGAGAGAGGATATCCAACCCCTTCTAGATAAAATCATTAAAAGGATTGCTGGGTGGAGGGGCAAACTTCTTTCTTACAGAAGTAGATTGATCCTCATACAAGCTTGTTTGGCTAGCATTCCAGTGTATCTCCTCTCCTTCTTCAAGTTCCCTAAATGGGCAGTGAGCCTCATCAATTCTCAGATGTCTCATTGCTTGTGGAATGATTTTGAGGGAAATGGGAAGCTACACCTTGCTAATTGGGCCCTAGTCTCTATGAAAAAAGATTTTGGAGGCCTAGGCATACCTAACCTCCAAGAAATTAGCATCTGTCTTCTAGGGTCTTGGATTAAAAGATTCTATGAGGAATACCTCAAACCCTGGAAGCTTCTTATTGCCCATAAATACCTAGGAAATAAACCTAATATTTTTGTCCCTTCCTCCAACCCTAAGACCTCTAGATTCTGGAAAGGATTAAAATCTATTATGCATGCTGTGAAATTTGGCTACAGATGGAACATAGGGGATGGGAGCAGAACCAGGTTCTGGGAAGATACTTGGTTTGGCACATCCCCCTAGCAGTCCAATTTTGGCCTATTTACTCTGTTCGCAATGAGCTTAACAAAAGTGTCAATGAAGTTTGGGACGGTCAATGCCTAAAACTCCCTTTTAGAAGGAACTTTAGTGATAGTCTCATGGAACAATGGTTCCAGTTGGAGGAAATTGCCAAAAGCATTACCTTTACTCCGAGCTGGATGCCCTGATTTGGCAGCTGGACAATAAGGGGAAGTATTCCTCCAGCTCCCTCTATCATGTTATCAACTTTAGAGGGGTTCAACCCGTGTTTATCCCTGCTGTCTGGAAATTGAGAGTTCCCCCTAAAATTCATGTATTTCTCTGGCTTCTCTCCAAAAACAAATTGATGACTAGGGATAACCTTAGGAAGAGACACATCATCAAACCCCTTGATTGTGTTTACTGCTTTGAACAAGAGTCTTGTTCTCACATATTTTTTGAATGTATAGTTGCTAAACATCTCTGGGCCCACATTGAGGAATATTTCATTAGTCAGATTGGCTCATCCTTCGAATCTGTCGCCAGATTCTGGATTGCTACAAAAAAGTGCTTAGTTTTAAACACTGCTAGCTCAGCTGTCCTTTGGTGCCTCTGAAAATATAGAAATGCTATGATTTTCAGTAACACCTCCTGGATTTCCATTCCGCAGGTCTTGAGGTTGATCAGGAACATGGTGAGGAACTGGGCGATTCTCTCCTCCGGATTGGACAAGGACAAGTTGATGAGCTTCGTGGAAACCCTAACAAGATCCCTCCAGAAACCGTTGGCGATCACTTGTGGCTGAATAAGGCTCGACCTGCTCTGGGGCTGGACCCGTGGGCTCGTCTCAAGATCTCTGATGAAGATGATGGGCACCTGGCACCGAAAAAGAGGGACATCCACCATGCTACGCCTTCCAGCCCGGTGTCTCCGCTTGCTTACTGGTCGCCGCAGGCTGACACGGCCCCTCGGCTGAAGACCATGAAGGCTTCGTTGGACCCTCCTTGTGTCATTTGAGTGCTCTATCCGCTCTGCCTTTGGCACCGCTCGGGTGATTTGTGTTATTCAGAGAACTTGTTCATCCACCCCCTAGTTTGTAGCTTTTCTACCTTTGCTTTCGAACTGCTCTTTGAGCTGCTGTATCAGAATATGTTGTGGTTTCGTTCTCAGCAATGGAACTGGGGAGATGCTCCCTGTTTTTCTAAAAAAAATATTTTATATGTTATTATATATTATTTTTATTGTCATCATATATTTAACAGATACTTACATATGTAAGTAAACAATATCCCACATCTTATTAACTTATAAAAATAATTTCTTAACAAATAAAATCCTGGATTGTTTTGGCACGAAAATCCTAGTGATTGTGTACAAAAGCTTGGTAAGATTTAAGGACGAATGTAATAATGTCACTTATTATTTAAATATATTTATAACAAAATGCTCAGCCCCTTTTTATTTTTTGATAACATTACTGGCCCAACCCAACATTATAATTAGAATCAGCCCAGCAAAATCGTGTATTTCGAGAAAGTGCAAATGGCCTGTAATTTTTTAGGAAATAAAATAAATGGGCCACATGGACGCTACATTATTTGTTCACCCAGCCCAGCTAATGGCTGTAATTCAAAAAAAAGATCAAATTGACTGTAAATTCTATTGCGCAAAAAAAGACTGTAAATTCTAAAAAAATGGGTTGAATACGTGCCACATTTTTGGAGGCTGAAATGTGGGCCAATAGGTCAAAGCCAATGCAAGTCGTTGTCAATTTAGTCAACAAATGATTCTGACATGTTAGCCGTTGGATTTACATCCAACGACCGGCATCCATCTTCAATCTCTCGTCTTCTTCCTCGCCGGGACCACCTCCCGCCTCTTGCTGCTAGCAGCTCTGCTTAGCACGCTTCGCTATGAAGCGCTACTCCACCGTTGGCCAGGCCATCCCTCCATCCCTCCACACCTCCTGTTCTTCTCCACCGACTGCCGAACCACACCGCACTAGAACCAGTTAACCCTCGTACACCTCTCTGTCTGCGACTCTACTCCCACGTCTTCCCATCTCCGGCTCGTTGCTGTCCGGGGCCTCACCGTCGTCCACCACCTTGGATGCGCTCGGCGCGGTGTGGTCAACGTGGTCAAGGAACGACACCATTGGAAGTAGACTGTGCGGAGGCTGACAGCTGGGTCCACGGCCGCACACAAGGAAATGCCTCCTTATTATGCGCAAAATAATGATTCCTCCACCTGACATCTGGGACCCACCGGAAGGGCCTCCGTATTTCGCGAAATAAAGTGCCCCTGCTGACATGTCGGACCCACCAGCTATCTTCGCATGCAAGGAAGTGCCTCCTTATTACGCACAAAAAAATGAATATTCCCCCTGCCAGCTAGAACCCAGCATAGTAGGAGGCTGACTTGTGGGCCTACCAAGTTGACGGGGACGGAGGGCTTTGTCAACTTAGTCAATATGAACGATTCTAGCTCCTGTTACCGTACGATGTTCATCCAACGGCCGTAGTGTTTCTTCAACCTCTGGTCTTCTTGCTCCAGCCGCCCAAACCAGCGCCGGTCGTGCCGCGTGTGAAGGAAATATGCCCTAGAGGCAATAATAAAGTTATTATTTATTTCCTTATATCATGATAAATGTTTATTATTCATGCTAGAATTGTATTATCCGGAAACATAATACTTGTGTGAATACATAGACAAACTAAACGTCACTAGTGTGCCTCTACTTGACTAGCTCGTTAATCGAAGATGGTTATGTTTCCTAACCATAGACATGTGTTGTCATTTGATTAACGGGATCACATCACTAGGAGAATGATGTGATTGACATGACCCATTCCATTAGCTTAGCACCCGATCGTTTAGTATGTTGCTATTGCTTTCTTCATGACTTATACATGTTCCTATAACTATGAGATTATGCAACTCCCGTTTGCCGGAGGAACACTTTGTGTGCTACCAAACGTCACAATGTAACTGGGTGATTATAAAGGAGCTCTACAGGTGTCTCCAAAGGTACATGTTGGGTTGGCGTATTTCGAGATTAGGATTTGTCACTCTGATTGTCGGAGAGGTATCTCTGGGCCCTCTCAGTAATGCACATCACATAAGCCTTGCAAGCATTGCAACTAATGAGTTAGTTGCGAGATGATGTATTACGAAACGAGTAAAGAGACTTGCCGGTAACGAGATTGAACTAGGTATTGAGATACCGACGATCGAATCTCGGGCAAGTAACATACCGATGACAAAGGGAACAAAGTATGTTGTTATGCGGTCTGACCGATAAAAGATCTTCGTAGAATATGTAGGAGCCAATATGAGCATCCAGGTTCCGCTATTGGTTATTGACCGGAGACATGTCTCGGTCATGTATACATTGTTCTCGAACCCGTAGGGTCCGCACGCTTAACGTTATGATGACAGTTTCATTATGAGTTTATATATTTTGATGTACCAAAGTTAGTTCGGAGTCTCGGATGTGATCACGGACATGACGAGGAGTCTCGAAATGGTCGAGACATAAAGATTGATATATTGGAAGCCTATGTTTGGACATCAGAAATGTTCCGGGTGAAATCGGCATTTTACCGGAGTACGGGGAGGTTACCGCACCCCCCGGTAACCTAATGGGCCTTAATGGGCCTAGTGGAGGAAGAGGAGAGGAGGCCTAGGGGCTGCCGCACGCC
>NC_041386.1:82288219-82299854 GCF_002162155.2 Triticum dicoccoides | reverse complement strand
AGTCCTAATCCAACTAGGGAAAGGGGGGAGTCCTACTCCCGGTAGGAGTAGGACTCCTCCTGCGCGCCTCCTCCTAGGGCCGGCCGTACCCCCCTTGGCTCCTTTATATATGGGGGCAGGGGGCACCCCTAGACACACAAGTTGATCTCTAAGATCGTTCTCTTAGCCGTGTGCGGTGCCCCCTTCCACCATAGTCCTCGATAATATTGTAGTGGTGCTTAGGCGAAGCCCTGCGATAGTAGAACATCAAGATCGTCACCATGCCATCGTGCTGACAGAACTCTTCCCCGACACTTTGCTGGATCGGAGTCCGGGGATCGTCATCGAGCTGAACGTGTGCTAGAACTCGGAGGTGTCGTAGTTTCGGTGCTTGATCGGTCGGGCCATGAAGACGTACGACTACATCAACCGCGTTGTGCTAACGCTTCTTCTTCCGGTCTACGAGGGTACGTAGACAACACTCTCCCCTCTCATTGCTATGCATCACCATGATCTTGCGTATGCGTAGGAATTTTTTTGAAATTACTACGTCCCCCAACAGTGGCATCCGAGCCTAGGTTTTATGTGTTGATGTTATTTGCACGAGTAGAACACAAGTGAGTTGTGGGTGATATAAGTCATACTTCTTACCAGCATGTCATACTTTGGTTCGGCGGTATTGTTCGATGAAGCGGCCCGGACCGACATTACACGTACGCTTACGCAAGACTGGTTCTATCGACGTGCTTTGCACACAGGTGGCTGGCGGGTGTCAGTTTCTCCAACTTCAGTTGAACCAAGTGTGGCTACGCCCGGTCCTTGCGAAGGTTAAAACAGCACCAACTTGACAAACTATCGTTGTGGTTTTGATGCATAGGTAAGAACGGTTCTTGCTAAGCCCGTAGCAGCCACGTAAAACTTGCAACAACAAAGTAGAGGACGTCTAACTTGTTTTTGCAGGGCATGTTGTGATGTGATATGGTCAAGACATGATGCTAAATTTTATTGTATGAGATGATCATGTTTTGTAACCGAGTTATCGGCAACTGGCAGGAGCCATATGGTTGTCGCTTTATTGTATGCAATGCAATCACGCTGTAATGCTTTACTTTATCACTAAACGGTAGCGATGGTCATGGAAGCATAAGATTGGCGAGACGACAACGATGCTACGATGGAGATCAAGGTGTCGCGCCGGTGACGATGGTGATCATGACGGTACTTCAGAGATGGAGATCACAAGTACAAGATGATGATGGCCATATCATATCACTTATATTGATTGCATGTGATGTTTATCTTTTATGCATCTTCTCTTGCTTTGATTGACGGTAGCATTATAAGATGATCCCTCACTAAATTATCAAAGTATAAGTGTTCTCCCTGAGTATGCACTGTTGCAAAAGTTCTTCGTGCTGAGACACCACGTGATGATCGGGTGTGATAGGCTCTATGTTCAAATACAACGGGTGCAAAAACAGTTGCACACGCGGAATACTCAGGTTAAACTTGACGAGCCTAGCATATAACAGATATGGCCTCGGAACACGGAGACTGAAAGGTCGAGCGTGAATCATATAGTAGATATGATCAACATAGTGATGTTCACCATTGAAACTACTCCATCTCACGTGATGATCGGACATGGTTTAGTTGACTTGGATCACGTGATCACTTAGAGGATTAGAGGGATGTCTATCTAAGTGGGAGTTCTTAAGTAATATGATTAATTGAACTTTAATTTATCATGAACTTAGTCCTGGTAGTATTAGCATATCTATGTTGTAGATCAATAGCTTGCGTTGTTGCTTTCATATGTTTATTTTGATATGTTCCTAGAGAAAATTGTGTTGAAAGATGTTAGTAGCAATGATGCGGATTGGATCCGTGATTTGAGGTTTATCCTCATTGCCGCACAGAAGAATTATGTCCTTGATGCACCGCTAGGTGACAGACCTATTGCAGGAGCAGATGCAGACGTTATGAACGTTTGGCTAGCTCAATATGATGACTACTTGATAGTTTAGTGCACCATGCTTAACGGCTTAGAATCGGGACTTCAAAGACGTTTTGAACGTCATGGACCATATGAGATGTTCCAGGAGTTGAAGTTAATATTTCAAGCAAACACCCGAGTTGAGAGATATGAAGTCTCCAACAAGTTCTATAGCTAAAAGATGCAGGAGAATCGCTCAACTAGTGAGCATGTGCTCAGATTGTCTGGGTACTACAATCGCTTGAATCAAGTGGGAGTTAATCTTCCAGATAAAATAGTGATTGACAGAATTCTCTAGTCACCATCACCAAGTTAGTAGAACTTCGTGATGAACTATAATATGCAAGGAATAACGAAAACGATTCCCAAGCTCTTCGTGATGCTAAAATCGACGAAGATAGAAATCAAGAAAAACATCAAGTGTTGATGGTAGACAAGACCACTAGTTTCAAGAAAAGGGCAAAAGGAAGAAGGGAAACTTCAAGAAGAACGGCAAGCAAGTTGCTGCTCAAGTGAAGAAGCCCAAGTCTGGTCCTAAGCCTGAGACTAAGTGCTTCTACTTCAAAGGGACTGATCACTGGAAGCGGAACTACCCCAAGTGATTAGCGGATAAGAAGGATGGCAAAGTGAACATAAGTATATTTGATATACATGTTATTGATGTGTGCTTTACTAGTGTTTATAGCAACCCCTCAGTATTTGATACAACTTCAGTTGCTAAGATTAGTAACTCGAAACGGGAGTTGCAGAATAAACAGAGACTAGTTAAGGGTGAAGTGACGATGTGTGTTGGAAGTGGTTCCAAGATTGATATGATCATCATCGCACACTCCCTATACTTTCGGGATTAGTGTTGAACCTAAATAAGTGTTATTTGGTGATTGCGTTAAGCATGAATATGATTTGATCATGTTTATTGTAATACGGTTATTCATTTAAGTAAGAGAATAAATTGTTGTTCTGTTTACATGAATAAAACCTTATATGGTTACACACCCAATGAAAATAGTTCGTTGGATCTTGATCGTAGTGATACACATAATCATAATATTGAAACCAAAAGATGCAAAGTTAATAATGATAGTGCAACTTATTTGTGGCACTACCGTTTAGGTCATATTGGTGTAAAGCGCATGAAGAAACTCCATGCTGATGGGTTTTTGGAATCACTTGATTATGAATCACTTGATGCTTGTGAACCATGCCTCATGGGCAAGATGACTAAAACGCCATTCTCCGGAACAATGGAGCGAGCAACTGACTTATTGGAAATAATACATACTGATGTATGCGATCCGATGAGTGTTGAGGCTCGTGGCGGGTATCGTTATTTTCTGACCTTCACAAATGATTTGAGAAGATATGAGTATATCTACTTGATGAAACATAAGTCTGAAACATTTGAAAAGTTCAAAGAATTTCAGAGTGAAGTGGAAAATCATCATGACAAGAAAATGAAGTTTCTACAATTTGATCGCGGAGACGAATATTTGAGTTACGAGTTTGGCCTTCGGTTAAAACAATGTGAAATAGTTTCACTACTCACGCCACCTGGAACACCACAGTGTAATGGTGTGTCCGAACGTCATAACCGTACTTTATTAGATATAGTGCGATCTATGATGTCTCTTACTGATCTACCACTATCATTTTGGGGTTATGCATTAGAGACAGCTACATTCACGTTAAAAAGGGCACCATCTAAATCCGTTGAGACGACACCGTATGAACTATGGTTTGGCGAGAAACCTAAGATGTCATTTCTTAAAGTTTGGGACTGCAATGCTTATGTGAAAAAGTTTCAACATGATAAGCTCGAACCCAAATCGGAGAAGTAAATCTTCATAGGATACCCAAAAGAAAATGTTGGGTACACCTTCTATCACAGATCTGAAGGCAAGTTATTCATTGCTGAGAATGGATCCTTTCTAGATAAGGAGTTTCTCTCGAAAGAAGTGAGTGGGAGGAAAGTAGAACTTGATGAGGTAACTGTACCTGCTCCTTATTGGAAAGTAGTTCATCACAGAAATCTATTCCTGTGACTACTACACCGATTAGTGAGGAAGCTAATGATGATGATCATGTAACTTCAGATCAAGTTACTACCGAACCTCGTAGGTAAACCAGAGTGAGATCCGCACCAGAGTGGTACGGTAATCCTGTTCTGGAGGTCATGTTACTTGACCATGACGAGCCTACGAACTATGAGGAAGCGATGATGAGCCCAGATTCCGCGAAATGGCTTGAGGCCATGAAATCTAAGATGAGATCCATGTATGAGAACAAAGTATGGACTTTGATTGACTTGCCCAATGATCGGTGAGCCATTGAGATTAAATGGATCTTCAAGAGGAAGACGGACGCTGATAGTAGTGTTACTATCTACAAAGCTAGAATTGTCGCAAAAAGTTTTTTGACAAGTTCAAGGGGTTGACTACGATGAGAGTTTCTCACTCGTATTTATGCTTAAGTCTGTCCGAATCATGTTAGAAATTGCCGCATTTTATGAAATCTGGCGAATGGATAAACAAAAACTGCATTCCTGAATGTATTTATTAAAGAAGAGTTGTATATGATGCAACCAGAAGGTTTTGTCAATCCTAAAAGTGCTAACAAAATATGCAAGCTCCAGCGATCCATCTATGGACTGGTGCAAGCATCTCGGAGTTGGAATATACGCTTTGATAAGTTGATCAAAGCATATAGTTTTATACAGACTTGCGGTGAAGCCTGTATTTACAAGAAAGTGAGTGGGAGCACTACAGCATTTCTGATAAGTATATGTGAGTGACATATTGTTGATCGGAAATAATGTAGAATTATTCTGTAAAGCATAAAGAAGTGTTTGAAAGGAGTTTTTCAAAGAAAGACCTCGGTGAAGCTGCTTACATATTGAGCATCAAGATCTATAGAGATAGATAAAGACTCTTGATAAGATTTTTCAATTAGTACATACCTTGACAAGATTTTGAAGTAGTTCAAAATGGAACAATCAAAGAAAGAGTTCTTGGTTGTGTTACAAGGTGTGAAATTGAGTAAGACTCAAAGCCCGACCATGGCAGAAGATAGAAAGAGAATGAAAGTCATTCCCTATGCCTCAAGCCATAGGTTCTATAAAGTATGCCATGCTATGTACCAGATCTATTGTATACCCTACACTGGTTTTGGCAAGGGAGTACAATAGTGATCTAGGAGTAGATCACTGGACATCGGTCAAAATTATCCTTAGTGGAATAAGGATATGTTTCTCGATTATGGAGGTGACAAAAGGTTCGCCGTAAAAGGATTACGTCAATACAAGTTTTTGGCACTAATTCGGATGACTCTAAGTCTTCATCTGGATACATATTGAAAGTGGGAGCAATTAGCTAAAGTAGCTCCGTGCAGAGCATTGTAGACATAGAAATTTGCAAAATACATACGGATCTGAATTTTGGCAGACTCAATGACTAAGCTTCTCTCACAAGCAAAACATGATCACACCTTAGTACTCTTTGTGTGTTAATCACATATAGATGTGAACTAGATTACTGACTCTAGTAAACCCTTTGAGTGTTAGTCACATGACGATGTGAACTATGGGTGTTAATCACATGGTGATGTGAACTATTGATGTTAAATCACATGGCGATGTGATCTAGATTATTGACTCTAGTGCAAGTGGGAGACTGAAGGAAATATGCCCTAGAGGCAATAATAAAGTTATTATTTATTTCCTTATATCATGATAAATGTTTATTATTCATGCTAGAATTGTATTATCCGGAAACATAATACTTGTGTGAATACATAGACAAACTAAACGTCACTAGTGTGCCTCTACTTGACTAGCTCGTTAATCGAAGATGGTTATGTTTCCTAACCATAGACATGTGTTGTCATTTGATTAACGGGATCACATCATTAGGAGAATGATGTGATTGACATGACCCATTCCATTAGCTTAGCACCCAATCGTTTAGTATGTTGCTATTGCTTTCTTCATGACTTATACATGTTCCTATAACTATGAGATTATGCAACTCCCGTTTGCCGGAGGAACACTTTGTGTGCTACGAAACGTCACAACGTAACTAGCTGATTATAAAGGATCTCTACAGGTGTCTCCAAAGGTACATGTTGGGTTGGCGTATTTCGAGATTAGGATTTGTCACTCTGTCGGGGAAACTGATCCTCGAACACCTATGGGGCCGGCGGACCGGGCCCCTTTCGGTTCGGCGGGGGGCGGAGATCGCACGAAGAGCAGATCGAGGCGAAGCACACGAGCAGTTTACCCAGCTTCGGAGCTCTCCGGGGAGATAACACTCCTACCGCTGCTTGTCTGGTTCTATTATCCTATGTTCTTGCTCTAGAGAGAGCGTAGTGTCTTTCTGGGTTACGAATGAGTCGAACCGACCGAACCCTCGCTATGTTGTGCATGGGCCTCCTTTTATACGCTAAAGGGGTCACCGACAGGTGGCAACGCAGAGAAGGGCACAAATGTAAAAGGTGAGGTGGTTGGTACAGTTACTTGTACAGTGCACCCTACCTAACCCTGACGGCAGGGGACAAGGGCATTAAATGCCCGTCTGAGTCGCCCAAACAGTGCAGAAAAGGACCGTTAGGGGCGCCACCGTTTGCCACGATGGCGATCCTGTCAGCCTCGCATGCCACTGCGCACCACTGGCTGCACAGCCTCCCGCCACGCGCGCCTGGAGAGGCCCCCAGGGCGACACGTTGGTGGATGCGCTGGAGCGTGGGCACAGAGTGGCCGCCTGCCGCGGCAAGCGCCTTGCCGCTGCTGTTATCTTGTCGGGTCCGGAAGGTTGTCGCTCACCGGGCCTCGAGGTACCTGAGCTGGTCTTCCCGGCAAGCTCCTCTTGCCGGGGCCTTGTCGCCTTGCCGGAGCACGTGGCGCGTCGCGGCAAGTTCCTTGGCATGCCTTGGTTGGCCTTCCCGGCAAGCTCCTCTTGCCGGGGCCTTGTCTCCTGAGCTTAAATACTTTGTTCTTGAATGGCTCCAAGGGAACCATGGAGGATCTTGGCATTCGCCCGGCAAGCCTTGCCGCGGGGTGCTGCAAATGCCCGTGCACAAGTTCAGGGTACTAGGGTACCCCTATTCTAGTACACCGACAGGAGCCCCCGGGCCTGGGCCAGACACGGTGCCAAGCGCTGTTGGGCCAGGCCCAAGACAGGGCACGGGCACACGCGGGCTGGGCCACACCGAATCTCGCTCCGTATCCACCACGCTCTCTCCTAACGGCACGCATTGAATGCGGCATCGTGGGAGAGATCGTGGGTGGTTCTTTATTCGGAAGGGCGAAACGTCCGCCCCGTCCCTCTTTATAAGAAGAGGAAACAGGGGCAGTTCGTTCCCCCTCGCTGGTTGCTACTACTCCATCTTCAAGAAACTCCGCCGCTCCCCCCCTTCTTCTCGAAGCCGAGAGAGCAGCGTTCCGCCCCCCCATTGCCACCAGCATCACCAATGCTGTCGACCTCCCCCACCACCTCCGCCATGGCTCCGAAAGCCGACAAGGGAAAGGGCGTGAAGTCGGCCGAGGCGCAGCGGCTCGCGGCGCTGCGGAAGGGGCGGGCGATCTTCTCCCCCCAGCTCGGCGTGCAGGAGCTGGGGGAGTACTTCTACCTCTTCTGGGCGACAAAGACGCGGGCGCATCCGCGCACGAGGGTACTCCCGGCCGCTGCTTCGGAGCTGGCTCCAAACGGGTACCCGTTCTTCACGCTATTCTTCTATTGCGGGCTCTGCCCGCCCTTCTCAGAGTTCTTCTGTGATATCATGAATACATACGGCTTCCGCCTCCTTGACTTCACCCCCAACGCTGTCCTGACCATGGCGGTTTTCGCATATTTGTGTGAAAACTTTGTCGGAGTCCACCCTAGTGTTGCCCTTTTCCGCCACTTCTTCATACCTCGGGTAGAGAGAGGAGAGCCGCTTGCCGGAGGGATTGCCTGGATCTCGAGGGTCGGCAAGAAGGAGGAGTACTTGGAGGGTGAGCTCCGCAGCAAGTGGGATGAGTGGAGAGCGGAGTGGTGCTGGATCGTTGAGGAGAATCCGCAGCCCTTCACCGCCGTGCGCCAAGCTCCAATAGTGCGCGGCAATGATTGGAGCAACGTGGCCCTGGAAGATGAGAGGCTGAAGATCGCCATCACTAGGATTCTTCGCCTCAGGCTTGCCGGGCTCACTGTAGGTGCTGTCGGGGCAGATTTCCTCCGCCGCCGCATTGCCCCCCTGCAGGAGAGGGGGAGGCCCGCCTGGGAATTCAAGAATTCGTCGGACATCATGAGGCTGCGGCCGGGCCTCAACTACAACTTCACCGTCTTGGAGTTGGACGCAATGCTCCTGGAGCTGTTCAAACGTGACCCCCAGCACCCATTCACGCTGCCGAGGGGCGTAGTTCCACTGTGCAACAATTCTTCGCTTGACCGGATCCGCGCCATGATGCCGTTGTGCGATTCACATGGAATCGTTCCAACTTGGCAAGAGCCTGCGGATGACGTCGTGCAAGCGTTCTTTGACAACTTGGAAGAGGTGCCGGTCCATGCTAACGAGCAGAAAAGCCTCACCCGTGACACCACCGACGAGGAGCTGCAGCGCATCGCCACTAGGGCGGAAGAGGTTGCGGCCGCAGCTGCCGCGGGCGTGTTTGGGTTCACTGTGGAGGAGGCGGAGGCTGCAGAGGCGGCAAACCTTGCCGAGCGCGCGGAGTTCACTGGCGAGGAAGAGCTTGCCGGTTCTGAAGCCGAGCCGAGCGAGGCCGGCGAGGAAGAGCCCGAGCCCTCAGAAGGCTTGCCGCAGGCGGAGCCCCCGGCCCCGCCAAGAAGGCGTCTTCGCACGGCCGCGGACGTAGCGGGGCGGCAGCCGGCTCAACAGCCGCCAAGCCATGCGACACGCTCTACCGTGGCAAGTCATGTTGCCGCGGGAGCGCCTCACGCAGCAGCGGTAACTGGAGCGGGATCTTCCCGGGCCACCGCCACCGCCCCCGCCAAGCGGGCAAGGGATCCTACTCCTCCGCCTCGCCGCACCAGAGGGGAGCCAGACTTCGATCTTTCTGCGCTCAGCTCCGACGAGGAGGAAGAAGAGTAAGCTTCTTTGGTGCTCTTATAGTTCTTCAATTTTGCTGTTTTTATCTTGTATCTGACTTGCTTTAATCTGGACTCCTTTCTTTTCAGGACGCTGGCCCAGAGAGCGGCCAAGAGGGCCAAGGCCGCGGTGATCTTCATTGAAGATGACCCCACCGTGTCAGTAGGGGGTGGGTCCGAGACCACCTTGACGGACCCGGCAATCACTCCTCAAAGCAGCCCCCAGCGCAGCCCCCAGCGTAAGTTCATAGTTTTTTTTGCTGTCGGGCGCGCATGAGTGCTTTTTCCTTTGTTTGATATCTTGCTTGTTGATTTGTGCAGGAGAAGAGCAGTCACATGAGGAGCGCCCGGAAGCTGGTCCCGAAGTGCCACCTGCTTCGACTGCACCGCCAAGGGAGGAGTCCCCGGCAAGGGAGCGCTCTCCGGCAAGGGGGAACTCTCCTGCAAGGGATGGCACCGTTGATCCTGCGGCGACCGAGGCCGCAACTGCAGATCTTGGCACAGGTAATCCACTTGCCCAGAAACTTTCCCTTGGGTTCTTCCTCTTCTGATTTTCTTCCCTTGGAGTTTTGATTGATTTTTCTCCCTTCTTCGTTCTTCAGACCCCTCTGCTACTAAGCCAATGGAGACAGAGGGCGCCGGCGAGGAAGGGGCCGGTACTGACAAGGCCGCCGGCGAGGAGGCCGCCAAGGCTGCCACCGCAGAAGCCGGCGAGGGGTCGGGCGATCGCACTGACGACCCTGAGGCCGCAGGAGCGCCAGGCGCTGCGCCGACCGCCGATCCCTCCGCCGCTTCTGCGGAGCCGGGCTCCGAGGAGCCCCAGCCCGGCGCCTACTTGAAGGCCGGCGACAATATCTTCATCAAGCTACCCTGGGCGTCGAGCTCCAGGGCGCCGGTCGAGGGGGAAACTTTCGACGGGGAGGTGCTCGCCTCTGCTGGACTGTCGTTGGTCGACGCGCCCAGCAGCAGCAGCGGCGAGCCTGAGGAGGAGCAGCTGCTGCGGAAGCTGCTGTCACTCTACCGCGCCCGGCAAGCCAAGCTGGCTTCCCAGGAAGCGCTTGTTGCGAAGGCGGGAGTTGACATGGAGAAGCGTGCGGAGGAGCTCCGGGGCCACAATCAAGAGGCTCTCCGGTCCCTGGCACAGGAGCGGGAGCGACTCGACAAGGAGCGCACGGCCTTCCTTCTCGAGAAGGCCGAAGCTGAGGAGGAGCAAAGGCTGGCCGCCGAGAAGCAGTCCGTGCGGGAAGGTGAACTAGTGCAGCGGAAGGCCAACCTCGACAGCTACGAGGAAGAGCTCGCCGAGCGCGAGCAAGCACTTGGCGGGGCGCTCAAGGAGGCAAAGGACGCTGCGGCAATTGCAGAGGCCGCCAAGAAAGAGCTGGAGGAGAAGGTGGCGCAGCTGGAAGCCAACATTGGGAAGAGCGGCGAGGAGCTTGCCGCGCTCAAGCGTGAGCATGAGAAGGATGCTGCCGCCCACGGTGAGCTGCAAGGTCTTCTCGCTGAGAGGGGCAAGGAGCTCAGCGCCGCCAAGGATTCCAAAGCAGACCTGGAGTTGAAGCTGGCCACGCTGACGCAGACGCTGGAGGCCGCCAAGGAGCGGGAGAAGACTTTGTCGGAGAAGGTCAAGGCTGACGCGACGCTGCTGGAGAGCATTGCAGTTACCCAGAACTTGTTCAGAGACACTATGGAGCACTGGACCGAGGGTCTGGTGAACATTGCCGCAGTCATCAACGAGGAGCTGGCGCAGCTGGGGATGGAGGACTTTGGGTATCCTTCCGACGAGAGTCTTCAACCCAGCGCCAAGCTCAGCCTGTTCTTCAAGGGCGTGGCGACGGCACTCCAGCGGCTCCGGGAGAGGATCCCGAAGCAGCTGGCCGACGAGTCGCGCAAAATCTGCGCCGGGGTTCTCCAGAAGGTGCTGATGAAGGTGGCCTTCCGCAATCCAGGCCTCAGCTTCACCAACGTCCTCAGGTCCTTGCCGCCTGACGCCGATCTGGATGCACTCATGGCCCTTGTCGCACCCATTGTGGACAAGGTGAGCGAGATCAAGAGGGTCGAGGGCGGACGCGTAGACTAGGCCGTCCATTTCTTCTTTTCCCTTGCCGCTGCTAATCATGTTATGAAAACATTCTGTTAGAGCTGCACAAGTTATCTTGTAATATAACTTTATTTCTGTTATCAATTGCTATGTTATTTCCTCTACTAGATTCCTTCCTTTGTATGTTTTTACCCTACGCTTCTAGGGAACTTGTCGGCACAGGCACCCGAGCCGCGAGCGCTGAGTGCGGAACTTCAGCAGCCTGCTGGCGGCGCTGCTTCCGACAAGAAACCTTGTCGCGACTAGATGCAGCACACTTAAGCTGTTGAGCGGACTCGAAACAAAGTAAGGGCGCAACTAGCCACGAGTTGGTTCCTCCGCGCACAGGTTTTTCATACAAAGCAGGGTCGTTCGAGGAAGATAACTCAAAAATTTAAAAACTGATTGCTCAAACTTTGGCAACTTAGCTTTTCTGTCGTTTGCTTCCCGGCAAGGCAAGACTTCGCTTGAACGACGCCTGGTCCATACCACAATCTTCTCCTTCCC
>NC_041386.1:82279566-82287854 GCF_002162155.2 Triticum dicoccoides | reverse complement strand
GGAACCTTATTTTCCTTTGTTGAAAAAGAAGAAAGAAGGGAAAATAACGATATGGAGCCCTTCGGCTCGTTACTGCTTACCGGATGTAGGTGTTGCACAAAGTGTAAGATAACGCATGCGAGAAAGAAACTAATGCATGAAATGGACAAGTTGTGCGGAGCACATGGGGTTCTTTTTATGCACGGGATCTGCGCCCGGCTTTGTACAAAGGATTACATGCAACAGCGGCAAGACTTGTACAAAAGGTGGTTGCCGGAACGGGGTTCCGGCAGCCGCGCCCTACGGGAAAACTTACGAAGATGTTCTATGTTCCAGGAGTTGCTCACCGGAATGCCATCTTCGGTCTCAAGGCGGACAGCGCCAGGCCTTGTGACTCGTCTCACCCGATAAGGGCCTTCCCACTTCGACGTCAACTTGTTGGAATTCTTGGCGGACTGAACGCGCCGAAGAACAAGGTCGCCTTCCTCGAAGCTTCTGGCTTTAACTTTGCGGCTATGGTAGCGGCGCAAAGCTTGTTGGTATCGAGCAGCTCGTACAGCAGCCTGAAGACGATCTTCCTCAAGGAGCAGCGCGTCATCTTGTCGCAGCTGTTCTTGCTCAAACTCATCATAAGCAAGCACTCGAGGTGATCCGTATACGAGTTCCGTGGGGAGAACTGCCTCTGCTCCGTAGACTAGAGCGAAAGGTGTCTGGCCAGTGGCTCGATTTGGCGTCGTTCTGATCGACCAAAGAACCACTGGCAGCTCCTTGATCTAGTTTCTTCCGCACTTGCGCAGCCTGTCGAAAGTTCTGGTCTTGAGCCCGCGCAGCACTTCAGCATTTGCCCTCTCTGCTTGACCGTTGCTTCTCGGATGGGCAACAGAAGCGAAGCAGACCTTGGCGCCAAGGTCTTGGACGTACTGCATGAAGGTGCGGCTCGTGAATTGCGTGCCGTTGTCGGTGATGATCCTGTTAGGGATCCCGAAACGGCAAACAATTGACCTGAAGAACTTGACTGCTGACTGTGCTGTCACCTTCCTCACTGTCTACACTTCCGGCCACTTTGTGAACTTGTCGATTGCGACGTACAAGTACTCAAAGCCCCCGACAGCTCGGGGGAAAGGGCCGAGGATATCGAGCCCCCAGACCGAAAATGGCCAGGATAAAGGGATCGTCTGGAGAGTTTGAGCTGGCTGGTGTATCTGTTTGGAGTGGAACTGGCACGCTTCACACTTGGTTACTTGTGCAGTTGCATCCTGGAGGGCTGTCGGCCAAAAGAAGCCTTGCCGGAAAGCTTTGCCGGCAAGTGCCCTTGCGCCTATGTGGTGGCCACATATGCCTCCATGTATCTCTGCCAACAGCTTTTGTCCATCTTCCCGGCAAATACACTTCAATTTCACACCGTTGAGTCTTCTTCTGTACAGTATGCTATCAACAAACTGGTACATACTTGACTGCCGGGCTACTCTTTCCGCTTCTTCTTGCTCTTCGGGAAGTTCTCCTGTCTGAAGGAAATGGACAATCTGCTGTGCCCATGCTGGAGCTTGTGGCTCGACAACAAGGACTAAAGGCACATCTGCTGCTGCGGGAACATCCGCTTCTACGGCAAGGACTTGTGGCCCTGCCGGAGCTTGATGTTCCCCGCAAGCTTGCCAGAGCAAAACTTGTCGGGAGTGTCTGCTTCAACGGAACAAACCATAAGGTTTGTCGGAGCAAACTGCCCCTCAGCATTCTTGGTGTTGATCTTGGGGACTTTCTTGGCGGCGGCTTCGGGGAGCTCTGCCGGAAAGTAGTCGCCAGAAACCAACTTCCTCTTCTTGCTTTGTCCAGTTGAGGGTGTTACGGATGGTTGAGTCAACTTGAGCACAAAGATCCCTGGTTCCACAGGTAACTTTAGTGCGGCGCACTTTGACAGGCCATCAGCAATGTCATTCTGAGCTCTCGGGATATGTTCCATCTGTAGGCCGTCAAAGTGCTCTTCTAGCTTCCTCACTTCATCAACATATGCTTCCATCAATGGACTCTGGTAGTTCTTGTTCACTTGGCGGACGACAAGCTGTGTGTCACCCCTGACAATGAGCTTCTTGATCCCAAGGTCTGCTGCGATTCTGAGACCGGCAAGCAATCCTTCATACTCTGCAGTATTGTTGGTTGCTTTCTCCTTGGGAAAGTGCATCTAGACTACGTATTTGAGGTGCTCTCCGGTGGGTGCGACAAGCAGCACGCCCGCACTAGCGCCTTGCAGCGAGAAGGCACCATCAAAGTACATCAGCCACTCTCTGCTTGCCTCTTTGACGGGGATGCTTGTCTCTGGATTTTCTTCATCTGGGGTTGGTGTCCACTCTGCTATGAACTCTGCCAATGCTCTGCTTTGGATAGTTGAAGTGCTCTCAAACTTGAGGCCAAAGCTTGACAGTTCCAGTGCCCACTCGACAATCCTGCCTGTTGCTTCTGGATTTTGCATATCCTCTTCAGCGGAAAGCGAGTGACGACTGTGATTTCATGTGCTTGGAAGTAATGGCGCAGCTTTCTTGAGGCCATGAGGAGGCCGAAAAGCAACTTCTGCACGCCAGAGTACCTTGATCTAGCCCCCTGCAGAAGGGAACTGACAAAGTAAACCAGACGCTGCACCATTCTCTTCTGCATCTTATCGTGCTCCTGCGCAGATCCATCTTTGTCGGGACCAGAGCTTGTCGGTGAAGCCCCCTGCTTGTCGCTGGATGCATCTGCTATGGTCGCTGGCTCATCGTCTGCCTCCCTCTCCGCCACTAACGCAGCACTAACCACTTGATTGGTTGCCGCTATATACAGCAGCAACTTCTCTTGCGGCTTAGGTGCGACAAGTGTTGGAGTGGAGGACAGGTATCTCTTCAAGTCCTGCAGCGCAGCCTCCGCCTCCGGAGTCCATTTCATTGGACCTGCCTTTTTCAAAATTTTGAAAAATGGCAGGGCGCGCTCAGCAGATCTAGAGATAAACCTGCTGAGAGCAGCCACGCAACCGGCAAGCCTTCGTACATCCTTGACGCGCTTTGGTGCTTCGATCTGCTCAATGGCCTTGATCTTGTCGGGATTGGCTTCAATTCCCCGCTGAGACACGAAGAATCCGAGAAGCTTGCCGGAGGGGACTCCAAACACGCACTTCTCGGGGTTAAGCTTGAGGTTGATCTTGCGCAGATTTGCAAATGTCTCGTCTAAATCTTGAATCAGGGTCGCCCTGTTCTTGCTTTTGACCACTATGTCATCCATGTAAGCTTCCACATTTCTGTGCATTTGCGGCTCAAAAGCGTGGTGGACTACCCTTGCGAATGTTGAACCAGCATTCTTCAAACCGAAAGGCATCCGTACGAAGCAGTACGTGCCACACGGGGTGATAAATGCGGTTTTCTCTTCATCCTCTTCTGCCATGAAGATCTGATGGTATCTTGAGTATGCATCAAGAAATGAAAGCAAATCACATCCGGCTGTGGAGTCAACAATCTGGTCAATGCGCGGCAAGGGAAATGGGTCTTTGGGACAAGCTTTATTAACATCAGTGAAGTCAATACAAAGTCTCCATTTCCCGTTAGCCTTGCGCACAACAACAGGATTGGCCAACCACGTGGGATGGAGCACTCCTCTGACAAGGCCTGCTGCTTCCAACTTCTTGATTTCTTCTGCGATGAATTCTTGGCGCTCCACTGCCTGCTTCCTGACTCTCTGCTTGACAGGCCGCGCATGAGGACAGACGGCAAGGTGGTGCTCAATTACTTTCCTGGGAACACCAGGGATATCAGACGGTTGCCATGCAAACACGTCGACATTCGCCCGCAGGAAAGCAACGAGCGCGCTTTCCTATTTGGGGTCAAGAGTGGCGCTGATGGTGAAGGTACCACCAGCGCCATCCTCCTTGGCGGACACCTTCTTGGTCTCAGGTGGAGCTGCCATTGCCTTCTTACACTTGCCGGTGGAGCTCGATGGTGCGTCCTCGACGGTAGCGCAGCACTCCGAAGAGGTGCGCTTGCCGGAGTGGGCATCAGAGCTCTTGCCGGACTTGGTTTTCTTCTTCCCCCCGGGAGCTTCAGTGGCAAGTATCTTGCGTTCTGCTGCGGCTGTTGCTTCCCGGTAGATCTTGTCGGCACAGATAAGAGCATCCTTCTTGTCGCCAGGGACAGAGATGACACTTATCGGGCCTGGCATTTTCAGTACGTTGTACGCATAGTGAGAGGCTGCCATGAACTTGGCGAGTGCCGGACGGCCAAGGATTCCATTGTAAGGTAATGGAAAGTCAGCAACATCAAATGTGACCCTCTCAGTCCTGAAGTTCAGTTCGCTGCCAAATGTTACCGGCAACGTGATCTTTCCCTTCGACTAGCTCCTTCCCGGGTTGATTCCTTGAAATGTACCGGTCTCTTCGAGCTCGCTGTCGGGGATCTGGAGTTTCTGGAGCACCGCGGAGGAGATCAGGTTCAAGCCGGCCCCGCCGTCAACTAGCATCTTAGTGACCTTGAGGTTGCGGATTGTTGGTGAAACCAACATCGGCAAGCACCCGACCGCAGTTATGCGATCCAGGTGGTCCTCAATATCAAAGATGATAGGCGTGCCGGACCATTTCAGAGGCTTGCATGACTCGACGGGTGGTTCTGCTGCATTAACTTCCCGCACCCACTGCTTGAGCTGACGGTGCGAGGTATGCAGAGAAGCACCACCGTCAACGCACAGGACCTCTGTGGCTTTCTGGAACTCCTGCTCATCAGTCTCCTCGTCATCCATGTCTTCATCGTCGTTGTCATCTTCATCCTTGTCGCGGCCGCGGGGAGGTCTGTCTCCTTGCCGCTGCTTGGCCTTGCCGCGGCGTCCTCCTCGGCCGGGACGTTTCTTGCCGGATCCCCCAACACCTTCCTGGGCCTTCTCCTTGTCGCGCCGCTCGTATTCAGCTTTCTGTTGCTCAACAAGCTGCTCGACTTTCTTACAGTTCTGGAGATCATGGCCCTTGGTGCGGTGGATCTTGCAATACTGCTTGTTAGTGCCGTCCTGCTTGTCGGCGAGCGCCACCTCCGCGGCAACCTCCTTGCCGGAGTCACCAGCTTTGTCTTCCTTGGCGCCACCACCGTTGCCGGACTACTCAACAACTAGCACCTCTTTGCCTTTCCTCATTCTATTGTTCCGCCGCCGATTTTTCCTTGACGGGGCAGCATCTTCACTGTCAGATCCTCCCGCTCCTACATTCTCTCCGGGGAGTCTCCTCCCTTCCTCAGCACGTGCACACTTGTCGGCCAGTGCATATAACTCACTGACGTCCCTGATCTTGCACATCGCCATTTCCTCCCGCATCCTGCGGTTCCGCACATTCTGATGGAACGCGCTGATCACCGCGGCAGGGTGGACGTCTGGGATGTTGTGCTGCACACTGCTGAATCTCTGAATGTACTTGCGCAGGGGCTCTCCTTCCTTTTAGGCGAGCAGACGAAGATCACTCTCCTGGCCATGAGGCTTGTGTCCGCCTGTGAAGGCGCCGACAAACTGATGGCACAGATCAGCCCAAGAAGATATGGAGTTGTCCGGCAAGTGCATGAGCCAGGACCTGACGTTGGGCTTGAGTACTAGCGGGAAGTAGTTGGCAAGGATCTTGTCATCTCGTCCCCCAGCAGCCTGCACCGCAATGGTGTAGATGCTGAGGAATTCTGACGGATGCGTCTTGCCGTCGTACTTCTCCGGTACGTCTGGCTTGAAGTTTTTCGTGCTGGGCCACTGGACTTGCTGCAGCTCGCGAGTGAACCCAGGGCAACCTACCGTGTACGGCAGATCGCCTGGTTCCCCTGGCGCATGCATGTCATCAGAGGTCCCAACGCGCTTGTCGGATTGACGTCGCGCTTCTCTTCGGCGCTCGATGCGAGTTCGAGCGTCTTCTTGTTGTCGATCATGAAGAACTTGGCGCTGATCGCGACGAGCTCGTGGATCCGAAGATGCGGTGGAGTCGCTGTCGAGGTGGATCCGGCGAGTCGGTGATCTTGGCCTTCGGGGTGGTGATTGCATGGTAGTTGCACCTCCACCCGTTTCGTCGCCACCGGCTCGCGCCCGGCAACCCTGCCGCGGCGGCGACGCGCTCGGCCGCCGTGGAGTGTCGCCGTTGGCGTAGCCGATGAGACTCTGAATGGTGGCCCTCCATTCGTCAATCTTGTCCGACGTCGGAGGGTAATCTAGGAGAAGTTGAGCTCGCGCCAAAGCTTCTGCTGGAGTGGTGGGTGGCAGGGGCGGACGGCGCGAGGAGCGGGACGTGCTCGAACTTCTAACTATGTTAGAAGGAGCAGTATCCCATCCAGGTGACCGTGCCCCGCTCGTGCCAACATGCTGGCGTGCATGCTGGTCTTGAGCGCCCCGAGATCCACCAGCTTGGTCTTGGCCTATCATGCGTATGGCATTGCTAGTGCCGTGACGCTGTTGGTCTTGCGCTTCCTGAGAGTGGCGTGGAACATGTACAGTCGCCGAGGTTTGTGCAGCCTTGTTCTTGGACCTGGCGGCATCATGAGCTTCCTCGTCGACGTCCATTCTTCCGCCGGCGTCCATTCCACCACCCGTTTGCTCCAACGATGGCGGAAGTGACGTGGACGGAGCGGCTGACGCCGAAGTCTTCTTCTTCGGTGGCATGTTGATGAAGGGAATGAAGATCTAGCTTGTGTGAATGCCGGATCAGGTTCACACAATCTCGACGCCCCCCTACCAGGCGCGCCAAAGATGTCGGGGAAACTGATCCTCGAACACCTATGGGGCCGGCGGACCGGGCCCCTTTCGGTTCGGCGGGGGGCGGAGATCGCATGAAGAGCAGATCGAGGCGAAGCACACGAGCAGTTTACCCAGCTTCGGAGCTCTCCGGGGAGATAACACTCCTACTGCTGCTTGTCTAGTTCTATTATCCTATGTTCTTCCTCTAGAGAGAGCGTAGTGTCTTTCTGGGTTACGAATGAGTCGAACCGACCGAACCCTCGCTACGTTGCGCATGGGCCTCCTTTTATACGCTAAAGGGGTCACCAACAGGTGGCAACGCAGAGAAGGGAACAAATGTAAAAAGTGAGGTGGTTGGTACAGTTACTTGTACAGTGCACCCTACCTAACCCTGACGGCAGGGGACAAGGGCATTAAATGCCCGTCTGAGTCGCCCAAACAGTGCAGAAAAGGACCGTTAGGGGCGCCACCGTTCGCCACGATGGCGATCCTGTCAGCCTCGCATGCCACTGCGCACCGCTGGCTGCACAGCCTCCCGCCACGCGCGCCTGGAGAGGCCCCCAGGGCGACACGTTGGTGGATGCGCTGGAGCGTGGGCACAGAGTGGCCGCCTGCCGCGGCAAGCGCCTTGCCGCTGCTGTTATCTTGTCGGGTCCGGAAGGTTGTCGCTCACCGGGCCTCGAGGTACCTGGGTTGGTCTTCCCGGCAAGCTCCTCTTGCCGGGGCCTTGTCGCCTTACCGGAGCGCGTGGCGCGTCGCGGCAAGTTCCTTCGCGTGCCCTGGTTGGCCTTCCCGGCAAGCTCATCTTGCCGGGGCCTTGTCTCCTGAGCTTAAATACTTTGTTCTTGAATGGCTCCAAGGGAACCATGGAGGATCTTGGCATTCGCCCGACAAGCCTTGCCGCGGGGTGCTGCAACTACCCGTGCACAAGTTCGGGGTACTAGGGTACCCCTATTCTAGTACACCGACACACTTCGATTGTCGGAGAGGTATCTCTGGGCCCTCTCGGTAATGCACATCAGATAAGCCTTGCAAGCATTGCAACTAATGAGTTAGTTGCGAGATGATGTATTACGAAACGAGTAAAGAGACTTGCCGGTAACGAGATTGAACTAGGTATTGAGATACCGATGATCGAATCTTGGGCAAGTAACATACCGATGACAAAGGGAACAAAGTATGTTGTTATGCGGTCTGACCGATAAAAGATCTTCGTAGAATATGTGGGAGCCAATATGAGCATCCAGGTTCCGCTATTGGTTATTGACCGGAGACATGTCTCGGTCATGTCTACATTGTTCTCGAACCCGTAGGGTCCGCACGCTTAACGTTATGATGACAGTTTCATTATGAGTTTATATATTCTGATGTACCGAAGTTAGTTTGGAGTCCCGGATGTGATCACGGACATGACGAGGAGTCTTGAAATGGTCGAGACATAAAGATTGATATATTGGAAGCCTATGTTTGGACATCGGAAGTGTTCCGGGTGAAATCGGCATTTTACCGGAGTACCGGGAGGTTACCGGAACCCCCCGGTAACCTAATGGGCCTTAATGGGCCTAGTGTAGGAAGAGGAGAGGAGGCCTAGGGGCTGCCGCATGCCCCTC
>NC_041386.1:82275739-82279343 GCF_002162155.2 Triticum dicoccoides | reverse complement strand
ATCCAACTAGGGAAAGGGGGGGAGTCCTACTCCCGGTAGGAGTAGGACTCCTCTTGCGCGCCTCCTCCTAGGGCCGGCCGCACCCCCCGTTGGCTCCTTTATATACGGGGCAGGGGGCACCCCTAGACACACAAGTTGATCTCTAAGATCGTTCTCTTAGCCGTGTGCGGTGCCCCCTTCCACCATAGTCCTCGATAATATTGTAGTGGTGCTTAGACGAAGCCCTGCGACAGTAGAACATCAAGATCGTCACCACGCCGTCGTGCTGACGGAACTTTTCCTCGACACTTTGCTGGATCAGAGTCTGGGGATCGTCATCGAGCTGAACGTGTGCTAGAACTCGGAGGTGCCGTAGTTTCGGTGCTTGATCGGTCGGGCCATGAATACGTACGACTACATCAACCGCGTTGTGCTAACACTTCCACTTCCGGTCTACGAGGGTACGTAGACAACACTCTCCCCTCTCGTTGCTATGCATCACCATGATCTTGCGTGTGCGTAGGATTTTTTTTGAAATTACTACGTTCCCCAACAGCGTGCTCCTGCCTCCCGTGGCCAGCTGTGATGCCACGGAAGCCTCACCGCCCCCTACTACTCCCACCGCTGGCCAGGTCATCCCTCTACTCACCCACACCCCCTGTTATTCTGCGGCAACAACAGCCTCACACCGCAGCCGAACCAGTGAACCCTCATACTCCTCTTCGCGTGGGCATCCACTGGTGCGTCTTCCCCGGCTCCGAGTTGTCCCCTTCCTAGTCCTCGCCGTCGTCCACCTCCCTGGTGCTCTCGGCGCGGCGTGGTCAACGACCGACTTCCATGGAAGAGTACTGTACATGGAGAGGCTGACAGCTGGGTCCACGGCAGCCGCAAGGAAGTGCCTCCTTATTACGCGGAAAATAATTATTCCTCCACCTGACAGCGGGGACCCACCGGATGGGCCACCAGTATTTTGCGAAAAAAATCGTTTCCCCCTGACTGCTGGGACCCACCGGATGGGTCACCGTATTTCACGAAAAAAACGTTCCCCCCGCTGTCAGCTCGGACCCACCGGAAGTGCCTCCTTATTACGCACAAAAAAATGAATACTCCCCCGGCTAGCTGGGACCCACCTTGCTGGGAGACTGACTTGTGGGCCTACTAAGTTGATGGGGACGAAGGGCTTCGTCAACTTAGTCAATATGAACGATTCTAACTCCAGTGACCGTACGATATCCATCCAACGGTCGTAGTGCTTCTTCAACCTCTGGTCTTCTTGCTCCAGCCGCCCAAATCAGCGTCGGTCGTGCCGCATGCTCCTCCCTCCCATGGTCGGTTGTGCTGCCGCAGAGGCCTCACCGCCCCCTACTATTCCCACCGCTGGCCAGGCCCTGCGGCGACGGCAGCCTCACACCGCAGCCAAACCAGTGAACCCTCGTAGTCCTCTCCGCGCGGACTTCCACTGCCGCGTCGTCCCCTTCCTAGGCCTCGCCGTCATCCACTGCCATGGTGCTCTCCGCGCGGCGTGGTCAACGTGGTCAAAGAACGACTTCCATCGGAAGAGTACTGTATGTGGAGAGGCTAGCAGCTGGGTCCACGGCCACATCCCAGTTTTTTTGTGATTTGCCAAGTAAGTCGCTTTGTCGGGCCTGTTGGGCTGCAAATCTTTCAAGACGAGGAGAGCTTTCATTCGGCTGGCCGAGAAAATGGCCCATCAGTAATGAGAAATGGGTTGTACATTTTTAAAACGCATCAAACCGGCAATTAGTTTCAAATATCTTTTTTTCATTTTAAGATTTTAAATTACATTAATTTTTATGCGTGGAGAATTTGTTGGATTTATATTGATATACATTTATTTTTAAAATTAGTTTGAATGTGAGTCAAAATTTCGGGATTAAAAACAGTTCGGACCGCACCGAAATATGCAAAATTTCGTATAATTTTTTAACCGTTGCCACAATATGGCTGTAATGCTAACAAAAAGAATATGGGATCCAAAAAAACCTTAAGAATTAGCAAATGGGTTGTAAATTATTAAAAATAATGGCAGATGGGCTGTATGCTGTTTTTCACAGATTTGAGGCTTTCCTGAAAAAAGGTTGACGCACAAGCACTGACTGTTGGATGTCCATCCAACGGCCGTTGTCCTTCCTGCTCCAGCCGCTCAAACAAGCGCCGGAGTGACTGCCTGCTCCCTCCTCCTCGTGGCCGGCTGTGCTGCCGCGCAGGCCTCACCGCCCGACCGTACTCCCATCGCTGGCCTAGCCATCCCTCTACTCACCCACACCTGTTGTTATTCTCCGGCGATGGCAGACGAATCAGTAAACCCTCGTATAGTCGTACTCCCCTCCGCGTGGGAAACAACTGCCGAGTCTTCCCTGCCTCCGTGTTGTCCCCTTCCTAGGCCTCACCGTCGTCCACCGCCCTGGTGCTCTCGGTGCGGCGTGGTCAACGTGGTCAAGGAACGACTTCCATCGGACGTGGACTATACATGGAGAGGCTGACAGCTGGGTCCACGGCCCAGCAAGGAAGTGCCTCCTTATTACGCGGAAAATAATGATTCCTCCACCTGATAGCTAGGACCCACCGGACGGGCCACTGTATTTCGCGAAAAAAACGTTTCCCCCTGACTGCTGGGACCCACTAGCTACATCTTCGCACGCAAGGAAGTGCGTCCGGGCAAAAAAACGATTCGCCCCCTGACTGCTGGGACCGACCAGCTACATCTTCGCAGGCAAGGAAGTGCCTGACAGTCGGGACCCACCTGGTCGAAGCATACGTATCGTTTTCATTCTAGTCGCGAACGTGTACGTACATACTGGTCGATGTAGAGGCGCGCACCTGTTGTAGTAGAGGCGCGCACGTGTCGTAGTAGATGCGCGCACATAGCATTTACACGTACGTACAGCGGCCAGGGTGCAAGAAAGAAATACGGCCACATATGTGTACATACGGGCGGGGTCTCGAACGCCTACTCGTGCATACGTACGGCCAGGGCTCGTGTACATGGCTGGGTCGGAACGGAGAAACAGCGTCGTCGTGTTCATGGGGAGGCAACATAATGCGTCGTGTTCATGGGGAGGCAACGGAATGCTCGTGTTCATGGGGAGGCAAAGGAATGCGTCATGTTCATCGGGAGGGCTTGGACGGAACAGGCGCTGGAAACGAGGCATGACGTACCGCAGAACGGAGGAAACGACCTTGTGTTCGACCGGCCACGTTCAAAACAGGATCCTGTTCATCGGGAGGGGTCTGGTGTACCGCAAAACAGAGGAAACGGACCTCCTACGGTCGAAACGGGGGTCCTGTTTAACGGGAGGGGTGTGGCGTACCGCAAAACGGACAAAACAGATTTGTGTTGGAGCACTACGGTCGAAACGGGGGTCCTGTTCATCGGGAGGGGTGTGGCGTACCGCAAAACGAGACTCCACGGGATACTGTTCATCTCCACCGTCGACCTCCTCCAGCCTCCATGGGCTCCTGTTCATCCAGCCTCCATCGCGCGCTACTCCACCTGCTATTGTTCAACCACCCCTCCACCTTCTACTGTTCATCCAGCCCTCCACACCACGGGGTCCTGTTCAACCACCCCTCCACCTTCTACTGTTCATCCAGCCCTCCACAC